>NW_027204527.1:490000-1090000 GCF_024711535.1 Dipodomys merriami
TATCATGTAAGAAAAACTCCCTCCCCTACCTCTGACCCTCAAGATAACACAGAACCATGGGCTTCTCACAGCCATGGAGACTTTGGTCTGGAAGCACCCATCTAAATGTTTATAAAAGAACATGATGAATGGTTTCCATTCATCGATTGATGATTACTGGCTATGTTGAGATCACAGAACCAGAAATTCTACACAAGCCCTCCTGTGTTCATTCCTCCACTGAATACATAGCTCATCATGGAGTGGACCATGACCACAGACCCTCCATCCACGGGGAAACTGTGTGCCTATGGTGTTTTTAATGCCAGCATCTAGTTTGATCCTTCGCTAGCTCCATGTGTGTGGCAAATGAATTTGACTTAGTTAGATTGACAAACAGCTTCCATGGAAAGCCCTCTGGATGAATCCTCTTGTCTCAACATGAACATAAAAATATTCAACCCACGGGCGGTTCCGGGAAGATGGCGGAGGAGAAGCTGGAATCTGAACAAGCTCTCGCACAGAAAGCAGTTTTAGAGTTCCAGTGAACAGTCATAAGCCAAAGAATCAAACCAAGTGTGCCATCACAGGACAGAGAGTTAGTTAAGAGAGGGGAAGCCAAGGAGACACATCTGAGCGCCTGCCAGGAGCTGCCGCTGGCAGCAGGGACGCGGCGGCGGTTGCCGCCGCGGGGTCATACCTGAGAAACAGAGAGTCTGGGACGAAGGAGCCAGACGCAGTGGAAGAGCGGATTCTACTCAACACCAACAAGAACCGACAAGGAGCGGACATCTTCATCCTGCAGTTTGCAGACCAGAGACGACCCAGGATCCAAGACTCGGCGTGAGTACAAGCCCGATGTCCTCACTCCTTCTCAGGGAGCAGAGGAGGGAAGGCCACCCCTCCCCCCCCCAGCACCGGTGATCTCCATCTTGGATACCGACAAAGCTCGGAGGAGCTGCTAGCTCCAGCTCAGGCCTTGGAATAAAACGAGTCATTTAGCAGGTCACAAGAACTTAACGGCGAAGTGACCTGCCAGACTCAGCTTCATGAGGGAAAAGTCACCCAGCTCAAGTGCCAGCAATTGGAGTGGCTTGACTCACTGGGTAACCAGATCCAGAGGCTGCCCCTCCCTCTAGCAGCCACCACAATCAATTGAAAAACATAAACCCTGAGAATGGCTCCAGGCTGGGTGCTGTGAAATTTATCACAAAATAGCCCCAGGGAAAAGTTACTGTTTGTTGAAAGGCCTCAACTCTACCCAGAACCTAGCCTCATCACCGCATCCCCCTCTTTTGTGATTCTGAAAGCAGATCACCCTCCCAGAAAACTAACCTGGGAGGGGTAAAGCAGAGCATTTTTCTGCCTGTTCGAACAAACTGACTTAAGAAACCAATCAAGCCACAGGACCTCAAGCTGAGCAGAGACTCCAACAAGAGACTGGTTACAGACAAAAGGGCGATACAGGATTCTTCCAACCCCTCCCCCCCAAAAAAAATCAAAAGATTTTTTTTTCTTCTTCTTCTTTTCTTTTTTATTTGTTTTTTGTTTTTTGTTACCTTATATATATATAAAAAATTTTTTCTCTTCTAAAACTATAATTAATCTTTAATTTTTGCCTCTTCTGAAAAAATAATTGTTTTCCAGTAACTTTTTTTTCTTCTCTTATAATTTTTATTTTAGGAATATGTGAATGAGCGATTTCCTTTCTTTTTTTGTCTTCTTTCTCTTTTTCTTTCTTTCTTAATTATCTTTTTGTTTTTTGTCTAGCTCTACTGAACTTCTGATCTTTTCTTCTCCCTTTCCCATCCTTAAAGTTTTTCACATCTCCTCTATGTCCCTCCCTTTCTCTCAACATATTCACATTCCTCTCTAAATAGACGGTATTTTAATATCTATAATAACATTAATCTTCATGTTTCTATTTTTTTCTGGTCTCTTTTCATTCCCCTTTCCCTCTCTTCTTTTTCTCTTTCTCTCTACTTGCATCCTACCCAACCCATTTCCTGAATTGTGACTAGGACATAGTTAACTCTCCCTGTGCCTCCCCACACCAATCTATTCCTATTTTTTACCCACATCTCTCCCTAATCCTAATAATTTCTGGTTTTCCAAATTATTTTCTGCAGTTCGAAGTCCTTTAACATATAGTTGTTTGATGTTGAATAGATGTATCTGTTGAACTAGATTGTGTCTGTAGACTATTGACTGTACAAATGCAAACTTTGGTTGATGGTTGCCTTAAGATAGTGTTCTAGCACAAAACTGGTGCTATCTTCATCTCAATTGGGCAGAGTAAGCCAGAAAAACCCAAGAAAGATGGCAAATTCGGGTACCTCAATTCCCAATCTTGATAATCAGGGGACAGAACAGATAATGAGTAATCCAGAGGAGAGTTCCCAAATACCTCTACAAACACTACTAGCAAACATGATAAATGAGAAGTTTGACAATGTACAAAGGACGCTGTATGAGCGTGATAGGGAGAGAGAGGAGGCATCCCAGAAGTTTATACAGGAATATCATAAGCGTGATGAAGCTACTCAAAAACTAATAGTGGATTTGTGTGAACAACTTGAGAATACTCAAAGAGAAAGGGAGGAATGGCATGAGCAGGCTGAGAACACTCAAAGAGAACTGCAGGAATCCCACGAACGCTAGGAAGCTAATCAAAGAGTAATACAGGAATTGAGAGACCAGGTAGAGAACACACAAAGATCACTAAAGGTATCCATAGAATCCATTAACAAAGAGCTGAAGGAAGTCAGGGAGACCACAAAAGGAAAGCTGAATGGAACCCAACAGAAGGAATGGGAGTCCAAAGAAACCATAACCAATCAACTAAGTGATTTGAGGACAAACACTGAACACCAAATTAAGGAAGTAAAGAGATTCATACAAGACCTAAAACAGAGCTTCAACAAAGAACTTGAAGCCATCAAAGCTGACCAATTAGAAGGAAAAGAGATAAAAAACAAAGTAGAGAGTCTTGACAGCAGGTTAGACCATGCAGAAGATCGAATCTCAGGGATTGAAGACAGCCTAGATATTATAGAGAAAGAACATACAACCATCCAAGACAATTCCAAGAAATATGAGAGATCTATTCAACACATGGAAGACACCATCAGAAGGCCTAACTTAAGGATAATGGGTGTAGAGGAGCACCTAGAAACAGAAGTTAATGGTCTAGGAAATTTGTTTAACAGGATCCTAGCAGAGAACTTCCCAAACATGCAAAAAGATAAGCCTATTCAGAAACAAGATGCCTTTAGAACCCCAAATAGACCAGACCAGAATAGGACATCCCACCATCACATTATAATCCACACAGGATCAACTCAGACCAAGGAAAAGATCCTTAAAGCTGTCAGGGAGAAAAAGGTAATCACCTATAAAGGGAAACCAATTAGAATCACCTCAGATTTCTCAGCAGAGACAATCAAAGCAAGAAGAGCCTGGAATGATGTATGCCATGCCTTAAAAAAAAACAACTATCAACCAAGAATACTGTACCCCGCTAAACTCTCCTTCATAACTGAAGGCCAAATAAAAACCTTCCATAGCAAAGAAAAATTGAAACAATACATCTCCACCAAACCAGCCCTACAAAAGGTTCTTAAAGATGTCCTAGACATAGAAAACCAACAATAAATGCCAAGAAACTGCACCCAAACTGAGAATGCAAGAACCATAGGAAGAACCCAGTTTTCACAGCCCCCAAGAAGGTGGATAACATGGCAGGAACTCCCAAATACCTCTCAGTCCTATCTCTTAACGTTATCGGACTGAACTCTCCAATTAAGCGACATAGACTGTCTACTTGGATTAAAAAACAAGACCCTTCTATCTGCTGCCTGCAGGAGTCACATCTTGCCCGTAAAAACAAACACATTTTCAATGTTAAAGGCTGGAACAAAATCTACCAAGCAAACGGCCCCCATAAACAGGCGGGATTTGCAATCCTAATATCAGATAAAATAGACTTCAAATTAAAATTCGTGAGAAGAGATAAAGAAGGTCGCTACATACTAATTAAAGGATCTCTCCTTCAGGAGGATATTACAATTCTAAATATCTATTCGACAAACAATGGAGCACCCAAATTTATCAAAGAAACACTACTTTCCCTCAAATCCCATATAGATCCAAAGACATTAATTGTTGGGAATTTTAACACACTAATCTCCCCACTAGATAGATCAACTCGGCAAAACTCAACAGAGAAACCGCAGATCTAAACAGTTGCATAGATCAACTAGACTTAACAGACATTTACTGCACATTTCACCCAGCAGCATCAGAATACACGTTCTTCTCAGCAGCACATGGAACGTTTCCTAAAATAGACCACATTTTAGGCCACAAAGCAAACTTGTCTAAATTCAGAAACATTGAAGTTATACCTTGCATTCTCTCTGACCACAAGGGAATAAAATTAGAACTCAACACCAAATGCCACTAAAGAAAGTCCGGTATCACATGGAGGCTGAACAACACACTGGTGAATCATGAGTGGGTCATGGAAGAGATTAGAAAGGAAATTCAAATGTTCATGCTATTCAACAAAAATGAACACACAAATTACCAGCTCCTCTGGGACACAGCAAAGGCAGTACTTAGAGGCAAGTTTATAGCTCTGAGCTCCTACATCAACAAATTGGAGAGATCTGAAACTAACAATTTAATGACACATCTAAACCTCCTTGAAAAAGATCAGCAAGATAAACCCCAATCCAGTAGACGGAAAGAAATCATCAAAATTAAATCAGAATTAAATGAATTAGAATCCAAAAAAACTATAGAAAGAATCAACAAAACAAAGAGTTGGTTCTTTGAAAAACTTAACAAAATTGACAGACCCTTAGCAAATCTTATAAGAAAAAGAAGAGAACACACCCAAATTAATAAACTCAGAGATGAGAATGGAAACATCACCACGGAAATAACCAAGATTCAGAACATTGTAAGGGAATACTTCTCAAAACTTTGTGCTAATAAGTTTGACAACTTGACAGAAATAGACCTCTTCCTAGCAAATATTGACATGCCAAAACTAAACCAAGATGAGTTAAACTATCTTAACAGGCCGATATCAAGCATTGAAATAGAAACAGCAATAAGAGACCTCCCAGCTAAGAAAAGTCCAGGACCAGATGGTTTTACAGCGGAATTTTACAAGGCCTGCTCACACCAATACTCCTCCAGCTCTTCCATGAAATTGAAAGAGAAAGCTCACTACCGAACACATTCTATGAAGCCATCAAAACACTCATCCCAAAACCAGGCAGGGACTCATCAAAGAAAGAGAACTATAGACCAATTTCTTTGATGAACTTTGATGCAAAACTTCTCAACAAAATTTTGGCCAATCAACTTCAACAATTCATCTATAAATCATACACCACGATCAAACAGGATTCATTTCAAGGATGCAAAGCTGGTTCAATATACGCAAATCAATTAATACTATTCATCACATAAACAGGAGCAAGGATAAGAACCACATGGTTATCTCAATAGACGCAGAAAAAGCATTCGACATGATCCAACACCCCTTTATGATGAAGGTTTTGGAAAAATTAGGAATCCATGGAACATTCCTCAATACAATAAAGGATGTATATGACAAACCTACAGCCAGCATTATACTCAATGGTGAAAAACTACAGCCATTTCCTCTTAACTCAGGAACAAGACAAGGATGCCAATCTCTCCACTTCTCTGCTATCTAGTATTAGAATGCCTAGCAACAGCAATAAGACAAGATGCAGACATAAATGTGATCCAAACTGGGAAAGAAGAAATAAAACTCTCCCTCTTTGCAGATGACATGATCTTGTATTTAAAGAATCCCATAGACTCCACTCCCAAATTACTCAAGTTGATTCAAAATTTGGCATAGTAGCAGGTTATAAAATTAACCCCCCAAAATCAATGGCTTTTCTGTATGCCAACAATGAGAAAAGTGGGGCTGAATTTAGGAAATCAAATCCATTTGTAATAGCCCCACAAAAAATAAAATACCTAGGAATTAACTTAACCAAAGAAGTGAAGGACTTCTATGATGAAAACTTTAAAACCTTGGAAAAGGAAATCAACACAGAACTTAAAAAATGGCAAAACTTCCCATTCTCCTGGATTGGAAAGAATAACATCGTGAAAATGGCAATACTTCCCAAGGCTATCTTCAAATTCAAAGCAATACCTATCAAAATTCCAACCTCATTCTTCAAGGAAATAGAAGAGGCAATCCAAAAATTCATATGAAACAATAAAAGACCCCAAATAACAAAAATGCTACTCAACGGAAAGAACACTGCTGGAGGAATATCAATACCAAATTTCATACTCTACTATAAAGCCATAGTAATCAAAACAGCTGGGTATTGGCATAAGAACAGACCTCAGGACCAATGGAATAGAATTGAAAACCCAGAAATGAACCTACAGACCTATAGCCATCTAATCTTTGATAAAGGAGCTAAAACAATAGAATGGAAGAAAGACAGCCTCTTCAGTAAATGGTGCTGGCAAAATTGGTTAACTACATGTAGAAAACTAAAGCTCGATCCTTATATTTCACCCTGCAACAGAATAAACTCCAAATGGATCAAAGACCTTGAAGTCAAAGCAGACACTCTGAAAACATTACAGGATGGAATAGGAGAAACCACAGGTCTCCTTGGTTCAGGCCGAAATTTTCTGAATAGAGACCTGGAAACAGAACAAATCAAAGAAATGTTGGACAAATGGGATTGCATATAGTTGCAGAGCTTCTGCAGGGCCAAACAATGGACAAGGGTCTCATATCTAAAATATACTTGGAACTCAAAATATTAAACCCTCCAACAACAAATCCTCAAAGAAAAAACTGCCCAATAAATATGTGGGTGAAAGCCTGAAAGAGAAACTTCTCTGAAGAAGAAAGAAGCATGGCCAATAGACACATGAAGAAATGTTCAACATCCCTAGCCATAAAAGAAATGCAAATCAAAACAACTTTGAGATATCTCCTCACTCCAGTTAGAATGGCAAAAATCAAGAACTCTAACAACAACAGATGCTGGAGGGGATGTGGACAGAAAGGAACCTTACTTCATTGTTGGTGAGAATGTAAACTTGTTCAACCACTTTGGAAAGCAGTATGGAGGTTCTTCAAATGACTTCATATAGAGCTCCCCTATGACCCAGCAATCCCACTTTTGGGCATTTTCCCAAATGTTTACAAACAAGACCACACTAAATCTACCAGCACAACTATGTTTATTGCAGCATTATTTACCATAGCTAAGATATGGAACCAACCTAGATGCCCCTCAGGAGATGAATGGATCAAGAAAATGTTGTATACATACACAATGGTATTTTATGCATCCATCAGAAAGAATGACATTGCCCCATTTGTTAGGAATTGGAAAAACTTGGAAAAAATTATATTAAGTGAAGTAAGCCAGGCCCAAAGAAACATAGGTCCCATGGTTTCCTTTATTTGCAATATCTAGTATATGTATGAGTCAAGCGGAAAAGGTCAGATAATGTGATGTCAGGAAAATGAACCTTTAGATATGTATTTTAATGTTTTTTTTCTATCATGCATGTGTTTCCAACGCATTTATAAGATTATCTCTTTGTTGCATTGTATGTCCCTCCCCCACAGTATAAACCCTGTTTCACTATATTTGATGTCAGTATAACTTGTGGAGGAGATGGGGAAAAACCAGTTGTTTAAGGATACAGGTGGACCTGTTGCAACAATGAGAAGTACAAGTTGTCATGTCCAAAACGAGCTTTACAACGTCGGTGTGGTGGGGGGGATAGGGGGGAAGGAGAAGGATTGGGATTGGGTGGGGGAGGGGAAGGCTGGGAAGGGATGTTAAGTGTAAACAAAGGAGGAGGCTGCAATGCTTGGTAAGAAATGTCTGCATTATCCTGCCCATGTAATTGTAACCCCTCTGTACAGTATGTTCACATATAAAATAAAATAAAATAAATGTACTCACTATCTTGCCCATGTAATTGTCACCCCTCTGTACAGTATTTTCACAATAAATAAAAAGAATCTGTGGTATATATACACAAAAAAAATTCTTTAGTACATTTGACTTGTATGCACTGAAGCAAAGTACACTGACAATGTTGAACATTGTGGCTTCTTGTCTGTTGATCTTATAGTAAAAGATACAGCCCCTGCCCTGATGTACTGTTAGTATAAGAGTGATGTGTTGAGTAATAAATAAGTAGTGCAGACTTTTTCTAGAAAAATTTGGTAGTATAGCAGCACTTCTATACTATTTCTGTCATGGAGGAGATGGGATAAGTACTGGTTTTTGGAGAAAGTCACAGTCAGGTGATATGAACTAAATGCTACAGAGGGTAGAACAAGCCAAGTACAGAAGTGATCATCTAGAAGGAATTTAGGTAGACACACTTGAGTGACTGTCCGACTAAGTGATGGATTAAGACAGGCAGAGCTCAGGTTGTGAGATCCCAAGATGCTAGGTTTAGTCATTTGAAGTCTGCAGAGAATGAGGGAGACATTAACAAGGTCTCAAGGAGGAAAGCATGTCTGTGTCAGTCTCACTTAGGAATCAGTCTCAGTAGTCGCAAAGGCATTGGAGTCAGGGCCAGGTTCATGGTAGTGAGAATAGAGGCGATAAAATATGATGTATAAAGCAGAGTCCAAATCAAGTTGGAGATGCCATGGAGTAAGGAAGAGGCAAGAGCAGCCTGTCTCGTGCCTTTAATTCCCTCTTACTCCCTTGTCACATTGTCTTCTGATCATTCTGCAGTGCTTGCTAGCAGAGGCACCAACAGATGCTTAACTCATGTCAAAAGAGAGTCATGGGAGAAATCTCACAAATCTACCCGGGGGCTTTTGTTTGCCAAACAGCAATCATGCTAGGAACTGATTTTTGCAGTATGACATTGTCCAGGAGCTCTTTGCTGAGAATATAATTTTTTTTAATAATTGTATTGTTATTATTAAGTTGTTAAGGGGTTATCATTTCATGAAAATGTCATTTATGCACTCAGTTATCAGGACAGAGCTAACTGGTCCCCAGAAGATATGTGTGGACTCTGCCCTCCTGAACAATAGATGGGAGCAGCTGTAGTGTTTGGATTGATTTTTGTGGCCCTTCTCCAAGCATTCTGTTCCATCCACTTCACACTGATCATTTCTGTCTAGGTGGAGTGAAGCCTGAAGGCCATGGAGATGACCATAAAATGTTCAACATGGAGTTTACCTGTGACCACTGCCAGGGTCACAGGCCGAAGAATGAACTGCAATGTGTGTGATGACTTTGATCTTTGATATGGATGCTATGCAGCAAGGAAATATTCCTATGGGTATGTCTCAGATGACTTGCACACACTTCACATCTTCTTGATGTATATCTTTGCTTAGTAAGAAGCCTGCTGTTCAGGCACCAGTGGCTCATGCCTGTAATCCTAACTACTCTGGAGACTAAGATCTGAGGATCATGGTTAGAAGCCAGACCTGGCAGGGAAGTCCATGAGACTCTTAATTCCAAAAAAATTCTAGAACTATGGCTCAAGTGGTAGAGTACTAGCTTTGAGCAAAAAGGCCCAGGCCTCTGCTGGCTGCTGGTGGCTCACATCTACAATCCTAGTTATTCAAGGAGGATGAGATCTGAAGATCATGGTTCAAAGCCAGCCCAGGAGGAAAGTCCGTGAGACTCTTACCTCAATTTCTCAAGAAAAAGCCAGAAGCGGTGCTGTGGCTCAAGTGATAGAGGGCTAGCATTGAGCAAAAGGAACTGAGACAGTGCCCCAGGCTGACAAAAAGAAAAACGAAAGAAAGGAAAAAAGCCCAGGTCTTGAATTCAAACCCCATGACCAGCACACATATGTGCACACACACACACACACACAAACACACACACACACACACACACACACACACACACACACATGCACGCACATGCACTAGATTTTTTTTTAAAAAGCCAAGTTCTGACCTCCACTGTCAGTTCACTTTTTCTGGGGTCTCCTATAATCCACATACCCGCACTGCACCAGTTGCTAGTGAAAAATTGTGTTTAACATGCAAATATGTTCGAAGGTGCCCCATCCTTCTTCCAGAAGCCTGTAATTTGGGTAAGCAGGCCTCAGACAAGAGTCTCACAAATTAGAGAACAGCCAGGGACATTGACTCCTGGAATACAAATCCTGAATCATTCATTCATACAACTATTCATCTTATATTTTCTGTATACCAGGCTTGGGACAAGGAGCTAGAAGAAAGAACAGTGAACCAAAAAGAAAGTCCCTGCTCTCAAGAGCCAAGAATCAACAAATAATACGAACTTTAGTATTAGGCCACGCATGGTCACATAAAGTCTATCAGGAGACAGAGGAAAAGAGGATCATGATTTGAGGCTAACTCGGGCAAAAAGCTAATGAGATTGCATCTCCAACAATAAGGTTGGTATCATGGTACACATTTGTGATCACAGTTATGTAAGAGGCTTTTAGGTAGGAAGATCACATCAGCAAAAGATGTGAGAAAAACTAAAGAAAAGAGATCTGGGGATATGGCTCAAATGGAAAAGCCCAGCAAGCATGAAGCTCTGGGTTCAAATACCAAATACTGCAAAAAATAATAATAATTAAAAAATATAGCTCTGTGGTTTCTTTTTTTCCCCCAATGATAAGAATCATACCCAGGGCCTCACATGCTACACATGTATTCTACCACTTAGTTATACACTAAGCCCTTCCTTTATTAAAGTAAGTTTTTGTTTTTAAAAAAATTTAAACCTAGCCAAAACTAGAGAGACCAGTTCACTGTCCCAATACCCAGATTCAGCAATTAGGAAGATTTTGTTATATGTTCTTAAGTTTATTTGAGTCTTTTTCCTCCATAAAGTTTTTTTTGTTTTGCTTTGCTTTTTTTGGGGGGGTACGGTTGTGGGGCCTGAACTCTGGGCCTGAGCACTGGCCCTCAGCTCTTCAGCTTAAGGCTAGCACTCTATCACTTGAACCACAGCACCACTTCCAGCTTTTTTCTTTTTGCTTATGTGGTGCTGAGGAATCGAACCTAGGGCCTCAGGCATGCAAGGCAAGTGCTCTACCACTGAGCCACCTTCCCAGCCCTTTGCTTTGCTTTTTTAAGAGAAGGTCTCATTATGTTGCCCAGTTCAACCTTGAACTCAAAATCCTCCCGCTTGAGCCTTCCAAGAACATAATTCCTTTCACTCTAGTCTCCCAAGTGCTGGGATTACAGGCTTACGCTGCTACACCTAGCTTGTTAAAAGATTTTAAACAAATTTAATATCTTAAATCATTTTGTGCTGTGTACTTTATATTTACCTCTAAGTTATGAGCATTATCTCATATTACCAAAACACTATTTGCACATCTTGCAAAATTCACAATAAGGAGTTTTTACTTAGCCTGATTTCCACAGGCAGTTTTCTATGGGGTTATGAAATCCAGAAATGGTATGCCAGTGTTGGTTCTTTGTTTCCAAGGTGCAAATCCATATCTCCCCTTAAATTTTCAATAGCAACAACTTACAGGTATTAATGTTCAGTGGCAGCCAAGCCTGGGTTCCTGTTTGGAGTGACAAATCATAATAATGTCTTGCCTTTGCAGCCATTTTCCTACCCATAGCATCACAGCCTATCCCATGGTGACCATCCAGATCAGTGGCCACCAGAGGCTCATCCAGCCATATATCCACAACTACTCCTGGCTGCTCTGTGCTGCCTTGGCTCTCTATAGTGCCCATGTGACCAGCACAGAGGACATGGATGGGGAAAAACTGGGTCCTCAGGCCTGCAGCAGTGTCGCCATCCTTCAGAGCCAGTGCATGCAGCTCGTCGGGGACTGTCTGGTGAAGGCTCACCAGGGCAAAGGAGATTGTTCTTCATGCACAGAGTAGACCCCAGCTAGTGGTGGAGGCAAAGCCCAGGCATCAGTGAAAGATGATGCTAGTCTCAGAAGCAGCAGGGTCTTGTGGCCTACAAGAGGGATTCACCCCAGCCTAGAATTTAAATCTCAGGCTCACTTGAGAGGACTATTGGTATAAAGTAACATTTAGTTTCTCAAAATGTTTACATGATGTTACAAAAATAATAAGTAGAATTCTTGAAGTCTGTGGATAGAATATTTAGTACTTGAATGTTCATAACTTTGCTTAGGAAAGCCAGATAGATATTGTTAACCTAGAGGGCAAATCTATTTCCATATGCCAGATAAGAGTTATCTATAAAGTAATTTAGCAGGCTTTGGTGTTGCACATCTGTAATCCCCACATCCCAGAGGGAGCTTCTCCTTTTCTATTTCTAAATACCCTATGTGGTTAAAATGTATCCTTCCTCCAATCTATTTAGCAAACACTGAAACTGCCCTGGAAAGGACTGAAAAACCCCTGGTAAGTATTGTACTATAGGAATGCCTATTGCAGGTAACCATAATTCCACAATCAAACACTGGAATCCAGGGATTAAAAAAAAATCTTCACTAGCTATACAACAGAAAAGGACCTCATATCTAAAATATACTTAGAGATCCAAACATACCCCCAAAACAAATCCTCAAAAAACAACCACCCCATTAATAAGTGGACTAAAGAATTAAAAAGAACTTCTCTGAAGGGGAAATAAAAATGGGCAATAGACACATGAAAAAATGTTCAACATCTCTGGCCATGAAAGAAATGCAAATCAAAACTACATTGAGATTCTACCTCACCCCAGTTAGCATGGACCATTATCAAGAAAACTAATTTGAACAGATCCTGGAGAGGGTGTGGCCAAAAGAGAACACTACTACACTGTTGGTGGGAATGTAAACTTGTTCAACCACTCTGGAAAGCAGTATGGAGGTTTCTTAAAATACTAAACATGGAGCTCCCCTATGATCCAGCAATCGCACTCCTGGACATTTACCCAAAAGACCATAAACAGCACCTATGTTTACTACATCATTATTTACCATTGCTCAGATACTGAATCAACCAAGATGCCCCTCAGTAGATTCATGGATCAAGAAAATGTAGTATATATACACAATGGAATTCTATGCTTCCATCATAAAAAATGGCATCGCTCCATTTCCATTTCCAAATGGAAAGACATGGAAGCAATCATATGAAGTGAACTAAGTCAGACCCAAAGAACATAGTCTCCATGGTTTCTCTCATTTTTAATAGTTAGTGTGTATCTAGGATAATCCTAGCAGAGGGTCGCAATAGCTCAATAGCTATGTACATATGATGCTAATCAAAATGAACTCCAAGATATGGAAATGAGGGTTTTGTTTTGTTTGTCATTTTAGTGTACTGTTTGCAGTTATTTCTTTTTTCTTTCATTTTTCCCCCCTTTGGTTTATTCCATATGGTCACTGTCTTTGATTTCATTACCCTTTGTCTTGTATATAAGTTTACCTGATTTTGTGAAGGGAAGGGAACCATAGAAACAGTGGGACAAGGGTAAACCAATGCAACATTACATGCTATGTTGGAAATGAACTTTACAACTTGGGAGGAGGGAAAGCAGGAGAAAACAAGAGAGAGAATAACACTGTTTGAAAGAAATGTACTCATTACTTTACTTATATAACTAACTCCTCTGTACATCACCATGAAAATAAAATAAATAAATTTAATTAAAAAAATAAAAATGTACTTGTAGAGTTGGGTGCCAGTGGCTCATGCCCATAATCCTAGCTAATCAGGGAGGCTGAGATCTGAGGATTTAGGTTCAAATCCAGCCAGGCAGGAAAGTCCATAAAACTCTATATCTCCAAATAATCACCAAAAACCCACAAGTGGAGCTGAGGCTCAAATGGCAGAGTACTATTCTTGAGTGGTCAAGCTAAGGGAGAGTGCCTAGGCCCTGAGTTCAAGCCCCAATTCTGACACAAAAAAATGATGAATCATGGTTGGGCGCCGGTGGCTTACACCTGTAATCCTAGCTACTCAGGAGGCTGAGATCTGAGGATCACAGTTCAAAGTCTGCCTGGCCAGGAATGTCTGTGAGACTCTTATCTCCAATAAACGACTGGAAAACTGGAAGTGCTCCTGTGGCTCAAGTGGTAGAGCGCTTGCCTTGAGTTGAAGACCTCAGGGACAGCACCCAAGCCCAGAGTTCAAGCCCCATGACTAACAACAACAACAAAAAAAGATGAATCTGTTTGAAAGTCAGGCTTGGTGGCCATATCTTTTAGGAGACTGTAATAGGGAGGATTGCAGTTCTAGGCCAGCCTGACAGAATAGTTTTCTAAGGTAGTGGGCTGTAGTGGAAAATACTTGTAATTCCAGCAACAATAGGAATCCTAAAGTAAAATCTCAGCTCAAACACATACCTGGGTGAAAAATGAGAGTCTAGACTTGAGGTAACCATTGAAAAATGGTATGCTCCAGCAGTAAGGACACCTGTCTTGTCAGTACCAGGCCCTGAATTCAAATGATGGTATTATGAAAAAAGAAAGTATTAGCCATGCTTTGAGGCAAATAAAGTATCTCCAGACATAGTGGTCTTCAGATATTTTTTTCACTTGAGATATAAAGAAATGGCAACTAATGATGGTTTTTATTAAAACATGTTGGAGGGAGAAGCAAGGTCTAAAACAGGGTTTAAAACATGACACATAAAAATGGTCTCCCTTCTTATGTTCTGATGGCTAATGTCTTCAAGGTTTGTATACTCAGCACATTGGCTTCTTGTCATGTATTACCTTCTTCTTTGGAGGTGAATAGAACTACAGTACTCTTTTTAGAAGTCATTAGAATAAATCTGAATATATAGTTCAGAAAACAATTCACTTTCGGGGCTGGAAAGGAGGCTCAGTGTTAGAGCACTTGCCTTGCATGCATGAGGCCCTGGTGTCAATTCCTCAGCACCACATAAACAAAAAGAAAAAGACGGAAGTGGTACTGTGGCTCAAGTGGTAGAGTGCTAGCCTTGAGCTGAAGAAATGAGGGACAGTGCCCAGGTCCAGAGTTCAGGCCACACGACAGGACCTTCCCCCCAAAAAAAAGAATTAACTTTCAAGAACAGCTAACATTTTAAAAAATTAACATATTGGCATATATAGTTTGTGCCAAGGAGTTTTCCAGTTTAAAGAGCTGACTGTGATCAAGTTTTGTGAACTGACAAGTCCTTCGTACACTACTTAAAGATAATAAAAAAATATTTCAAAAATCCCCCCACAAGGTCTCCCTTAACTCAAGAACAATGGATATTTAAACGTTACAGAACTCTAGACTAGGAAAACAGAAACCTGAATTTGAGACCTGATTGTAGCATGTTATCTTTTGATCTTGATAAGATCCATTCATCTCTTTAAATATCAGTGAATGAATCTCATAAATTCAAATAATAACACCTGCTTTGCCCCACTTCTCTGAATTGTCACGTGCCTATTGTAAGATGATAACATTTAAAGAAACTGAAACCGAAAAATCTTGCCAAAAGTAAATATTCTATAGATTTGTGGAATAGGAGAAACCCTAGGTCTCCTTGGCTCAGGCTGAAATTTTCTGAATAGAGACCCGGAAACACAACAAATCAAAGAAAGGTTGAACAAATGGGATTGCATAAAGTTGCAGAGCTTCTGCAGGGCAAAGGACATAGCTAGCAAGATCAATAGAAAGCCCACGGATTGGGAGAAGATCTTTACTAGCCATACAACAGACATGGTCTCATATCTAAAATATACTTGGAACTCAAAAAATTAAACTCCCCAACAACAAATCCTCAAAGAAACAACTTCCAAATAAATAAGTGGGCGAAAGACTTAAAGAGAAACTTCTCTGAAGAAGAAAGAAGGATGGTCAATAGACACATGAAGAAATGTTCAACATCCCTAGCCATAAAAGAAATGCAAATCAAAACAACATTGAGATATCACCTCACTCCAGTTAGAATGGCAAAAATCAAGAACTCTAACAACAACAGATGCTGGAGGGGATGTGGACAGAAAGTAACCTTACTTCATTGTTGGTGGGAATGTAAACTTGTTCAACCACTTTGGAAAGCAGTATGGAGGTTCCTCAAAAGACTTCACATAGAACTCCCCTATGACCCAGCAATCCCACGTTTGGGATTTACCCAAATGTTTACAAACAAGACCACACTAAAGCTACCAGCACAACTATGTTTATTGCAGCATTATTTACCATAGTTAAGATATGGAACCAACCCAGATGCCCCTCAGTAGATGAATGGATCAAGAAAATGTGGTATATATACAAAATGGAATTCTATGCCTCCATCAGAGAGAATGACATTGCCCCATTTGTTAGGAAATGGAAAAAATTATACTAAGTGAAGCAAGCCAGGCCCAAAGAAACATAGGTCCCATGGTTTCCTTATTTGTAATATCTATTAGATGTATGAGTCAAGTGGAAAAGGTCAGATAATGTGATGTCAGGAAAATGAACCTTTAGATATGTATTTTAATATTTTTTTTCTTTTATGCATGTGTTTCTAACGCATTTATAAGATTATCTCTTTGTTGCTTTGTATGTCCATCCCCCACAGTATAACCCCTGCTTTCACTATATTTGATGTCAGTATAACTTGTGGAGGAGATGGGGGAAAACCAGTTGTTTAAGGATACAGGTGGACCTGTTGCAACAATGAGAAGTACAAGTTGTCATGTCCAAAACGAACTTTACAAAGTCGTTGCGGGGGGGGGCGGAAGGGGTGGAAGGAGAAGGATTAGGATTGGGATTTGGGGGGGAGGGGGGAGGCTGGGAAGGGATGTGAAGGGTAAACAAAGGAGGAGGCTGCAATGCTTGGTAAGAAATGTTCGCATTATCCTGCCCATGTAATTGTAACTCCTCAGTACAGTATGTTCACAAATAAAATAAAATAAAATTTAAAATATATATATAAGGCATGAGTTTTCTATTTTCCATATTCTAATGTATCAATGACAAACTATGAATGTGACTGAAAGCACGAAAGTGGAGATTCATGGCTCAGGGAAGGACCTTCCCCTGAGTGCTAACCAAATCATACTCCATCAACACGCTTTGGCAAGATGCTCTACACATCATTTTAGTGAGAGTTTTTCATTATTCTTTTTGCTTTTAGCATCTGTTTAACTTACGTTTCTCCCATAAGTTCCTTAATTAAATAATACATTCCTGCTTGCATAAGAAAACTGAAATGACAAGAAAAGTAACTCTGAGATATTGAATCTACTTATGGCAAAATAGAAATCATTCAGAGAACATCAGAAAGAAGTGAGAAAAATAAAGCAATGCAATAATACTAGGAGAACAAAAGAATAGACAGAAACTAAAAAGAAGGTGGGGCCAATTGTTTTGTTTGTATAGTAACTAGAGAAATCAGCTAATAAAAGCAAATGAAGATGATCTCTGGTAGCTCATGCCTATAATCCCAGATACTCAGGATCAGAGGGATGAAGTTCAAAGCTTCACCAGGCAGATAAATCTGAGACTCTTATGTTTAATTAACCACCAGAAGACCAGAAGTGGAGATTCAGCTCAAGTGATGTGGCACCAGCCTTGAGTGAAAAAAATCTAAGCTAAAGAATAAAAGCCAAACAATAGTAGAAGTCCATGATTTTGAGCCCCAATACACACACACACACACACACACACACACACACACACACACACACACACACACACACACACACACACATCAACTGAGAAAGAACAAAGGTGAAAATAAACTACGTTAGAAAACTGCAATCATTGGCTAGAATAGCCAATGTTTCCAAGGAAAAATAACTGAAAACAAGTCTTGGGGACCAAAATTTTTTTAAAAATCTAAATAGAGTCTCACATTTTAAGGCTTAAGAAAAAAAGCCCATGCACCGCCTCAATCCTATAAGGCAGGGCAGTTGTCAGGCTCTTATCTCCAATTAACCACCAGAAAACCAGAAGTGGCGCTGTGGCTTAAGTGATAGGGCACTAGCCTTAAGCTGAAGAACTCAGTGACAGTGCCCACGCCCATAGTTCAAGCCCCAATGACTGATGAAAACAAAACAAAAAAAAGAAGAAACCTCAAAATGCTATTGTTCCTATTCTCTACTCTTTATTCATAGCCTCCCTACATGCCTGGTGGGTACATTTATTTTTGGTCACTAGACACCAATCAAGTAATTCAGCTGCTGAATTCCACTAGCTGTCCTTTCATTGGCTTCACTGCTGATCATATTGATCTAGAGATAGTGTCAGATCTCCAGGTTGAGGATTTAGTCAACCCCCCAAAAGAAACTATATATATTATATATATACATATATATACATATACATGTACATATATGCACCAATACACACACACACACACACACACACACACACACACACACACACACACACACACACACACACACAACGCTATTTGCAAGCCTCAGGTTATGATAACTAATTTCAGCCAAACAACTATAAATTGTGGTTTCATTGATTTATCGTTTGGCTGCTTTGCTAGAGCAACCCACAGTACTTGAGTATACACCTCACTTATGATTACATATTTATAAGAAAGGATATGACAAATGAACAGCCAAATTTAATATGGAGTGCATGAGGCAAGCTATAGTAGAAGGGTCGGGAGCTTCCATATCATTTTTCAGTATGCTCCCATCCAGGAACATCCACACAGCCATCTAGAATCTCCCTAGCAAACACTCTGTAAATTAAAGAGGCAGGGTTCACTAAGTCATAGGCTATTAGTAATCAACTCTATGTTCAACTCCTCCCACCTCCAGAGTTCAAAGTATGAAGCTGAACGTGAAATAGGCAACTTGAAAGATGCTTTTGCTGGAACATCTGAATTAACTAAACTCCCTCAACTTTGTATCTGTGCACTATGATCGGAGTTATTCCCTGCTGCAGTCACTTTACCATGCCCACCTTGCAATCTAGGAAATAGAACATTCACTGTTAAGTGTCGTGTGGAAGGCAAACTACTCCACAAGACACCCAAAAGCAAGATTCCCCAATGAGAATGAGATAACAATTCTCCAGAACTTCTCCAGAGACCTTGCTGGTGACTCAAGTCTTGGGTTAATTCTGCATTCCCCTGCCACTAGTTCTCTTTTTAACCTGAAGCCAACCTCTTTTCCTCCTAAAGATGCCTGATGATACACTTAAGTGCTTTCTTCTCATGGCTGCTATATAATAAGTATCTTTTCTCTGGTCTTCTTCATTTCTCTTTACTTGGCATATCGAACATAATTTGGGACTTCTAAATTTGGAAGAGGGAGCTTTTAGAAGACTTGAACCCCTCCCAGAAGTCATTCATTAGCATAAAAAACACTTATGAGCTGGGGATCAGTGGCTCACAGTTCCTGTTATCCTAGCCACTTAGGGGGCTGAGATCTGAGGATCAGCCTGGGCAGGAAAGTTTGTGACACTTTTATCTGCAATAAACCAGAAGAAAACTGAAAGTGGCATTGTGGCTCAAAGTGCTAGCGTGCCAGCTAGCCTTGAGTGAAAAAGCTCAGGGACAACACCCAAGCCATGAGTTCAAGCCCCACAACTGACAAAAACAAAAACAAAAACAAACAAAAAATCAAGACACTCATCACTCCAGAGTCTTCAAAGGCTTAGGGAAATGATTATAATATCTAAGTACATAATTCATAATATCATACATGGTTGAATAGAAATATCTGGATTTATTAGACACCTCATTTCAGGAAAGAATAATAATTGGAAGAAGTAAAAAAAAAAAAAGGGAAAATTGCAAGTTAAAGTAATGTGCTAGTTATAAAGGTTTCCTGCAGGATACGAGTGACAGAATAGGCTAAACATTAGGACTCAAACAGACGTAAGTAATGAAGCCTCTTCCTCTTCTCTATTGAGCTATACTCATTCCTGAGACTAATGCTTTTGAAAAACTCACTTTATTCAATGACACCTTTTTAGAAAATTCACAGAATCGTTAATAGCTAGATACTTCAGGGTTTATTTGGCCATGGACTTGAATCCATTACACAGTATTACAGCTGAGGGCCAGTGGCTCACATCTGTAATGCCACACACTCAGAGGCTGAGATCTGAGGACCAAGGCTCAAAACTAGCCAGGCAGAGAAGTCAGTGAGACTCTTATCTTCAATTAAACATGAAAAAGCCAGAAGTCAAGCTGTCGCTCAGGTGTTAAGAGTGACAGCCTGGAGCAAAAATGCTAAGGGATGGTGCGCGGGCTCTAAGCTCAAGCTTGAGAACCAGCACAAAACAAAACAAAAGACAATAGCATTAAAGCCAACTAGGTGCTAAGCTTTACTAAAACACATCTAGAAGTAATATATTCACTACTTCCTGAAGAAACATAAGCTACACCTGGTGAACTCTGAATATGAGAAAAATCTTCCCTGGGTTTCAAGGTTGCTGCCCATCTAAGTGTTGTATTCTTTACTTTCTCATTCTAATATATTGAGCAAATATGAATAGAGACATCACATACTAATCTTCTAGAAACTCATCTCCCTGTTGGTCCTCATAGTAGTAACAAGAGTTCCTCATCAAGTTCCATGTACTGACATCACCACAAGTCCTGGTTTCTGTAACAAGCATGCTCCTTTCATTTTTCATCAGGAAGTAGTAAAGTAGGAATGGGATAAAGACATCCCTCAGCTTCCCAGTGTCGATGCAATTAACAAGAATTTGAGATCCAGGACCTCCCCCCCAAAATCTGTATTAATAGCTGAGAGAGAGAGAGAGAGAGAGAGAGAGAGAGAGAGAGAGAGAGAGAGAGAGAGAGAGAGAGAGAGAGAGAGAGAGAGAGAGAGAGAGAGAGAGAGAGAGAGAGAGAGAGAGAGAGAGAGAGAGAGAGAGAGAGAGAGAGAGAGCGACTCTAACAAAGTAGTTCAGCAACCATTTATTTTAGTGTAATAGGATAAAGTGCAGAAAACTAGGACAGAGAAATGAGAGTAAAGAAGACTCCAAATGTAGGTTAGTGTCTAGAGAATTTATCTGGGGGATATCATGTTGAATTCCTATCTACACACCTGCTCATCACCTAGCAACTCTTAATCATTAGAGACAATACGTTCTGGGTAGGTTTATTACATCAAACACAGCCAAAATGTTTCTTAATATACAGAAGCTGAAGATGTGGTCTCAGCTCATGAAAAACACATCAGCAAAATAGGTGCAAATTTCAGAACTTCAACTTTCAAAACTAGTCCTTCAATTTCCTGGCTATTAAAAGATTTGGCAGTTTCTTCCTATAAGTCTGTAAGGAAGCCAACTTGTCCTTTATTGTATTCTTCCTACTCTAATAACTTCCTAACATCTAAAAGGGGTGGTGAACATCAGGCTGGTGGGATATATTACATGTCTGAAATCATCTGGTACATGGCTGCCCAAGCCATCACATATATAGATAATTCTGGTTGGCCTGCAAATTCTGGATGTTACAAATATCCAAATGTGTTTGTGACTTTAACTAAGTATCACTATCCCACAATACTGTGAAATTTGTGAAATTTATATAATCACAATAAAAAATTGCAAAAAAAAGAAAGAAAGGAAAAGAACTGTCTGGATCTCCAATTCTAATGTTCAAGTTATTTTGTATATGTATGTGTTTCTGTTTCTCTCTATCTCTCTCTTTTTCTGAGTGTGTGTGTGTGTGTGTGTGTGTGTGTGTGTGTGTGTGTGTGTGTGTGTGTGTGTGTGTGATGTCTCCCCTGGGATTTTAAGCTCATGGAAGGCAGGAAGCATTCTTAGTTATGCCAACCCTGTCAGAACTTATCACATATTTTTACATGCAGGAGCCTGAGAATGGAGCATACAAGGTAGAGGCCAGCCAACATAGAAATGTTCAGGGACTCTATCTCAGTGGAAGAACCATGGTACATTAGTGCACATCCATCATATTATTAAGAGTAAGAATCATGAAGTAGGAGGATCCCAAATATAACCATTGCCCAAAAGGGCTTGTCATGTGCTTGAATGCCTGCCTACCATGTGCAAGGCCCTGAGTTTGAACTGTCAAAAAGGAAAACACTTGTGTGTGTGTGTGTGTGTGTAAGTGTGTGTGTATTTGTGTGTGTGTGTGATGCTTCACTTGGACTTTAGGCTCATGGAAGGCAGTTAGAATTTTTGGTTCTATTGTCACTCCCATGGCTTAACATGGTTTTACATTTAGAAAGGACAGTTAAATTTTCCACTACCATGTAACAAGCCCAAGCAAAATTTAGTGAGTTAAAACAACAGCAGGAAACATCAGTTCTCATGGTTCTGACTTTTGAGTTGTCGTTAGCTGTTCAGTTTAGCATCTGCTGAGGTCACATCTTCTAGGGTCTGCTGTGTTGCTGGCCAATTTGACTATGGTGGCATGACTTCTCTTTTTTCCTCTTCTCCCCCTCCTCCTCCTCCTTTTCTTACTTTCCTTTTCCTCCTCCTCCTCTTCCCTTCCCCTCCCTTCCTTCTTCCCTCCCTCTACCTTTCTTCTTCTCTCTACATCTCTTCTCTCTTCATTTAGCCTTCTAACCAAAAGCCTTTACATTCTGACCATTAGCATTCAAGAGCAAAACTAGAAGCTGCCATATTTTTTTACAAGTTACACTCAAAATGTCACAGCTTTGTTTCTGTCAATTTCTACTGGTCACAGAAAGATTAAAAAAATATACAAATGGCTTTCAACTGAAAATAAGGTGTCCTACTCTTGAAAAGGTGATGGTGTCACCATCATGTTGGATCCTCAGCTTCCAACTCTCCACACAGAAATTCCAGGCACAGGCTGGCAAGGTGGCTTCGTGGTAGAGTGCTTGCATAGCATGCATGAAACCCTGGGTTCCATTCATCCATACCACATAAACAGAAAAAGCCAGAAGTGGTGCTGTGGCTCATGTGTAGAATGCTAGCCTTGAGCAAAAAGAAGCTCAAGGACAGCATCTAGGCCCTGAGTTCAAGCCCCAGGACAGGCAAAAAAAAATCCAGATCCACTCATAAAAAGCAATTCAGGGCTTCACACGCATATGAGGTTGATAGGGAATTTTGACCCACACAACTTGCAGCCAAGATAAGTTGATACACCCAACCTGCCTGATGACAAAATGGGGGCAGGAGGCTGCAAAAGAAAGAAAAACGGGGAAGTAAGAAGGACAAAAGAATGAGAAAGTAAGACAGTAAATCTTTGGCATTTCAACCTCACACAAAACACAAAAGAGACCCATAAATCAGAAAGCCATCCAATTCTCAATTTAACCTGAGGCCAAACTCTGTAAGGAGGAAGACAGAACAAGACATAGGAAGACAGCTGAAGACTGTTCAAGATGGCAGATTTAGGATGAAATACTGTCTTGCCAGTGGCATAGACATGCTTCCTGCCTGCTCTCTTTCTTTATCACATTCTCTTCCAATCATTTTTTTTTATCATACTTACATACGTTTGCATCTTGCCTGAATTGTTAATTAGTTAGCTGCCCTAAAGTTTCTGGTAACAACTTTGGTGAGTTAGCCTGGAAGTTAGGAATGAAGTAAGTATGTGTCTTTTTCTATCTTGGACTCAAGAATCTCACAAAGTGGAAGTTCTGGCATGGATTTGTTTTAGTGTACCAGGATAAACCAGGAAGAAAGAAAAATAATATTGCTTCTTCTAACACAGGAAATGGGAGCTCCGGACTCAATGGTTTCTCCTGTTTGTATAGCTTTCTACTTTCTGAGCTAGTGGAACATAGGTAAAGTTCTCTAGCAAATCCTAATCCTTAGATAGTTCCTGGGTGGGTGAGACCTAACCAAAACACCAGTAAACCTCAAAACTTCTTTTGCCAGACAGGGCCTCTCTTTCATTTGGTTCCATTCATTCCTTGAATTTCCAGCTGTTTTCTATTTCAAACGGAGAAGGCAGATGTAGATAGTCCCATTTCTGTGTGTGTGTGTGTGTGTGTGTGTGTGTGTGTGTGTGTGTGTGTGTGTGTGTGTGTGTGTGTGTGTGTGTGTGTTTGGGCAACCAGGTAGCAGAGAACATAATGGACTGCTTGGCAGTACCTGTCAGAGCTACTATAAATACAAATAGCAGCGAACAAAGCAAGACTGTAACTTTCTACCCACTAACAAGTTAGACATGTATGGATATTAGGTGGGTGAGCAACTATTTCTCTTCATCTCCCAGCTCTGATTAATTTTGAAAGAGCAAGCATAAAGTAACTCCATTTAGTAAGTAATCTCTTCTTACTCCTCTCCATAGTTTTCCATTTTCAGGACTAAAATTGTTCTGGTGGTCTCAATGTCTGTTGCTGGGATAGGTTGTCGTAGTTGGCATTGACTGGGTTTGAACTCAAGGTCTGGGCACTTTTCCTGAGCACTTCTGCTCAAGGCTAATGCTCTATCACCAAAGAGTTCCTTGGAGGTGAGATTCTCTTGAGCTATGTCTCCAGACTGGCTCTTGGCTGATTAGCTGGGAAATACAGTTTTAGACAGATTCTTTGTGCCCAGGATGGCTTTGAACTGTGGCAAAAGGAGTCTTTGCCATAAAAGCCCTTTATATTTCCAATTCAAGAAACAAGGAGATCAATGAGATTGAGGATACCTATAACTTGTTAATAATTAACTAACAATTTAAAACCCAGTAGATATTTTAAATTACAACTGATTGACATTCTAAGTACTGGCCCTTGCCTCTGTGCAGCTTGTTAAAAGTCATATAGCATTTAACCTTTAACAAATATACAGACCCTTTCTTGGGCTATAGCAGTATATCTTGTTTAACATTTTGGTTTGTAAACGCGTTTTTCTGGTTGACTGAGGAGCCTGATCTGTAGTGGTCCCAAAAATGCCTGCCCCTGTAGGCCTTTAGACAAATCTCACTAGTGACATAGTGTCAGGTCACAACCACTTTTCCTTAACATATAAATGAATGTGGCTGGGCCAGCTCAAAAGTCACTGCCATTTAGGACTTTGAAGCAGATACAGGGCGTTTGGGATTTCAATTATTCCTCACATTTTACAACTTTAGCTTTTAAAACCCAGTACCATAGATGACTGGCAAGTCCCTGCCAAGTCAGACAGACATGGGCATTAGGCATGCCGACAAATTATCTTCCCATGACTTCTGGACTCTGATCAAGCTTTGAAGGGCCACGCAGAAGTGACTCCAGGATCTGATACCATCTCTGCCATCCAAAGAGCAGTGGCTTACTACCTCTGCATGTTCCAACATTCCCGGGGTTCCAGGAATGCCTTTCTCCGTGGTGGCATAAATACTTGTTTAGTAGTTTCCTTCATTGCTTGCTGGACTTGAACTCAGGGTTTGAGTATTGTCCCTCAGCTCTCCAGATCAAGAAATCCCAACCAACTTCGCTTTTGAGCACTCTGCTGGGAGATTTGAGATGACAATCTCACAGGCACCTTTCTCTGCACAGCCTGGCTTCACACCACTTTTCAGCTTAATTGGCTTTACTTATGGCCACATTTACCCCAAGTAAAAGCATCAAAGATGGGCACCGTAAGGAGATTTAAAAGCATGGTCTTACCTGGAATTTATTCAGGGCCAACATTACATCTGACAAACGTGTCCTCTGTCCTTTATTGTGGGCCTTTTGGAAACTGTTATAAAAAACCTATAATGGAAAAGTAGGTTAAACAATCCTTTTGGTAATCCTAATTTTTATTTTCTACTTTGAAATCAACCTTTAGTATAATTTTTCCTTTTAAACTTTACTTTGTCTGGGAGACCTGCCATTCCCCACAATGTCACAAATTTCTGACAATGGGGAGGACATTTGTAAACTTTTTTGAAAAGTCAGTTTACTTTGAATTTAAATTCCTCATTGAAACACTGGACAACACTCTTTACCTCTTTTTTTATTTTAATTTTCATTTTTTGTGAACATACTGTACAGAGGGGTTACAATTACATGGGCAAGATAATGAGTATATTTCTTATCAAGCATTGCAGCCTCCTCTTTTGTTTACCCTTCACATCCCTTCCGAGCCTCCCCCTGCCCCCCCCCAAACACACACACCCGCACCAAAGTTTTAAAGTTCATTTTCGACATGACAACTTCTATTTCTCATAGTTGCAACAGGTCCACCTGTATCCTTAAATCACTTGTTTTTCCCCATCTCCTCCACAAATTATACCAACATCAAATATAGTGAAAGCAGGGGTTATACTGTGGGGGATAGACATACAAAGCAACAAAGAAATAATCTTATAAATGCATTAGAAACAAATGCATGAAAGAAAAAAAACATTTAAATACATATCTATGGTTTCATTTTCCTAACATCACATTATCTGATATTTTCTGCTTGACTAATTCATATACTAGATATTGCAAATAAGGGAAACCATGGGACCTATGTTTCTGTGGGCCTGGCTTACTTTACTTAATATAATTTTTTCTAAGCCTTTCCATTTCCTAACAAATGGGGCAATGTCATTCTTTCTGATGAAGGCATAGAATTCCATTGTATATATATACCACATTTTCTTGATCCATTCATCTACTGAGGGGGTTCTGGGTTGGTTCCATATCTTAGCTATGGTAAATAATGCTGCAATAAACATAGTTGTGCTGGTAGCTTTAGTGTGGTCTTGTTTGTAAACATTTGGGAAAATGCCCAAAAGTGGGATTGCTGGCTCATAGGGGAGCTCTATGTGAAGTCCTTTGAGGAACCTCCATACTGCTTTCCAAAGTGGTTGAACAAGTTTACACTCCTACCAACAATGAATTAATGTTCCCTTCTGTCCACATCCCCTCCAGCATCTGTTGTTGTTAGAGTTCTTGATTTTTGCCATTCTAACTGGGATGAGGTGGTATCTCAATGTTGTTTTGATTTGCATTTCTTTTATGGCTAGGGAGGTTTAGCATTTCTTCATGCGTCTATTGGCTATCCTTCTTTCTTCTTCAGAGAAGTTTCTCTTCAAGTCTTTCGCCCACTTATTTATTGGGCAGTTGTTTCTTTGAGGATTTGTTATTGGGGGATTTAATTTTTTGAGTTCCAAGTATATTTTAGATATGAGACCCTTGTCCATTGTATGGCTAGTGAAGATCTTCTCCCAGTCCGTGGGCTTTCTATTGATCTTGCTAACTATGTCCTTTGCCACGCAGAAGCTCTGCAAATTCATGCAATCCCATTTGTCCAACCTTTCTTTGATTTGTTGTGTTTCCGGGACGCTATTAGGAAAATTTCCACCTGCTCCAAGGAGACCTAGGATTTCTCCTATTCCATCCTGTAATGTTTTCAGAGTGTCTGCTTTGACTCCGAGGTCTTTGAGCCATTTGGAGTTGATTCTGGTGCAGGGTGATATATAAGGATCTAGCTTTAGTTTTCTACATGTAGTTAACCAATTTTGCCAGCACCATTTATTGAAGAGGCTGTCTTTCTTCCATTCTATTATTTTAGCTCCCTTATCAAAGATTAGTTGGCTATAGGTCTGTAGGTTCATTTCTGGGTTTTCAATTCTATTCCATTGGTCCTCAGATCTGTTCTCATGCCAGAACCAAGCTGTTTTGATTACTATGTCTTTATAATAGAATTTGAAATTTGGTATTGATATTCCACCAGCAGTGTTCTTTGCATTGAGGAGCGTTTTTGCTATTCGGGTTCTTTTTTTGTTCCATATGAATTTTTGGATTGCCTCTTCTATTTCCTTGAAGAATGAGTTTGGAATTTTGATAGGTATCGTATTGAATTTGTAGCCATCTTCCTATAATAATCCCCCATTTACCTCTTGGCTGAAGGTTTAAACTGCCCATTTTTTTCTACAGTGTGAGTTACATTTAGGAAATCAACAGTTTATTTTAATGCAATAGCTCTGTACCAAGAATCTAGACTTAGTATCTCTTGCCCTTTAGAGATAAGTCAACTTAGATTTTTTGTTCACACACCCCTTATGGTGTAAGATGGTGGTGATTAACATTACAGAAACAAATTTCTTAACTGGCTTGTTTTTTATTCTTTTTGTACCCCAAATTCGCAGTCTTTTCATCATGTGTGTTTCAGCATGGCTGGAGTCTAGGCAAGGTATTGGCATCTCCCAGTGTGTATGGACTGTCCCATCTCTTGCTGATTACCTGCAAAATTCTATATGCATTGGTTAAAGACCACTGGTGAAAGACCACACTGGCTTTTGCAGGCTGGTGTCACTGGTTTAGGCAGCTGTGACAACTTTGTTCTGTTACATGGGTATTTCCAATGCATAGGAGCAAACTGCATCTTGATGCATTGTGGTCCCTTGATCTTATAGGGAATTGATCATTGCACAGGGGACAAAACAGAGAATTAAAACCTGAGCCTTAGTTTACCAGTCATGGTGAGAGGTACAATATTTAATCTTAGCATAGATAGACATAAGAAATAACATAAATCACAGCCAACTTAATTACCAATTTCATTGACTTGGAAAGGAAACCAGCTTTTCTAACTCCTTTCCCATGGTCTTTTAAAACTGCCTTTTAAAAAAAATTTTGGCTTATAGTCATGTCACAAAGCAATTCAGATTAAACAACAGCTTCCACTGACAAAAGATTTTTAGCAAGCAGAAAAGTTGGTAACTTTGGAACCATTACTATTTACATATTTTACATATAGAAAGACAGAGATGTTTGTGCACAGATTATAGAGCACATTAAATGCTAAAATTTGCCATTTAAAACTTTTGGAATTTTAGCAGTAATACGTTGCCTAATCATGGTAGAACCACATAGTTCACAACAAAAAATTTCCAACAACAAGTAACTTGTACTAAACAGGAATCAAGACATGAACAGACATATAGCATGACATAATGGCCCCTATCCTGGTCAGGTAAGGGGGGATGTTTATGGGACCCAAAAAACAGGCAAAGAAATTTATTCTGAAAGCAATATTCACGCCCCACCACCTCTTCACTCAGCTTCCCTCAGAGCACCTTGACTAGTTCCCTCCGCACCGACACCCCTGTCATGTTACCCCAGGGACCACAAGGATCGTTTTTGTCTGTATTTTACCCTGCCAAATATATAGCACAGTCCTTCCTCTTTCTGCTTAGCTCTATAATCCCATGGATATCTGTAAGTATTCAAGCTAGCTTTTGTCCATCATTTTTTCCATGAGTCTGGTTTTTTTAATTGCTACAGAATTAAATTTAGCAAAACCATAACATAATTTGTTATAGAACTAGAAATTTGGAACTAGAAAAAGCAATATTCTCCTCTTGAGAAATTCACTTTCACCTTCCATAACAGTGAGAAAACACAGACTCTCCACAATTTCCACACTAGTGTTTTATTACTGAGAAGAACAGTAGCATGGTCAACAAGTGAAAAATTCACAAGAGACTCAGTAGTAATTAAATATAAACAGCATGTAGTAAAATCATTTTGGCATTACTCATCCAAGTCCAAATGCTTAAGAATCATGTCTTTATTTTTCCACCAAAGAAACTAGTAATAATAAAAGTTTTACAATTTCTAGTAATAGTAATAGTGACAGTGTTATAATGCATACATAGACCACACATATACTGGAAGACTTTTGGGGAGCAGTGGAGAAATTGATGCTCTCATGTCCTTGGGTTAAAGCATGACAGTACTTCCCCATCTAGCACTAACAAAACTCTCTGGATGATCTGAGTTCAATCTCCAAGTTCCAGAGCTCATATTTCTGAGAAATGTTTATAAAATTTCCTTGAACATCCATTTATTAATATAAAAGACACAAGTCAACAATTTCACTATCTTAATTCTTTGTCAAGCCTGTAAATAATTGATACCCATTCCTTTGGTCCAACCCCTGAATAATATGAAGGGGCATCATCCCTACTCTACACAATGAGAGGATGAGAAATATTGGCTCAGTGAGTGGTTTCCCCTTACACCTAGCTTAATTCTGACATGAAGGATTTCTGTATAATTTACAGAGGTTTCTGCCAAAGGTTTCCCTATGTTGGGTTTCTTTTTTGTGTGAGTGCTCTAATGCTGGCTGAAGGTTCATTTCTGCTTGAAAGACGTCCTCTAATGTTCAGTTGACATTCTATCTTGTCTCTAGGTCTCTGAAATCTATAGAGAAACCTCTGAAACTTCTGGCTAAATATTGGTCTACATTTAGTATACTCATATTTTCTCTCCTTATTATGTTCTTGGATGTACTGAGGACTGACTTCACATTAAAAATTGCATATTTGTTAGACCTGTTAGTTTTCTTTTCTCCTATGTGATTCAGTTCTCTGATGAACACTGTGCTATGCTGTCGAAATGGGGTTTTCTACATTGGTATTATTCATTCCTTGTCTTTCTTCTGTGTGCTCTATAAACACTCATTCATGCATGATTACTAAGTGAAGGACCTTTTTGATACTTGTTTCTTATTTTATTTTATTTTATTTTATTTGTGAACATACTGTACAGAGGGGTTACAATTACATGGGCAGGATAATGCATACATTTCTTACCAAGCATTGCAGCCTCCTCCTTTGTTTACCCTTCACATCCCTTCCCAGCCTCCCCCCTCCCCACCCCACCGAATCCCAATCCTCCCCCCTCCCCGCACCGACGTTGTAAAGCTCGTTTTGGACATGACAACTTGTACTTCTCATTGTTGCAACAGGTCCACCTGTTGATACTTGTTTCATTCATAATGTTTTTCTCCTGTGTGCTTTCTGTTGAAAATTTAACTATGACTTCTTGAAAACTTTCCATATTTTTTTATTAATAAGATTTTGTTCCCATGTTCATTCAATTTGGAACCATGAGGTATGTCTTCTGGCTAAAAGGTTGCACATTTGCTACATTCACAAGGCTTCTATCAGGTTTTGGTTCTTTCATGCAAATTTATTTTTCTTTCAGGTGAGACTTTCCATAGTTATCACATTCCTTAGGTTCCTCATGTGTGTGGATTCTCTTATGCTTCCTGAGGTATGAACTCCAAATGAAGGACTTTCCACATTTGTTACATTCATAAAGTTTTTCTCCTGTGTGTGTTCTCTGATGGAGATTAAGTTATGAATTAAATCTGAAATACTTTCCACATTTGTTACATTCATAAGTTTTCTCTCCTTTGTGTGTTCTCTGATGATCTAAATGTGAAATACTTCCACATTTGATATATTCATAAGGTTTCTCTCCTGTGTGTTCTCTGGTGAACAATAAGGTGTGACTTATGTCAGAAATATTTTCCACATTTTGTAGATTCATAATTTTTCTCTCCTGTGTGTATTCTCTGATGAGCAGTAAGTTGTGACTTTACTCTGAAATACTTTCCACAGTGGTTACATTTATAAGGTTTCTCTCCTGTGTGTGTTCTCTGATGAACAGTAAGGTGTGACTTATGGGTAAAAGACTTTTCACACACATTACATTCATAACGTTTTTCTTCTGTGTGTATTCTCTGATTGAGTGTAAGGTACGATCTAAGTCTGAAATACTTTCCACATTTGTTACATTTATAAGGTTGCTCTCCTGTGTGTGTTCTCTGATGAACAGTACGGTATGACTTATGGGTGAAAGACTTTCCACACACATTACATTCATAAGATTTCTCTCCTGTGTGTGTTCTCTGATGGACAGTAAGGTGTGATTTACGTCTGAAATATTTTCCACATTTTGTACATTCATAATGTTTCTCTCTTGTGTGTATTCTCTGATGAGCAGTAAGCTGTGACTTTACTGTGAAATACTTTCCATATTGGTTACATTTATAAAGTTTTTCTCCTGTTTGTGTTCTCTGATGAACAGTAAGGTGTGACTTATGGGTGAAAGACTTTTCACACCCATTACATTCATAAGGTTTTTCTCCTGTGTGTGTTCACTGATGGAGAGTAAGGCATGATCTAAGTCTGAAATACTTTCCACATTTGTTACATTTATAAGGTTTCTCTCCTGTGTGTGTTCTCTGATGAACAGTAAGGTATGACTTATAGGTGAAAGAGTTTTCACACACATTACATTCATAAGGTTTCTCCCCTGTATGTTTTCTCTGATGGAGAGTAAGGTGTGATTTTGATCTGAAATACTTTCCACATTTGTTACACTCATAAGTGTGTGTATTTTCTGATGGACAGTAAGGTCTGACTTCTGTCTGTAATACTTTCCACATTTGTTACATTCAAATAGTTTTTCTCCTGTGTTTGTTCTCTGATGAAGATGAAGGTGTGCATTACAGGTAAAAAAAAATTTCTACGTTTGTTACATTCATAAGGTTTCTCTCCTGTATGAGTTCTCTGATGTACAGTAAGGTCTGACTTCTGTCTGAAATACTTTCCACATTTGTCACGTACATAAGATTTCTCTCCTGTGTGTATTCTCTGATGCAAAGTGATGTATGACTTCATTCTGAATGATTTTCCACATTTGTTGCATTCATCAAACTTCTGTTCTGTGTCAGTTCTGTGATGCCTCCTGAGACCTGACTTTTGAGTGGAAAATTCCCTACATTCTTCCTATTCATAGGGTTTCTCTTCTGGTGTTGTTTGAGGTTGGTCAGAACTTAGTTCTGACGTCTTAGAGATTGATTTTGCATATTGCTTAATACTCATCAGGCTTCTCTGGATATTTCCTCTCAGGTTTTGTAAGGTATAAATCCTTACTAAATGATTTCTCACATTCACTACCAGACTCATTGTAGGAGAGCATGTTCTGACACTGAATGAACTCATCCCTCCTCATTCTTAAGGAGTTCTCATCATTCCTATTCAGATCTGTCTTCTGTTTTGAGGTCAAGTTAGAAGTTGTCACTAATCTCACTCTTTGCTCTATTGTCTATTTGTGACAACTACGTCATACAGACATTCATCTGGACCTTCCTGGTAAGTCTCAGTCACATGCTCCATTTTTTTTAATATCTAAAATGAGTCATATAAAGAAGAAAAAAAAACATACATAAGATCCAAATACTCCTTAATGAAAAGACATTTTTCCCATCTTAACTGTTACAAATTTTAAAATATTAAAGTAGAATTGATTTTTGAGAAATAAATTTCTTTCATCACAATGTATTGATTAAGAAAGTAATGCTGTTCCTTTTTTGTCATGGAGCCTGAACTCCAGTCCTGGTGTTGTCCTTCAGCTCTTCAGCTCAATGCTAGCTTTCTACCACGTGAGCCACAACACCACTCCCAATTGTTTCTGCTTATGTGGTGCTGAAGAATCGAACCCAGAGCCTTAGGCATGCAAGGCAAATACACTACCACTGAGCTACTATAATCAAGAACTCTAATAAGATGTTAGAGGGGATATGGACAGAAGGAAACCCTACTGCATTGTTGGTGGGAGTGTAAACTTGTTCAACCACTTGGAAAGTAGAATGGATACTCCTCAAAAGACTCCACATAGAGCTCCCCTATAACCCAGCAATTCCATATCTAGGTATTTACGCAAATGATCACAAACAAGACCATACTAAGGCTACCAGCACAATTATCTTTATTGCCGCATTATTTACCATAACTGAGATAAGGAACCAACACAAATGCCCCTCAGTAGATGAATGGATCAAGAAAATGTGGTATATATACACAATGGAATTCCATGCATTCATTGGAAAGAATGATATGGCTCCATTTGTTAGGAAATGGAAAGACTTGGGAAAATTATATTAAATGAAGGAAGCCAGGCCCAAAGAAACATAGGTCCCATGGTTCCCCTTATTTGCAATAACTAATATATGTCTGAGACAAGCAGAAATGGTCAATAAGTTGATGTTAGGCAAAATGAACCCTAAGATAAGGACCCAAATGTTTTTGTTTCTTTCTTGCTATAGTTTCTAACTATATTTATAAGATATTTCTTTGTTGCTTTTATGTCCCTCCCCCACGGTATAACCACTGTTTTTACTGTATTTGATGTAGGTATAATTTGTGGAGGGGAAGGTGGACCCATTCCAACAATGAGATGTACAAGACGTTATGTCGAAAAACGAACTTTACAACTTTGGCGAGGGGGAGGGTGGGGGGAAGGATGGGAAGGGATGGTAACGGGAAACAAAGGAGGAGGCAAAAATGCTTGATAAGAAATGTACTCATTACCTTGCCCATGTAGTTGTAAGTTCTCTGTAGAGTATTTTCACAATAAAAAAAGAGTAAAACTGGTAGTTTATGATGGAAATTTTTTTTCTGTGTTTCAGGTTTTTCTTCTTTTTTATGTCAAAGGAATTATTTACACAATTTACTAAACTATTTACTGGTAGACTTTTAACCTGTATATTTTAATATTTAGCATTCCTCTTTTTTCCCAAAAATTGTTTTGATTGATCTTATTTTCTTAAAACAATTTTATATTGTGCTACTTTACTTCTCAAACATTAGGAGAAGAGTATTTTCTAACTTTGGAGATTGTAATATTTTTATACAAACCTTTGTCTTTCACCTAAGAATAAGGTTTTATAACCACATTTCTTCAGTTATAAGTTCTCACTGTGAATTATTTTAAGTATCTTTGGAAATTTTAAAATTTGTTCCCCTCCATCTTAGACAGAAACTCATCAGACTTTTATTTTTTTTAATTAATTAATTTATTTATTTTTTGGTCTGTCGTGGGGCTTGAACTCTGGGCCTGGGTGCTGTCCCTCAGTTCTTCAGCTCAAGGCGAGTACTCTACCACTTGAGCTACAGCGCCACTTCCAGTTTTCTGGTGGTTTATTGGAGATAGGAGTCTCACAGTCTCTCCTGCCCGGGCTGGCTTTGAACCGCGATCCTCAGATCTCAGCCTCCTGAGTAGCTAGGATTACAGGCGTGAACCACCAGCGCCCAGCTCATCAGACTTTTAAACCCTCAGACTCATGAATTAAAGCCACATCAGCTCACCACCTAGTTAATCATTCTCTCTAGACTGAAAGCTTTGGTTCTGTATCTTGGCCTCTACCTTCCTTATCCTTATCAGAGGATAGCAGCCTTGGCATAGTCATTTGCTATACCTGCCTAGTCCTAGTTTCAAAGAAAACTAAATCGCATTTTTGACATTTCTAATTTTCTTTTTTCAAAACAATTTCCACAAAGAGGAAGAATTGCTAACTTTACCTTTACTGCCATACACAGTTCAGTGGGCATCTACAAGCATTTTTGATTCACAAGTCTAATACAAAGATCACCTAGTTCTCTGCCACACATGGGACTCAGGGGAACTAGGAATATTATTGGTCAGTACAGAGCAAGATGAATTTATCAATTTGGTTCTGGATCCAAGATCACTATGCAAGATGCTTTAACTCACCTGGTAAATTCTTGTCTGAGGCTTCTGCCATATATGGCTTTTCATCTTGCTCCAGCTTGATAATCAATTGAGGTTTAGGACCGGTGTGCCCTGTTAATAAGAGTGAAGACCTATTGCTCATGCTGTGTCAAAATTGTTGTAAGATTTCAGATATCCTGTTAACAAGGTTGGTCCCAAATCTTCTTTCATTTCTCCCTGGCTCCATGGTTGACTTTCCACGAGGCTTGATTTAATTTTGCAGGTTGTGTGACTTGAACGCAATTCTGTTTCTCAAGGTTAGCATTCTATTAGTTTGAGTACTAACTCCACTTCCAGTTTAAGAGTGGTTATCTTGACATAAGAATCTCTTGGAGATTTCACTGGCAGTTTTTGCTTCAAACTGAAAGCCTCAGATTTCAGACTCCTAAGAATTACAGGCATGAACCACTGCATCTAGTACTAGGTTTGGATTATAAATAAGTACTCCCTCTAAACTAGTGATTTCCAGTTCATATTTCCAATAGTGATAAATAGGTATGTATGTATGTATGTATGTATGTATGTATTTTCTAGATTGAATATCCACCCACAATAATCATCTCAAGTTTGGGAAGACAGTCTTCTTTTACGGAAGAAATTTTGGAATTTTTTAATTAATTTTTTAAAATATTTTGTGAACAAACTGTACAGAGGGGTTACAATGACATGGGCAAGATAATGAGTACATTACTTATCATGCATTGCAGCCTCCTCCTTTGTTTACCCTTCACATACCTTCCGAGCCTCCCCCAGCGCCCCCACCCAATTCTCCCCCCGCACGCCCCTCCCCCCCACACCAAAGTTGAAAATTCGTTTTCGACATGAAAACTTGTACTTCTCATTGTTGCAATGGATCAACCTGTATCCTTAAACGACTTGTTTTTCCCCATCTCCTCCATAAATTATACCGACATCAAATATAGTGGAAACAGGGGTTATACTGTAGGGGACGGACATACAAAGCAACAAAGAAATAATCTTATAAATGCGTTAGAAACAAATGCATGAAAGAAAAAAAAACATTTAAATACATATCTATGGGTTCATTTTCTTAACATCACATTATCTGACCTTTTCTGCTTGACTCATACATATACTAGATATTGCAAGTAAGGGATACCATGGGACCTAAGTTTCTTTGGGCCTGGCTTACTTCACTTAATATAATGTTTTCCAAGCCTTTCCATTTCCTAAAAATTGGGCAATGTCATACTTTCTGATGGAGGCATAGAATTCCATTGTGTATATATACCACATTTTCTTGATCCATTCATCTACTAAGGGGCAGCTGGTTGGTTCCATCTGGGTTGGTTCCATATCTTAGCTATGGTAAATAATGCTGCAATAAACTTAGTTGTACTGGTAGCTTTAGTGTGGTCTTGTTTGTAATCATTTGTTTACAAACATTTGTTTGTAAACAATCCCCCAAAAGTGGGATTACTGGTTCATAGGGGAGCTCTATTTGAAGTCTTTTGAGGAACCTCCATACTGCTGTCCAAAGTGGTTGAACAAGTTTACACTCCCACCAACAATGAAGTAAGGTTCCCTTCTGTCCACATCCCCTCCAGCATCTGTTGTTGTTAGAGTTCTTGATTTTGCCATTCTAACTGGGATGAGGTGGTATCTCAATGTTGTTTTGATTTGCATTTCTTTTGTGGCAAGGGAGGTTGAGCATTTCTTCATGTGTCTATTGGCCATCCTTACTTCTTCTTCAGAGAAGTTTCTCTTCAAGTCTTTCGCCCACTTATTTATTGGGCAGTTGTTTCTTTGAGGATTTGTTGTTGGGGGATTTAATTTTTTGAGTTCCAAGTATATTTTAGATATGAGACCTTTGTCCATTGTATGGCTAGTGAAGATCTTCTTCCAATTCGGGGGTTTCTATTGATCTTGCTAGCTATGTCCTTTGCCATGCAGAAGCTCTACAACTTCATGCAATCCCATTTGTCCAACCTTTCTTTGATTTGTTGTGCTTCCGGGTCTCTATTAAGAAAATATCCGCCTGCTCCAAGGAGACCTAGGGTTTCTCCTATTCCATCCTGTAATGTTTTCAGAGTGTCTTCTTTGACTCCGAGGTCTTTGAGCCATTTGGAGTTGATTCTGGTGCAGGGTGATATATAAGGATCTAGCTTTACTTTTCTACAAGTAATTAACCAATTTTTCCAGCACCATTTATTGAAGAGGCTGTCTTTCTTCCATTCTATTATTTTAGCTCCCTTATCGAATATTAGTTGGCTATAGGTCTAGAGGTTCTTTCTGGGTTTTCAATTCTATTCCTTTGGTCCTGAGTTCTGTTCTTATGCCAGTACCAAGCTGTTTTGATTACTATGGCTTTATAGTAGAGTTTGAATTTTGGTATTGATATTCCTCCACCAATGTTCTTTCCATTGAGGAGCGTTTTTTCTATTTGGGTCTTTTATTGTTCCATGTGAATGTTTGGATTGCCTCTTCTATTTCCTTGAAGGATAAGGTTGGAATTTTGATAGGGATTCATCAAAGAAAGAGAACTATGAACCCATTTCTTTGATGAACATTGATGCAAAACTTCTCAACAAAATTTTGGCCAATCGACTTCAACAATTCATCCAAAAAATTATAAAACACGATCAAACAGGATTCATTTCAGGGATGCAAAGCTGGTTCAATATACGCAAATCAATTAATATTATTCATCACATAAACAGGAGCAAGGATAAGAACCACATGGTTATCTCAATAGATGCAGAAAAAGCATTTGATCCAACACCCCTTTATGATGAAGGTTTTGGAAAAATTAGGAATCCATGGAACATTCCTCAATACAATAAAGGCTGTTTATGACAAACCTATAGCCAGAATTATACTTAATGGTGAAAAACTAAAACCATTTTCTCTGAACTCAGGAACAAGACAAGGATGTCCACTCTCTCCACTTCTCTTCAATCTAGTATTAGAATGCCTAGCTACAGCAATAAGACAAGATGTAGACATAAAGGAGATCCAAATAGGGAAAGAAGAAATAAAACTCTCCCTCTTTGCAGATGACATGATCTTGTAGTTAAAGAATCCCATAGACTCCACTCCCAAATTACTCAAGCTGATTCAAAACTTTGGCAAAGTAGCAAGGTATAAAATTAACCCCCAAAATCAATGGCTTTTCAGTATTTCAACAATGAGAAAAGTGTGACTGAAATTAGGAAATCAACTCCATTTGTAATAGCCCCACAAAAAATAAAATACCTAGGAATAAACTTAACCAAAGAAGTGAAGGACCTCTATGATGAAAACTTTAAAATCTTGAAAAACGAAATCAAAACAGAACTTAGAAAATGGCAAAACCACCCATGCTCCTCGATTTAGAAGATTAACATCGTGAAAATGGCAATACTTCCCAAGGCTATCTACAAATTCAATGGGATACCTATAAGTTTGGAACTTTTGTCAAACTGCTTTTTTTAATTCTTGAACAATGAAAATAAAATTGCCTCAGAATGTACATAATCTACCTGAAGATTTCATTCCAAACAAATGACATTCCCACAGACTGGAATTTTACATCCAAATAGCATTGAAATTTCGATAAATATTCACATAGCTACTGAAAACAAATCATTTTCCTGGCACCAATGGTTCATGCCTATATTCCTTGCTACTCATTAGGTTGAGATCTGAGGATTGCCATACAAAGCCAGCCCTAGTAAGAAAGCTGTGAGATACTTATCTCCAAATTAACCACCAGAAAGCTTTAAGAGGAGCTGTTGCTCAAGTGATAGAGTGCTCACCTTGAACTGAAGAGCTGAGGCACTGCACCAATGCCCAGAGGTCAAGCCCCACTTAACTTTTCAAGTTAATGTGTTATTTTTGGCTCACCTAAGGACACCAGCATGCTATAGGTTTCTAGCATCACATCTCTATACAGGGTACTCTGAGAAATATCTAATTCCTGCCACTCCTCCCAGCTAAATTCCACAGCCACATTATCAAATGACACCAGATTCTCTAAGGGCACATTCTATCAATTTATTATCCCTGAATCATGAGAACACCAAAGCTAGACTTTCATTCTTCTACATGTATGCTTTTGTATTACAGATTGTGGTTGGTACTTTCTGTGTTATGTATAAAATGAGAGAAAATATAATCAAAGTAGAAAGATTTGCCTCCATATTAACTTGGTAATTACACATACAAAGTTTTTCTAATACATCAGAACACACTTCTGGTTCCAGCAATAAAGACAAGAAAACAGTTCTAAGAAGCTAATAACCTAGCAAGACAACAATAAGTATGAGTCTGAAAGTGTGTGTTTAGCTTATTTTGGTAATATTTACTACATATCTGGGTAACAATGAAGTAAACAAATATGTTTTCTGTATTTTCATATTCTGCCTCATTAACAATATTATTTAGATTTTCTATTAAATAGTGCTCTCATAAACAGTCACAACATAGTCATTACATCATATGGAATACATAACACATTAGTAGATCTATGAAAAGCACAGCATCCAGGTGAATGTTAAAAGGAGTAAAATTACTCAAAAAATAGTAAATGAATGATTTGGCTTTCATAAGATTTGACTAAGTTCTCACAATAAAATACCCGATGTTAATCATTTTTGTTATTAAATTTCTAGATATAAAAGTATGGTCATAGATATCCATATGTTTCCTTCATATGTAAAAACGAACTTCCAGCATGAACATTTCTGAACATCGACTACTTCCTATCACATCAAATACTTACTTATTACCATAAAATGTTTCTTAATCAGCTTTGCATTTTAATAGGCCTTAATGGAAGGATGGATGTAAATGGATAAAGGCTTAAGGAATGCTCAAGATAATCCCCCAAAATGTGAAATATGACCACCACAAGAAGGATAGAGAAAAAAAACTATGAATTGGCACACGATCTAAAAAATATAGAAGTTTTAAAAATTGGAATTAAATATGGCACTAATTTGATGTACAGTGTCTAAAAGGAATACAGTCATTCTTGACAATATCAGAGGTGAATGATGACTAACACACAAAAAGAAAATATATTTATAAAGTGTTGAAAGAAAATAGACTTCAATACACAATCCATCGGGCAAAGGGCCTCTTCTAACAATATAGATTGAAGGTAATCCTAGGGAAAGATAATGCATCATTTACCCATCTTCATTTTAAGTGCTATAAAAATTATTCTGTGGGACTGGGAAGGTGGCTGGCTCAGTGATAGAGGGCTTGCCTTGCATGCCTGCGGCCCAGGGTTCGATTCCTCAGCACCACATAAGCAAAAAAGGAAAAACCGGAAGTGGCACTGTGGCTCAACTGGTAGAGCCCTAGACTTGAGCTGAAGAGCTGAGGGACAGGGCTCAGGGCCAGAGTCCAGGCCCAACAATCAGATAAAAAGAATTATTCTACATCAAGAGAAAAATTAAAATTGCTAACGTAGATCTACACAGACGACAAGATTATTAAAAAGGTAAATGTGTAGGTAAAGGAATGGTACATGCGTAGGTAAAAGAATGTATAGAAAACATTGTATGTAATTTCTCTTGTGAAAAGAAAACTTAAAGTACCATATTCATAATTCATATGGAATTCAAATTCAATATACAAACACATAAGTGTTTTAAAACAAAGTTTGTGAATCCTGTATATGTATCAATTAATATTGTACTTGCATTGCAAATATGGGGGCCTGAGTTCAAAGAATTATTTATACAAAAATTAAAAGGAGAATACATAGGTTATAAGTAGGTTATAAATTCCATTCAATTCCATTGAAAAGTAACTATATTATGCTATATGCTACTACTATGATAATATTGTAAAGTTTAATGTTCTTAGCAAAAGTGTATCCAGCAAGTTAATTCTTTGTGTTCCTAACAAAGTACCCCACAAGGTAGGAAGTTCATTTTCTTGCAGTTCTATAGTAAAAGAATTTTCCTTCACATTTTACTTCTGCTGAAGCTCTGTGCATCAGCCTGAGAATGACCTTTGTTCTTTACATGAAATGTCTGGTTATTTCTGTATGAAGAAAATTAATAAGACCCTTTTTAAAAAATCTTGCAGTCCTTGCATATTTTGAGTTGTACAAATTCAATGGAACATAGAAACAAATCTTTGAAAATGTAGGGCACCTGTATTAAGCATGCAGTCTTATTTTTATCCTGTGAACAATGCAGTATAACAACTATTTACATCAGATTTAATTTGTAATTGGTATCAGAGGTAATTCACAGTGTACAGCAGAATGCCAACAAGTTATATGAGAGGTGGTTTACAGTGAATTTGAGATGTGTGCAGGCTATATAGAAGCAGAATAAGAAACAAATATCAGATGAGACAAACAGATATTAAATAGCAAAATGTCCATCAAAATAAGACCATACTTTAATTGTAAAGTATAGTAAATATATGAGGCACTGTCTGACATGAACAGAAGAAAGAAAACTTATTGAGCAATCCAAAGTCACGGATTAGAGAGAAATAAAAATTAAAAAAACATACAAAGATACCATGAGCAAAAGTTAATGATGAAAAATACAAATAGTGATAATATGTAGGAAATAAGTATCAGCCCAAAATATATGACCACAGATACAGATCATTGATAATAACAGACTGATGATACATTATGATAATAAAAATTTATGCTGAAAATCAAAGTGTACAAAGACATGTTTAAAAGACCATGCAGTTTTAATACTTTAATCTACCATTACTATTGCAGAACTAATTGGCCTCTTACTAATTGATATAACAACCGGACAAAAAATCAGCACGAACACACAAATGGATTCCATTATGTTAAACTTAATGCTGTTTATAAAACACTATGGTGTTACATTTATCAAGACACATATTCCAAGATTAAAAGTAAATCTGAAGACAAATGGTGTAGAAATCAATATGAGAAATTAAAGTTCTGTTATAAATACATGAAAATTAAAAGATATACTTGTAGTATTCTATGAGTGAAATAAATACAGGGAAATTACAATGGATATCAAAAAATGTATTCCTTCATTGTGATTTATAGAATATTACATGTAGCCTCTTTCTTACTTCACCTTTGAAATAAAAACAAATAATTTGGGGCTGGGAATACTGCTAAGTGTTAGTGTATTTGCCTATCTGCATAAAGCCCTAGGTTCCATTCCTCAGCACTGCATAAACAGAAAGATTAGGAAATGGCACTATGGCTCAGGTGGTAGAGTTGTAGACTTGAGCAAATCAAGATCGGGAATGGTGCCTAAGAAGGGCTCAAATTCAAGCTCCAGGTTTGGCAAAAAAAAAGGGTTTAAATATGTATGGTGTATTCACATGGACATTTTCAGAAGAGTGGGGGAAAGCCAGAGAACTAGAAGGAAATGGGGTAAAAAGAGGATCTGTGGAGGCCATTATGCATTGATGAAAGTAAGCTATAAAAATCATGAGACAGGACGGAAGGGAAACATTGGGAGAGAGTGAGGGTATGAAAGGAAATGTACTCATTACCTGGCCCAAGGACTGGTAGTCTCCCCATACATCACCACAATAACAATAGATTCAATTAAATTTGAAACAATTTCTTCATGGAGTTGTGTGAGCATAAAGTTAGTGAAGAAAATGTACCACAGTTAGAAGAACAGCTACAATTATTAGAAATAAAATACGTCACTTATACTGGAGCTTAGCTTGAATATTAATTTTACATATGCTGTTAAAAATAATCTAATTTTATCATAGTATCCAATTAACTGTTAATGATAAATATTCAGGTAAGTAAAAACAAAACAAAACAAGTGCTTCTGGCTCAAGATGCTTATCGTACCCTAGCTACTAAGGAGGCTGGAAGCCAGACAACTGTGTAGACAACTCAAATTAAACAGCTAATCAACATATTGGAGGAGGTGTGGCTCAAGAGATAGTTCCAAAAAAGAAATTAAAGCACAGCTTAGGAAGTGGAAAAACCTACCATGCTCCCAGAATGGGAGGACCAACATCGTGAAAATGACAATACTTCCAAAGGCTATCTACAAATTCAATGCCATACCTATCAATAGTCCAACCTCATTCTTCAATGAAATAGAAAAAGCAAGCCAGAAATTTATATGGAACAATAAAAGATCCCAGATAGCAAAAATGATCCATACCAGAAAGACAATGCTAGTAGAATATCACTACCAAATTTCAAACTGTACTACAAAGCCAATGTAATCAAAACAGCTTGGTAATTGCACAAGGACAAACTTGAGGACCGAAGGAATAGGACTGAAGTCCCGGAAATGAACACACAGACCTGTATCCACTTAAACTTTGAGAAGGAAGCTAAAAAATAGAATGGAGGAAAGACAACTTCGTCAGTAAATGGTGGTGGAAAAAGTGGTTCATTACCTGTAGAAAACTAAAGCTATATCTGTATATATCACCCTGCACCAGTATCAACTCCAAATGGATGAAAAACCTCACATTCAAAGCAAACACCCTAAAAATCACTACAGAAAAGTATAGGAGAAACTCTAGGGCTCCTTGGCACCAGCCAAAATTTTATTAATAGAGACCCAGAAACACAACAAATCAAAGAAAGGTTGGACAAATGGGATTGCATGAAACCGCAGAGCGTCTGCATGGCAAAGGACATTGCTAACAAGATAAATACAAAGCCCACAGATTGGGAGAAGATCTTCAGTAGGCATAAAATGAACATGGGTTTCATATCTAAAATATATTTAGAACTCAAGAAATTAAATCCCCAACAACAAATCCTCAGAGAAACAACTGCCCAATAAATAAGTAGGCTAAAGACTTAACAAGAATCTAATCTGAAGAGGAAATAAGAACGGCCAAAAGACATATTTAAAAAAATAGGCTCAACTAATAAATATGTTAGAAACAATTACAAGAAAGAAAATACATTTGAATCCTTAACGGGGTTCATTTCGCCTAAAATCAACTTATCTGACCGTTTCTGCTTGTCTCAGACGTATACTATTTATTGCATATAAGGGAAACCATGGGACTTATGTTTCTTTGGGCCTTGCTTACTTCACTTAGTATAATATTTTTTCCAAGTTTTTCTATTTCATAACAAATAGGGCAATGCCATACTAAAAAAAATACAAAAAAACCCGAAAAAGTTCAACTTCTCTAGACAAAAAGAAATGCAAATTAAGACAACCTTGAAATTCCACCTCACCCCAGATAGAATGGCTATAGTCAAGAACACTAATATCAACAGATGCTGGAGGGGATGTGGACAGAAAAGGGAACACTACTGCATTGTTGGTGGGAGTGTAAACGTGTTCAACCACTTTGGAAAGTAATATCGAGGTTCCTCAAAAGACTCCACATAGTGCTCCCCTATGACCCAGCAACCCCACTTTAGGGTATTTACCCAAACATCACAAACAAGAGTATATTAAAGCTACCAGCACACCTATGTTTATTGCAGCTTTATTTACCATACCTAAGATATGGAACCAACCCCAATGCCCCTCAGTAGATGAGTGAATCAAGAAAATATGGTATTTACATATATATGCATATATATAATATTTATACATATATGTGTATATATATACACACACACACACACATACACACACTCACACAATGCTTTTCTATGCCTCCATCAGAAATAAAGGCATCACCCCATTTATTAGGAAATGGAAAGACTTGGAAAAACTTGTATTAAGTGAAGTACACCAGGCCTAAAGAAACATAGGTCCCATGGTCTCCCTTATTTGAAATAACTAGTACATGTCTAGGGCAAGCAGAAATGGTCAAAAGCTATGTACATATGACCATATAAGATGATATGAAGCGAAATGAGCCCTAAGACTGGAACCCAAGTGGTTTTTCTTTTTCTTGGTATTGTTTTTCAATGCACTTATAATGTACTATGTGATTTTTTTTGTTCCTTTGGTATATTCTTCCCCCAAGGTATAACCCTGTTTTCACTGTATTTGTTTGCGGTGCCCTAGATCTTTTATATACATTTTTCTAATTTGGGGATAGGACGCAAAAAAAAAAAACCCACCAAAATGCTTAAATAGGGATACAAGCTGACCCATTGTAACAATGAGATGTACAATACACTAGGTTGAAAATGACTTTACCATTTGTGTGAGGGAGGGTGGGAGGAGTTGCAGAGGTGAAGAGGAAAGAAATTGTAGGGGGAAAACAATGGAGGAAGTAACAATGCTCCATAGGAAATGCACTCATGTAACTGTAACCCCTCTGTTCACTATTTTACAATAAAAAAAGATATTTTTAAAAAAGAAGTAGTGCAAATAGTGAAGGAGGAAGCTGATTGACTGTGAGGCCTGTGAGTTCTTGTTCCAATACTAGCACAAGAAAGGCACAGTGGAGGCTGAGGTAGGTGTATCCCATTAGATTTGAATTTAGACACCAAATATGGAAACACAGCAAATCCTCATCTCAGACATAAAGAGAAAAGCAACTGATTGGGTAAGAAAAATGTCATTTCCATGAGCCATGTCAGCAAAGGAAAATTGATTAGTAAAACAAACAACTTCCCAGATACATCATTTGAAAAAAGGTGAGAGAGAGATGGAGAGAATGGGGACTGAAAGAGAAGAAGACACAGGGAGGAAAATATACAAAAAGTGAGACAAAGAGTGAAATGATGAAATCTTATGAGTAGGAAACAGAATGAAGAGAGTAAATAGAGAAAAAATCTTGCGAGGACACCTTAGGAAAAATACAGAGGGCTTTCTAGGAAGACCACACACTATATCATCAAATATTATCAGGTTTTATATGGAGAGTAATTTAATTACATATATCTTACTAAGTAATCTCTAATATTTGAAGTCGTGTGTGTCACCACACTATTTCAGAAACTCCAGTAAAACTTCTTTAACATAATTCAACATTACTCATGAGGAAATGATCTCTGACAAGTTGTCAGCAAATGTCCACTTTACATGACAAGTGACCCCTTCAATGGCATTGGATTACAAAACAAGTGTGACTACTTTATCTCACATCAGAAAACTGGAGGCAAATCTGCCCTCAACTAAGACATACTGTAACAATTTATAATCTACAAATTCTAAAAAACGTCTTCACCTCATTTAGGAGTAAGTTCTTGAAGCTGAATCTATTTTTTTTTGTTTTTAAATCTTGGATAAACTTAGTTTCCTAAATGGAATGTAAAAATTGAGATATAAAAAGTAACTCACCAGAGATCCTCTCATTCTTTCTTGCTGTTGACTATGAAGAGAAGATTCTGATGCATGGCTTAGAGAAAAGGCAATTGACATAGTCAGGAAAGAACCTGTGTGATTATGTCCGAGATTTTCCTGCTCAAAACATTATACATGAAATGAAAAAAGCACAAAGTCTTCTTATGGGAGAAAAATCTTCGATGTCTCCAGTAGAGTATTAAATGCTCCGCTGAAGATGACTCCACAATCCATTAGTTGGTAGACAAACAGTATTCTAGGTTAATATACATGCAGAATTCATAAAAACTAAGGTTCCTAAAAATAATTGAATATTAAAACAAAAATCCACCACTTTAATACCACTAGTTATTAAGGAAATACGTTGTATGAATTATTTTTCTATTCATTAAAATGGATCCTAAGACTCCATTGAGCTTTTGGACTCTTATTCATTTATATATTTAAACTCCATGGAGAGAATATAGGTTATAACTCAATACTATCTCACCCAAAATTATACAGGGAAATGTATAATACTTATTACTTTTATTATAATATTTCAGTAATGGTTTTCAAATGGCACATTTCCCTGCATCCAAATACTTGAAGCACCCTTGAGCAATAACTTGAAATTTGTCATTTAACCTGCTTAACATAATCAGTAAAGATTATGTAAATACAGGTTTGAGAATTCCCTAATGCTCATATTCCTAAACAATTCTATGAAGAATTGTGGCCATCCTCCATGAGATAAAGGGCTTAATAAAGATGAAACATGAAATATTAGTCATAGAAGTGACAGAACACCAACCACCCAATCACAGCCAAAGAACCAGAAGATTAAAATCTTATGTTGCACAAATAATACTAACACAAAATTCTAAGCTGAGGACACCCTAAAATGCAGACTTATAAAAATAAAAAATAATTTAAATATCCATATGCTTTTCTTATATTTATTGTTTAGATTATACACAGGAATGCTACTATCCAGAGGTTTTTTTCTTATTTTTTTTTACACAACTACGTGGAATAGAAATCTTAATATAAAATAACATAAACTTTACAGTGATATGTACGAAATATGAAAATCTACTCTGTAAATTTCAGTTCGGTTGTTTGTGCTAAGAAATAATATGAATTACTTAAAAGCAACATTTGTACATTCATTTTGGATTGTTCCACAAGAATGATTTCATACTTTTAAAAAGTTACAAAGAAATTTCTGTAGGCTAATTATCCATATTCCAATACTCAAAATCAAAAGTGTTGTAGATTTCAGGGTGGGATATTTTCTTTTTGTTTTGGGATTTAGAGTATCCTCCTTAAATTTAAAGTTTTCTATTCCATATTATTTTTTTACAAACATAATCTATATTTAATAGAGTTTATTGTGTAACTCGGCTCTGGTGGCTCATGGTTGTAATCTTAGCTAATCAGAAGGCTGAGATCTGAGCACCACAGATTGAAGCCAGCTGGGGCAGGAAAGTGTAAGAGACTCTAATCTCCAATAAACTACTAAAATACCTAGAAGTGGAGATGTGGTTTAAGTGGTAGAACATTAGGCTGGAACAAAAGAAGCTCAGGGTCAATGTCCAGTGCTTGAGTCCAAGAACCAGGTCTAGCACACAAAAAAGAGCATTTTATTTTATTGTATTTAAATTCTATTGAACAATTTCTTTGGAATACAGATTTATGCAGTCTCTCATTTTAAATGATGTAAATTAGGCTCATTTATCTAGTGGAAAAATTGTAACATGTCAAGAACAGATAAGATAGAGAATACCCATGCTAGTAACATTTTAAGCTAGGAAACTCCGTAGGAAGTGCAAAGGATAAAAAGGGATCAACATGTTTCACTAACATCTTTTAAAGGAATGTTCAAGCTTTATTGACTTCAATTTCCATGAAGAATTTCTTAAGTGAAATAATACTTTTTCGAGCAGATTGAGACAAAATAGAGAACATTACCTAAAACCAAGAAATTCTGAAAAACCAAAACTGATTAGGAAGCATAGAATTTACAGTTAATGCTATCCAATGTCATATGGGCAGATTTTCCACTCCTCAAAGGAGAAAAAAAACACTTTTGTTTTTGAGATGAGGAGAGAATGCGGAATATGGGAGGTGTTTGGTGGTTACATTAGTATTTTTGTTGTTATGATAAACTTTGCAATTTAACTCGGTAAAAGCCTATTACCTGCCAAAAGTGACTAAGGAACAATTTTCTAATAATGTACAATTTTCTTAGAGGAGATTCAAACTCAAAAAAATGATTTACATGAAAAATAATAGAGAAAGTAGTTGAAAAGTCCATTCAAAAATGTTTTATTCCACTCAAATGAACTTAATACATGTGTTCTTTACAATTATGCTTGGATTGTTCATGAAAATTTCAAAAGACATTAAACAAAGCAGGCCATCATCTTATTTCCCTGTTAACTAGTTTTTTTATTTTGCAACACATGTGTTTGAGGCACATAGCAAAAAAGAAAAAAATCACAGAAGGAAAAAGAATCTAAAAACAAGTTAAATACATAGAGTTTTTTTATTGTGAAAATACTGTACAGAGGGGTTCAATTACACGGGCAAGATAATGAGTACATTTCTTATCAAGCATTGTAGCCTCCTCTTTTGTTTCCCCTTCCTATTCCTTCCCATCCTCCTCCCAGCCCCCCAACCCAATCCTGCTCCCTCCCACCAAAGTTGTAAAGTTCATTTTTCCACATAACATCTTCCACATAACCGCTCATTGTTGCAATGGATCCACCTGTATCCCTATTTAAACAATTTTTTTCCCTTCCCCTCCACAAATTATACCAACCTCAAATACAGTGAAAGCAGGGGATATACTATGGGGTAGGGACATACAAAGCAACAAAGAAATGATCTTTTAAATGTGTTAGAAACAATCATCTGAAAGAAAAAAAAAACATTTGAATACATATCTTAGGGTTCATTTCCCTAACATCAACTTATCTGACCTTTTCTGCTTGACTCAGACATATACTAGTTATTGCAAATAAGGGAAACGATGGGACCTAAGTTTCTTTGGGCTTAATATAATTTTTAATATAATAACTTAACATAATTTTTTCCAAGTCTTTTCATTTCCTAAACATAGGGTTTCTTTGTTTATGGCTTTGCTGAATATACATGAATTGTCAATACCAAGCAGTTCATTTTTACTACACCTTTACTTTTACATCAGTTCTTAGGTTGTCTAAAACATTGAAATACAAATAAAACGTGTAGCAAAAATAATTTGAGCAAACAGCAGGTAATTTCACAAATAATGGAATGTGAACCATTTCTGCCCTTAATTGGGTTACAACTTTGTCTGAAAGAACACTTCTGGTGCTGTAGTCAAAGGTGTGCTCACTGAAATAGATTCTTCCACAGAATTACATAATTGCACCTTGGAATAGCCATGGAATATTTGAGCCACAGCCCTACAAGTGCTCCAAAATTTTATAATACCCACAATAACCACACCTTGACTGGAACCAATTTCCCTCTTAATCTCCACCAGGACAAATCAATATGTAGGAAGATTTCTTCGCTTAGACATGGAATCAGTTTCAACACTGGCTCTTGTGAAGTCACCATGAACCAAAGCACATGCCAAACATTTATACCTTGTTTAAAAATTCCACATCATCATACTGGCCATCTCATGATGAAAACGGATAACTCACTAAATGTTAACGGGCTTTACTCTTCTAATATGAAACAAACTAACAGAAAACACATGGGAAATACAGAAATTAAAATAGAAGTAACATAACCCACATAAAGTATAAAGTTCAGCAATGATTTCATCAAAAGCTGTCTTTTCAAGAAAAGAAACTTCCTCTGTGGAGTTCAGAATCTCATAATTGAACACTGAGAATTTAGGGGCCAGACACAATCTGATAGGATGCATTGGTTGCATTTCCTTTTTGCTGACTTAAAAAACTTCTTGGTATGCTTGGTGTGCCTGATTCACAATTCATTTCTTGTCATTACCAGCAGCAACCTCAGCCATGATATGATAGAAGTTTTTCTTTATTTTCAAATAGAAAACTTTTCTCTTTGCTTGTGGAGCATTAGGGGTCAAGAACTTTTCCAAAAGAGATAGTATATCATTGCAGATATCTCTTAGCTTGTTCTCAATTCTTCCTGTGTTCTCACACGATTTGCTGCTTTTTCTCAGAACTTTCTGTCTTTTGCTCAATACTTGAAACTACACTCCAAGATGACCTATGGGTTCCAATAAGCAGCTGAGAGAAGATTCCTTTCCTCATTAGGTAATTCAGCTTCTTGCTCATTTCCAGACTTGATGCAGGCTGCCATATCACCATATTGCTCAGCTTGCTTGGCCACTTTGGCCCTATGGCACCATCTCATTTCTATCCATGACTGCATGTCCTGTGTCCTGAATAGGTGGTGGAGGAAAGACAGGGGGTCATTGGTCTCTGGACGATGGCAGAAGCAGCGGTGAGGCTGAGATTTTGTCCCTGGATCTCACAGCTCACAGGCTCCAGCCCCTCTGCAGCCCCATTGGGCTTCTTCACATTCAATTTTATTGTTTTTCCATGTGACGAATATCCGTAATTCTCCCTGAAAATTTCAAAATTAAAGTACATTTTGCTTGCTGCTCATTTTTTGTCATGTTAAAATGATTTCATATGCAGCATTATAGTAACGTGTGATTGTGGGTTTTATTTTTTGAAACAATATGGCCTATGGCAGTGTGTATGGTGCCAGGTGTTCAATGTGCACAATCTAGGATGACCTCGCACCATGATGATATGATGAGCAAAACCTTGCCTTCTACTCCAAGTGTCACTCAGAGTCAAGAGTTTCACAATTTTGAACAGTTGGGACATGATCAAGTTTGTCTAAATTCCTGAGAAATGGGAAAAAGGAGCTATTGGTATGGAGCTATCTTCATACAGAGTTTCTGAATGCTACTTTTACACATGAGACTGCTCAATGTTACTTGATATATATTCCTCATCTTTTAAAAAATTCTGCAATATTTTACTGTTGTTTAAATGTGCAAGAAAATTCCATTAAATTACTGTTTTTATTTAAGTTCTGAGATAAAACCACTTTTTAAAACATCTTTCTAGGGCTTGGAATGTGTTTCATTGGTAGAGTGCTTGTCTTGCATGCATGAGGCCATGGGTTTGACTCAGCATCACATGAACAGAAAAAGCCAGAAGCAGTACTGTGGAACAAATAGTAGAGCATGAGCCTTGAGATGAACAGCTGAAGGACAGCACCCAGGCCCAGAGTTCATGCCCCACGATCTACAAAAATATATATGCATATTTTTTAATTTAAAATATCAAGACACATTTAATAAAAAGCAAAGTTGCTGTTCAGACAAAAATTGCTGTTATCAGCCAAGAGAGAAATAAGCCAGGAAGGTTTGATTACCAGAGGAGACATACCATGGTATCTGGCTCCTGTCATCCTGGAGGTGGGAGGTAAGACTTTTTCCACTTTAGGATTACAGTAGCCAGAGGAGGTTGCAGAGATATTTAAAGGTACCAGAGTCAACAGGTGTCATGGGTTCTTTTGGCTACTTCCTGCTTGGGAGGTGAAGGAGTCACTGGAGCTGGGGATATTAGGGTCCAGCAGGGCAATGTAAATGATGTCTCCAGTTGCCGGTAGTATTAGGATAGCCATGACTTGCTCCCAGGTGGTGTCCTGGGTTGGGACTGTTAACCTTTTAAAGGAGACTTTTGGATAGATCAGGCAAAAAGATGACAAGGTACCAAGGTCAGTTAACATGAATGGCATAGGATAACACACATTAGCCATGGGCCAGAAAAGTAATATTTGAAGCATAAGCCCCTACTAAGGGAAGTAGGGAGAAAGGGGTTGTCTAGTGTCTTTTGGACAACTAGGTAAGGGAGAAGAAAATGCACTAGTTGAGAATACCAGTCAGAGGCTACTATAAATACAAATAGCAAGTAACAAAAACAAGACTGGAACTTTCTGTCCAGATAGAAGATAGGCAGGTATGGACATTTAGGTGGGCAAGCAACTGTTTCTCTTGTTCTTCCAGTTCTGATTAATTTTGAAAGGGCAAGCACAAAGTGACTCCATTTAGGATGTCATCTCCTCTTATTGCTCTCCATGGTTTTCCATTTTCAGGACTAATTTTGTCCTAGATGGTGCAGGGCGGGGGTAGTGGAAGGGGGTGTCTTAGAGTCTGTTGCTCGGAGAGCTTCTCCTACTTGGCATTGTCTGGTTTGAACTCAAGGTCTGGGCACTCTCCCTGAGCACTTCTGCAAGGCTAGTACTCTACCACCTAAGAGAGTTGCTTGGAGGTGAGATTCTTTTGAGCCATGCCTCCAGACTGGCACATGGCTGATTAGCTGGGAAATTGAGTTTTAGAGAGATTCTTTGTGTTCAGGATGGCTTTGAACTGTGGCAAAAGGAATCTTTGTCACAAAAGCCCTTTTTATTTCCAATAAAAGCAACAAGGAAATCAACGAGATTGAGGTTACCTATAACTTGTAAACAATTGGCTAAAAATTATTTGTCAGGGTTTTGTAGTAAATCCCAGTAGATGTTTATAAACTCCATCTGATTGGCATTCTAAGTACCACCCCTTGCATCTGGGCAGCCTGTTTAAAGTCACTTATATACAACATTTAACCTTTAACAGATGTACAGACACTTTTTTAGGCTCTAGCATCATATCTTGTTTAACATTTTGGTTTGTAAAAATTTTTTCTGGTTGGATGAGGAGCCTGATCTGTAATGGTTGCAGCAATGTCTGCCTCTGTAGGCAGTTAGATCTAAATGGGGACCTAATCTCAAGTCCACACAACTTTCTTTCCTTAGCAGATGAATTAATGTGGATGGGCCAGCTCAAAACTCACTGCCAATTGGGACTTTGAGCTGATACAGGTGGGTTGGGATTTAAATTATCCCTCATATTTTACATCTTTAGCTTTCACTACACACTATCATAGATGACTGGGAAGTCCATGCTGAGTTAGCCAGACATGGGCATTAAGCATGCCTACAAACTCTCTTCCCATGACCTCTGTACTCTGTTCAATCTTTGAAGAGACAAGCACAAGTGACTTCAGGATCTGATACCATCTCTGCCATCCAATGAGCAGTGGCTTACTGCCTCTGCATATTCCAACATTTTCAGGGTTCCAGGAATGCCTTTGTCTATGCTGGAATAAATGCATCTTTGACAGTTTCCTTGGTCGGTTGGTGGACTTGAACTCAGGGTTTGAGCATTGTCCCTCAAATCTCCAGATCAAGGCTAGTACTTTGCCACTTTGAACTCCAAACCAACTCGGCTTTTGAACACTCTGCTAGCAGATTAAAGATGACAATCTCACAGGGACCTTTCTCTGCCCAGCCTAGCTTGACACCAGTGTTCAGATTAATGAATCTTTACTTGTGGGCATATTTACTCCAACTAAAAGCTGAAAGATGGTCATTGGAAGTGGATTTATAAGCATGGTCTTACCTTGAACTTATTAAGGGCCAAAATTCCATGTGACAAACTTGTCCTATGTCCTTTACTGTGGGCCTTTTGGAAACTATTACAAAAATCCTATCATGGCAAACTAGGTTGAACAATAATTTGGTTATCCTAATTTATCTTTTCTACTTTGAAATAAACTTTAGGATAATTTTCCCTTTTAAACTTTTCTTTGTCTGGGAGCCCTGCCACTACCCACAACTTACCAAATTTTTCACAAAGGGTAGGCCATTTTTAATTCCTTTTTTAAAGTAAGTTTAATTTGCTTTTAAATGCTTCATTGAAACACTGGGCAACAGCCTTTACCTCTTGGCTTAAAGTTTAAACATAGTCTATGTACATATGTATGCATTAGACAGCCACAAGGATCATTTTTACCTGTATTTTACCCTGCAAAATATCTAGGAGATTCCTGTTTTTGCTTATCTCTGTAAGTATTCTCCAAGTTCTTGTTCCTCATTTTTTGAAAGTCTACCTTTTTAAAATTGCTACACAATTAAATTTAGCAAAACCATAACTTAATTGTGATTTTTTACACCCATCTTCATGGAACTGGAAAAAGCAATATTAGTGAGAAATTCACTTTCAGCCTCCATAACAGTGAGAAAACACAGGCTCTCCACATTATCCACACTAGTGTTTTAATTATAACTCACTCAGAACAACATCATAATGGACTAAAAGTGAATCAGTCACAATTGACGCATCATCAATAATTAATTAAATATAAAAAGAAAGTACTAAAGTCATTTTTGGGTTACTCATACAAAGCCAAATGCTTATGAATCATGTTTTCATTTCCCCACCGAAGAAAATAGAAATGGAGCTGTGATTCAAGTGGTACTTGAGTAAAAGTACTTAACAGAGTGGCTAGGCTTTGAGTTCAAGCTATAAGACATCTACCCACACAAAAAGAAAATGTATTCCCAAATACGTGCTCTTTCATATTTTCTGAATGTTTCATGAACATGGGGATGAAAGATGATGAGAGAGATTTTAATCCTGTACACATTATGTAATCAACCAGGAGTGTTATCTTCCAACAGATATTCCATTCAAAAACTGAAATGGAATAGTAATAATGTTATAATGTATGGACCACACATATAATGGAAGACTTTTGGGGGAGCAGTAGAGAAGTCAGTGCTCTCATGTCCTTGGCTTCAAGCATGATAGTCTTTCCCCATCTATCACTACCAAACCACCTTTGATGATCTCAGTCAAATATCAAAGGTCCAGAGCTCTTATTTCTGAGAAGAGTTTATTAAATTTCCCCCAACAGCCATTCCTTAATATAAAAGACACAAATCAACAACTTCACTATCTTAATTATTTGTCAAGCCTGGAAGTAATTTATACCTATCACTTTTGTCCAATCTTTGAAGGTGAAAGTACATCATCCCTACACAATACAATGAAAGGATGAGAAATATTGGCTCAGTGGGTGGTTTTCCATTACACCTAGTTTAATTCTGCAATAAAGGGTTTCTGTATAAATCACACAGGTTTCTGTCAAAGGTTTTCCTACATTGGGTTTCATTTTCTGTGAGTGTTCCAATGCTGACTGAAGGGTGATTTCTGCTTGAAAGACATCCTCTAATTTTCACTAGACACTCTGTCATGTTGCCAGGTCTCTGAAACTGTAGAGACATGACTTCTGAATAAATAGTTGTCTACATTTATTATATTCACTTTTTATCTCCTGTTTATATTTTTGGATGCACTGAGGACTGACTTCACAGTAAAAGTCAATGCATATTTCTTATATTTGATAGTTTCTTTTCTCCTATGAGAGTCATTTCTCTGATGAACACTGAGGTATGACTTCAAAGTAAGATTTTCTACATTGATATTATCCATAAGTTTTCATTCTTGTGTGTGCTCTATAAACACTCATTCATGCATGACTTCCTACTGAAGGACTTTTTTGATACTGTTACATTCATAAAGTTTCTCTCCTGTGTGTTTGCTGATGAAAATTTAAGTATGATTTCTTCTTGAAAAAAATTCCACATATTTTATTCATAAGATTTTTCTCTGTGTGCATTCAAGGTTGAACACTGAGGTATTCCTTCTATGTGAAAGACTGCACATTTGCTATAATCACAAGTCTTATATCCTGTTTGGGTTCTCTGATACAAGCTGATTTTTCTTCCAGGTGAAAGATTTTCCGTATTTACCAAATTCCTAAGTTTTCTCATCTTTGTGTATTCTTTTATGCCTGCTGATCTGTGAACTCCATATGAAGGACTTGCCACACTTGTTACATTCATATGGTTTCTCTCCTGTGTGTGTTCTCTGATGGACAGTAAGGTGTGACTTACATAGAAAATACTTTCCACATTTGGTACATTCATAAGGTTTCTCTCCTGTGTGTGTACTCTGATGAATAGTAAGGTCTGATTTCTGGGTAAAAGTCTTTGCACACACATTACATTTTTAAGTTTTCTCTCCTGTGTGTGTTCTCTGATGATGACAAAGGTGTGTCCTCTGAGGAAAACACTTTCCACATTTGTTATGTTCATAAGGTTTTTCTCCTGTGTGTATTCTCTGATGGACAGTAAGGTGTAACTTACGTCTGATATACTTTCCAAATTTGTTACATTCATAAGGTTTCTCTCCTGTGTGTGTTCTCTGATGGGCAGTAAGTTGTAACTTCTATCTGTAATACTTTCTACATTTTTTACATTCATAAAGTTTCTCTCCTGTGTGGGTTCTCTGATGGACACTAAGCTTTGACTTACATCTGAAATACTTTCCATATTCATTATATTCATAAGGTTTCTGTTCTGTGTCAGTTCTCTGGTGCTTTCTGGGTCCTAACTTCAGAGTGGAAATTTTCCTACATTCTTCATATTCATAGAGTTTCTCTTCTTGTGGTGTTTTAGGTTGGCAAGTCAGTTCTGACTTCTTAGAGATATATTTTGCACATTGCTTAAACTCATCAGGCTCCTCTGGATATTTCCTCTGAGGTTTTGTAAGGTGTAAATCCTTACTGATTGAACGCTCAATTCACTACATGTATGAGGATTCTTTCCTGTGTGTCTTTTCTGATTCATAGTTTCTGTAGACCTTAAGTGGAATGTTTTTCCGCATATAGTGCTCTCAGGTGTTTTCCTCCCTCCCTGACAAATTTCTTGGGCAAGGAGTGAAGACTTAACATATTCTTCTCTATATTCATTATGGTTATAAGCAGGATCTCTGACACAAACCTAATTATGTGGAAAGAACATGGTCTCTGAGTTTAAAATCTTCCCTACTCCATATTCAAAATACAGACGCTTATTTGGACCCTCATAATTTTGACTAAAAGGCTCCACATATCTAAGGGATTGTTTATCTATAGGTGACAGAACAGGCGTATATGCAGCAGGCATCTCACCAGACTCGCAATAGGGGAAAATGTTCTGATGTTGAATGAACTCTACAGTCCTCACCCTTAAGGAGTTCTCGTCATTCCTATCCAGCTCTGGCTTCTGTTTTGAGGCCAAGTTAGAAGTTGTTAGTAATCCCACTCTTTGCTCCACTCTGTTACTATCCATGACAGCCACTTCACACACACACATTCATCTGAACCTTCCTGGTACGTTTTAATCAAATCCTCCATTTCTTGAACATCTAAAATGAGTCATGAAAAAAAGACAAAAACATAAATCAAATCCTTAATGTAAAGGTAAAGACATATTTCCCATACTGTTAGAGATTTTAAGATATTCAAATAGGTTTTGATTTATAGAGAGATATATTTTGTTCTCCATAATGTATTGATTAAGAAACCAATACTATTTTATGATGGAAAATGTTTTTTCTGTTTCAGTTTTCTCATCTTTTTCATATCAGAGGAATTATTTACACAAATTTCTAAACTATTTAGTGATAGCATGTTAGGCTACATACTGTCGTATTTAGTATTTTTGTTTTTTTCTGAAATACTGTTTTGTTTTTTTAGGGTTATAATTGCTTTTTGTTTTTCGCGCGGGAGGGTTCCGGTTGTGGGTCCTGAACTCTGGGCCTGGGCGCTGTTCCTTAGCTCTTCAGCTCAAGGCCAACGCGCTACCACTTGAGCCATAGCACCACTTTTGGCTTTTTTTTTCTGCTTATGTGGTGCTGAGGAATCGAACCCAGGGCCTCATGCATGCAAGGCAAGCACCCTAGCACTGAGCCACCTTCCCAACTACTCTACTTCTCAAACATTAGGAGAAGGGTATTTTCTAATTTTGGAGATTGTACCTTTTTTTTATACAAGCCTTTTGCCATTCACCTGAGGGTAAGGTTTTATACACCATCTCTTCAGTTCTAACTTACCACAATGAATTATTTTAAGTATCTTAGTAATTTTAAAATTTGTTTCTCTCCTTTTTAGACAAAGTTTCATCAAAATTTATTCCTGCCCCTCAAACCTATGGAAGCCCAAAGATTCTCCAGCTCACCACCTAGTTAATCATTCTCTCTAGACTAAAACTTTGTTTCTGTATCCCGGCCTTTCCACACCTTATCCTTATCAGAGGATAGCAGTCTTGGCCTACTCATATCCTATATCTGCCTTGTCCTAGTTTCAAAGAAAATGAAACCTCATCTTTGACATTTCTAATTTTCTTTTTTTGTCAGAACAATTTGCACACAGAGAAAGAATTGCTAAATTTAACTTTATGGCCACACACAGTTCAGTATGTATCTGCATGCATTTTTGATTCACAAATCCAACACAAAGAATCACCAAGTTCTCTGCAACACATGGGACTCGGGGGAATTAGGAATATTATTGGTCAGTACAGAGCAAGATGAATTTACCAACTCAGTTCTGGATCCAAGATCACTATGCAAGATGCTTTAACTCACCTGTGAAATTATTTTTTTTTATTGTGAAAATACTGTACAGAGGTGCTACAATTCATGGGCAAGATAATGAGTACATTTCTTATCAAGCATTGTTGCCTCCTCCTTTGTTTCCCGTTCCCATCCCTTCCCATCTCCCCACTGGCTCCCCTTCCCTAACCTCCCCCCCCGTTCTTTCCCCCAACCCCAAAGTTGAAAAGTTCGTTTTTAGACATAACGACTTGTACATCTCATTTTTGCAATGGGTCCACCTATATCCCTATTTAAACGATGTGTTTTTTCCCTTTCCCTCCACAAATTATATCAACATAAAAATACAGTGCAGGCAGGGGTTATACCATGGGGGAGGGACATACAAAGGAACAAAAAAAAATCTTATAAATATGTTAGAAACAATTGCATGAAAGAAAAAAAAATGAATACTTATCTTGGGTTGATTCCCCTAACTTCAACTTATCTGACCTTTTCTCCTTGACTCAGACATATACTAGTTATTGCAAATATAGAAACCATGGGGCCTATGTTTCTTTGGGCCTGCCTTACTTCACTTAATATAATTTTTTTCCAAGTCTTTCCATTTCCTAACAAATGTGGCAATATCATTCTTTCTGATAAAGGCGTAGAATTCCATTGTGTATAGATACCACATTTTCTTATCCATTTTTCTACTGAGGGGCATCTGGGTTGGTCCCATATCTAAGCTATGGTAAATATACTTGTGCTGGTAGCTTTAGTGTGGTCTTGTTTGTGATCATTTGGGTAAATGTCCAAAAGTGGGTTTGCTGGGCCATAGGGGAGTGTTATGTGGAATCATTTGAGGAACCTCCATACTGCTTTCCAAAGTGGTTGAACAGGTTTACACTCCCACCAAGAATGCAGTAATATTCCCTTCTGTCCGCATCTCCTCCAGCACCTGTTGTTATTAGACCTGTGAAATTCTAGTCTGAGGCTTCTCCCATATATGGCTCATCATCTTCCTCCAGCTTGACAATCAATTGAGGTTTAGGAACACAGTGCCCTGTTAATAAGAAAGAGTGGAGACCTATTGTTCATTCTGTGTCAAAATAGCTGTAAGATCTCAGATATTCTGTTTATCAAGTTGCTCCAAATCTTCTTTCTTATTTCTCACTGGCTCCATGGTTGACTTTCCCCCAGCATTGGTTTAAACTTTGCAGGTTGTGTGGCTTGAACTCAGTTCTTTTTCTCCAGGCTAAGATTCTATTAGTTTGAGTCTAGCTCCACTTCCAGTTTATGAGTGCTTAATTTGAGATACGTGTCTCATGGAGTCTTTAGTAGCATTACTGTCTTCAAAATGAAAACCTCAGATTTCAGACTCCTAAGGAGCCTGGATTACAGGCGTGAACCACTGCACACACACACACACAACATATATAAATACACATGTATTTATATAAATATATAATTTTATATATACATATATAAATACAAATATATTTATAAATTATAAATTTATATTATAAATTATAATATATATTTATATAATAAATATATATTATATTATAATATAAAATATAAATTATAATTATAAATTTACAATTTATAAATACATTTGTATTTATATATGTATATATGTGTATAATTTTATATATACAGATATAAATACATATGTATTTATATATTTGTGTGTGTGTGTGTGTGTGTGTGTGTGTGTGTGTGTGTGTGTGTGTGTGCATTTTCTAGATTGTATATCCACCCATGATAATCATCTCAATTTTGTGGAAACAGTCTCCTTTTAGGGAACATAGTTTGGAACTTTTGTCAAACTGCTGATTTGAATTCTTGAAGAATGAGAATTAAATTGCCTTGGAATGTATATAATCCACCTGAAGCTTTCCTTAGAAACAAATGACACTTCACACAGACTGGAATCTTACATCTAAATAGCATTGAAAGTCCAATAAATATTCACATATCTACTAAAAACAAATCATTTCTGGGCAGCAGTGGTTCACGCCTGTAATTCTAGCTACTCAGTAATCTGAGATCTGAAGATCATGGTACAAAGCCAGCCCTGGCAAGAAAGCTGTGAGACACTTATCTCCACCACACTTCCATCGTGAATCATGACTTGTATAGCTTACTTTCATCAATGCCTAATGACCTCCTAAGATCCACTTTTTTACCCTATTTCCTTCAAGTTCTCTGGCTTTCCCCCACCCTCCAGAAGATATTCATGTGAATACACTATACATATTTAAACCTTTTTTGCTATTCCTGGGGCTTGAACTGGGGGCCAGTCCTGGGTACCTTTCCTGATCTTGATTTGGTCAAGGCTACCACTCTACCACTTAAGCCCAAATGCCATTTCCTAATTTTTCTGAGGAACTGAACTTAGGGCTTCATGTATGGTAGGCAAATACTCTACCACTTAGCCATATTCCCAACCCCAATGCATTTGTTTTTATTTCCAATATGTAGTAAGAAAATGGCTACATTTAATATTCTATAAATCACAATGGTAGAATACATTTCTTTGAGATCCATTGTAATTTCCCCTGTGTTTATTTCACTCATAAAATATTACAAATATATTTTTAAATTTTCTTGTATTTATCATGTATTTTTATTTCTCATATTGAGTTCTACAAATTTGTAGATTAAAGATATTATAATTGCATGGCCCTTTAAAGATGGATTCGCATACTTTGCTTTTCACCATAAAACTTTTATTATCAAATTGTATGATATGTCAGTTATTATCAATGGTCTGTATCTGTGGTCATATATTTTGGTCTGATGTTCATATCCTTACATATTATCGCTATTTGTATTTTTCATTATTAGTTTTTGCTTATGCTATCTTTTTTTTAAATTTTTACTTCTCTCAGAAAGAGAGAAAAATAGAGAAAAAAATCTCGTGAGGACAACTAGAGAAAATACAGAGGGCTTTCCAGGAACACCATATCCTATATCATCAACTATTATCAAGTTTTACGTAGTCAGGGACCAGGAAGCAGGCCAAGAAGTATGTATGGAGAGTAATTTAATTACATATAGTTACTCAGTCATCTATAACAGTTGAAGCTGTGTGTGAGAGCACACTATTTCATAAACACTGGTAAAACTCTGCAACATAATCCAACATTACTCATAAAGAGGTGATCTCTGACAAGTTGCTGGCAAATGTTCATTTTCCATGACAAGTGACCTTCTCAATGTCACTGAATCACATAACAAGTGTAACTACTTATTCTCACATCAGAAATACTGGAAGCAAGTCTTCCCTCAATTTAGACAGACTGTAACATGTTATAATCTACTCATTCTAAAAACCATCCTTTAAAAAAAGAATGTGACAATACCGTACAGAGGAGATGCAATTACATGGGCAAGATAATGAGTACATTGTGAACCCCAAGATAAGTATTCAAGTGCTTTTTTTTTCTTTCATGCAATTGTTTCTAACATATTTATAAGATGATTTCTATGTTGCTTTGTATGTCCCTCCCCCCATGGTATAACCCCTGCTTTCACTGTCTTTGATGTTGGTATAATTTGTGGAGGGAAAGGGTAAAAACAAACGTTTACCTAGGGATACAGGTGGACCCATTGCAACAATAAGTTGTACAAGTTGTTTTCTCGAAAATCGAACTCTAAAAATCATCTTTATCTGATTTAGAAACATGTTCCTAAAGCAGAATCACTTTTTCTGTTTTTAAATCATAGACACCGTAAGCTTGCTAAAATGGAATTTGGAAAATGAGAAATAAAAATCAACTCACCACAGATCCTCTCATTCTTTCTTGTTGTTGATAATGAACAGAAGATTCTGGAAGCCTGTCTTAGAGAAAAGGCAACTGAAATAGTCAGGAAAGAACCTGTGTGATTATGCTCCAGATTTTCCTGCTCAAAACATACATGGAGTGAAAAAACACAAAAGCCTTCTTATGGGACAAGAATCTTTTATATCTCAAGTAGAGTATGAAATACTCACCTGAAGTTGACTCCACAGTCCATTAGTTGATAAACAGACAGTATAAAAGCAATTCACTTCTAGGTTAATACACACACAAAATTCATTAAAACTAAGGTTCCTAAAAATAATTGAATAATTGAAACAAAAATCCACACCTTCAATAACACTAGTTATTAATACTTAGAGTTGTATGAATTATTTTTCTATTCGTTAAAATGGATTCTAGGACTCCATTGAGCTTTTGTACTCTATCTTATTCATTTACATATTTAAATTTCATGGAGAGCATATAGGTTATAACTCAATACTTTTTCACCCGTAATTATACAGGAAAATTTATACAATACATTTTACTTGCATAATATTTCAGTAGTGGTTTTCAAATGAAATACTTCCCTGTATCCAAATACTCAGAGTACCCTTGTGCAATGACTTGAAATTTGCCTTTTAACCTGCTTCACATAATCAGTAAAGATTATGTAAATAGAGGTGTGAGAAGTCCCTAATGCTTACTTCCTAAACAATCATATGAAGAATTGTGGCCATCCTGATGAAGATAAAGGACTTAATGAAGATGTAACATGAAATACTACTCATAGGATTTACACTGTCCCAACCAACAACCACAGCCAAAGAACCAGAAGATTAAAATCTTAAGTTATACCAATAATACTAACATAAAATTCCAAGCTGATGACACGCCAAAATGCAGACCAATAAAAATTTAAAAATTACATATCTATATACTTTTCCTTGTATTTGTTGGTTGGCTTATTAAACAGGAAATGCTACTATCCATCCACACAGGTTTTTTTTTAAAACAACTGCATGGAATGGATACTCTTTATATAAAATAAAATGAACTTCATAGTGATAGGCATGAAAAATGAAAATCTACTCTATAAACTTCACTTAGGTCCTTTCTGCTAAGAAACACAATAGGAATCATTTAAAAGCAACATCTGCAAATTCATATTGAGTTTTTCCACTTCACAAGAATGTTTTCTCTAAAAACTTACAAAGAAATTTTATTTTTTGGATCAGTCGTGGGGCTTGAACACTGGGCTTGGGCGCTGTCCCTGTGCTCTTCAGCTCAAGACGAGCGCTCTACCACTTCAGCCACAGCACCACTTCCAGTTTTCTAGTGGTTTTATTGGAGATAAGAGTCTCACGGAATTTTCTCCCTGGGCTGGCTTTGAACCGTGATCCTCAGATCTCAGCCTCCTGAGTAGCTAGGATTACAGGTGTGAGCCACCGGTGCCCAGCACAAAGTAATTTTTATACACTAATTATCCATATTCAAATACTCAAGACCAGGAGTGTTGTAGATTTCAGTATGGGATATTTTCTTTTTGTTTTCAGATTTGGACTACACTCCTTAAAATTTAAAGTGTTTTTTTCATATTATTTTATTAGAAATATAATGTGTATTTAAAAGAGTTTATTGTAATTGGGCTGAGTTGGCTTATGATTTTAATGTTAGCTACTCAGAAGTTTGATTTCTGAGCACCACAGATTGAAACCAGCTGGGGCAGGAAAATCTAAGTGACTCTGATCTCCAATAAACTACTAAAAATACCTGGAGGTGGAGATGTCGCTCAAATGGTAGAACATTAGGCTGGAAAAAAGAAGCTCAGGGTCAGTGTCCAGTGCTTGAGCCCAGGAACCAGGATTAGCACACAAAAAAGTGCATTGTAGTGTCTTTAAATTCTACTGAACAATTGTTTTGGAATACCTATTTCAACAATCTCTCATTTTAAGTGATGTAAAATAGGCTCAATATTCTAGTGGAGAAGTGGTAACTGGTTAAGAACAAATAAACTGGGGAATATCCATGCTAGTAACATTTTAATCTAGGAAAATCCATAGGAAGTGCAAAGGATAAAAGGGATCAATATGTTTCACTAAGATATTTTAAAGGAATGTTCAAGCTTCATTGACTTCAATTCCCATTAAGAAATTCTTAAGTGAAATAATACTTCTTTGAGCAGATTGACACAAAATGGAGAACACTAGCTAATACTTTGTTACACCTTCCATCTACAAAACATACAACTTTGAGCAAAACAAAGTACCTCAAGTTTCCTTCTGTAACAATCTGTGACCAACACTTTCTCAACTGCAGGTAAAAAAACAACGCTTTAAGGCTACTATCAGTATATCCACAGGTGAGACATTTGAGAGATCATGTACAAGAATTGATAGTGTGAACAGGCTGAATAAACTAGTAAGAACAGAGATAGATACTTTCACTTGTGACAATTATTCCTCTCCTCCACAAACCACAACCCCATGTCCCTTCTGAGAACTAGGTTCTGTCTGATTCCTCAGGCAAGTTCATTTCCCCTCCTACTAGTTAGCGTTAAATTTCCAACAGCAGCTAGTGATTGGGAGTGTTAGAGGAAAGAGTACACCTGAGCCTTGTGCTCTAGGAAGTAGATTCAATTTTTGCTTAAGGCAAGAAAGTTGAAAACATTTTGTCCTTCCTTTGCCTTTCTGCCTCTGCTCTGTAGGGCTTGTCAAAGTTGACAAGGTATCCTCCTTCAAACATTGCTACGCTTCATTGCTTAACAGAAAGAGGAAAAAAACAGGACTATCACACACTACTGTAATATCTCATGTAGACCTGTTCCTACAAAGAAGGTCTTGTACAAACACGTGTGAACTAATGGCAGGAGGGCTAAGAAATCTAACATGGGAGGCACAGAACAGAGACACCTCGACATAAACAACACAGAAACCCAAAATACAAATGCCATATAAATGGAGTCAAAACAGGCCCACACTTCACAATTTCACTAAAAATGTTACCATGCTCATCTTCCTCCTGGGCAAAGTTTAATAAAGTCACATGGGTTAAGAGCAGTGTTTCATAGTCATGGAAATAGAAATGCACAGTTCCTTGTTTTCCTTATTCGAGAGAACTACCCATCTAGCTGTCAGAGCTTTGTGAGCCAGTTTCTGGCACCTGGAGGCACAAGTGCTTTGGCAGCACAAACTCTTGAACCCTGAACAAATCATCAGCCCCATACTGGAGGAATATGTGGAGGACAGACTCCTTCTTGGGTTCTGCATCCAGCTCGCAATTTCTACCTGACATTGGTTCTGCAGTCTGAGATCCCTTCATGTTACACCTCCCAAGCTCCACTGAAGAGAAAACTTCCAGCAGCAAGGCAACGAGAAAGGAACTGGAATTTACAGGCTGAAAATACCCACATGGGGTGGGGAGGCACATGTGCAGAAGGATCGTTGCCCTGCTTTTTAAAAAGAAAAAAAGAAAAACAAAACAAAACAAAAAACAAACTATGCACTTTCAAAGGATCTGTGCTGCAATACAGACTAAAATTTCCACAATGCACTGTGCCTCCCTGGAGGAGGTGGGCTTCCACAAGTGCTAGACCCTAGTTCCCAGGACTGCATAGATGCATGGGGACCTTTTTCTCCCAAATGTGGGAACATAGGTGAGCTTTTTTTTCATGAAAAGCATTGTGTGCCTCCTGAAACATTGTTAGACCACTCAAAAAATGGAAATGTATTGGAAGCATGAGATAAGTTGGCTTTTTAATTTTTAGTTCTATTAATATAATTGAGGTTATGAGACTCTTGTGTGTTTATTTTTAACAGATAGTTTCTGTTGAATGTAAATTTTGTCTGTTCTTTACATTTTGTCATGGCCCTCTGGTCACTATAAAAAGATATTTGCAGCCACTAAACGGATTGTTGAATCGTTTTCCATGCTCTAATGTATACACAGCAATAAAGTAGCAGAATTGCGTGGTAGATATACTGCATAATCCTTGCACCAATTTAGATTTATAAAAAATCTAAACATTTCCCAGAAATGCCCAAATCCCATCTCTGAAACATTCAGGAGTTCTTGGCTATTTCCAAAATTTTCCCTTTTTAAATTTTTTTCTTTTCTTTTCGTTGTTGTTTGTGTGGCTTGAACTTGGGGTGTCAGTATGATCATTTCTTTAATAATTTTTTCAGCTAGGTAGTGAAAAGCATCCTGTGTGGGGTGGGAGGAGCGGTCTTACATCATGGTACATCACTACCATTGCTGTTCAAAGACATAGTGGTTTGGGGAGATCCGGGGGAATGTGGGTGGGTGTGCAAGATTGAAGTGAAGGGTAGGTCAATGTGAAGCTTGATGGCTTTCCATCTGTTTTGCATGCCGTACTTGGTTTGAATTCCTACCTCTTCTATAATTCTAGGAGTTCCTCTCAGTAACTCAGTTACCTCAAACTTATCTGCCCAGATGTTACCCATTAGACTTTGGAATAAGTCTATTATCTCAGGTCCTGCATGTGGGAGCAGTCAGGGGCCTCTTCTAGAAAGCAGGCTTGTGCCATGAGCTCTGGCATTTGCAACACAGTCAGGAATAGTAAGGCATCATTGGGACAATAGAGTTCCTTTACTTATAATGCAGCTTTGACAGAGAATTCCTAAATTCTTCATGACAAGTTCTCTCAAAATATATGTGTAAACCTAATCTATACAGGTACAGTGGTACACCTATAGTCCAGCAACCTGTAAGGCTGCAAGGATCATTCAAGCTCAGGAGATGAAAGCCATTCTGGGTAACATAGGAAGATTGAGTCTCAAAGCAACACAAGTGCAACATTTCCCTACCAGAGGTTCCTGGTTTGATCCTCAGTACTAGAGAAAAAAAAACTAACCCAAAGCATAGCATTTTTTACTAATAATACATCACTTTTAATGCTGAGTGTACTATTTCCAATTTTCCTTTCTAATCATCAAATGTGAATCTTCAATTTTATGAAACTGCTAGATGACGGTAGAGGAAGAACATGCTTAGTTTCTTAGCTCTGGGTAGAACCATGGGAGTAGAAAACAATTTTCAGGCGTTTCTAACCTCGTTCCAATGACATGGAGGATACGTTGCCAGTGCTCATTGATTTTGGTAAGCTTGTCATCATCTTGACAAGTCTCATATTGCTGCTGTCCTTATCAACTGCTATCCCATTTGCTCCAACTGGGACTTGATTGCACTGAGGAAGATACTTTCCTTAATACACTCCTGCAAGAGGAATTTAAAACAGGACGCTACATTATTCTGCCAATTACTTTTTTCTTTTTTTTCAATTCCAGCCCCCCAAATGCATTTCTTCTTTACCAAAAATATATGCATGCCTCTTTTTTTTGTAATTGAAAAATTCTAATCATACTATGACTTAAATCTATTTTACAGGAAGGGGCTAAAAACTCAAGCAAGACCATGTAAGCATATTTACGATGTGTGTTTTTTTTTTAATTTTTATTTATTTTTATTGTGAAAATACTGTACAGAGGGGTTACAATTACATGGGCAAGATAATGAATACATTTCTTATCAAGCATTGTAGCTTCCTCCTTTGTTTTCCTTTCCCAACCCTTCCCATCCTCCCCTACTCCCCCCACTCAATCCTCCCCTCCAACAAAGTTGTAAATTTATTACATTATTAATGCAACAGCCTCTCTAATATCTCTACATTCTAACTTAATTGAGATCCTACAAGTGGATGGAACTCAGTTGCATTAACTATATGAATAACAGTCTTGTTCCTTACATCACATCTGGGTCCTAGTGACCACCTAAACGTAGCAAATTCATTGTAGTTTACCTCTGCCTTTGGTGGTAGCTAGAATCCTTCACATATCTGAGACATCAAGATACTTCAGGAGACACAATTCCCCTGCTCCTAACAGATTTTCCAAACCAGAGAAAGCAACTGCTCTCAATACATGCCCACCTACAAAGGGGTCATACTTTTCACCTCTTTGGACTATTTTCTTTCCCTCAGATAGATGAAAAGTGGTTCTAAAAATTCCTCAGTTCTTACAGGAAACACCTATGTAAGGGATTTTCACCAGTGGGAATAGGGTTCTAACTATGTCCACCTGAGAATGCCTGCTGGCTCACTTTCTGAAATGTCACAACCTCTTCTTCAATGCTGAAGTCTGTTGTCTGTAGAACTGATTTCCATCTGGCACCAGGTATTTACATAGCTCCTTGTTTTCATCATTTAATTGAATCCATGTATTGAGTCTGTCTTCAATCTCTACTTTCCTGATAGTCATCTGCCTATAAAAATGTATTTGGCTGCTAAACATAGTCAACATACCATTCCCTCTTAAGAAAGGGCTGTGAATTTTATTTATTTTAGTCAGCATCATTAAGGATTTTAATATCTGTTTTTTTCTGTTATGAGCCTCAGGTTAGCATTCTCAAGGGTTGGTGATGTAACACCTGTAGAAGTGCAACAAAACTGACTTTTACTCATTGTAGATCTATTACTATCACGTTATATCAAACATGACAAACAAGAAAGTCTGAATATATTAAACACCACATAAATTTCTTCTGTTTTCATTCCTTTGGATATTGAGTTTTGAATGTTGATAACCTGCTAATTTAATTCTGACCCAACCCTTTCCCCTTTTCAACTATTCAAAAACTTACATTGTTAAGACAAATTTTCCTCTCATTTGATTTATGTATAATCCTCATCATGCTGTATATCAACTATTTGTAATACAATGCACCAAGAATAATAGAGCCATATACATGATAGAGTATTGAAAGAAAAGAATGAAAAACCTAAACCAATGTCCACCAATCACTTGATTCCACACTTCACATTGTACAGTATAGCTTTTGCATGGAAATCATAGAAATGTCAACCCAATCTAGTCTACTCTATACAGGGAGATGCAAAATATCCTAGGTGTCTTTACTTACAAGCAACTCTAGGAAGCAGGCTTCAGCACAGAATCATTCTCCTCCTAAGTTTAAATGAGTTAGTCTAATAAATTTGAGAATAAATAATGCAAACAACCAAAGGAATTCTGAAATCCTAAAAATCTTGAAATACAGTTAGTTAAAAAGGGGCTCCAGGAGGAAAGCAGCACTCTCACAGGTAGTCCCACTATGTGTCTCTGACCAAAAGAAGATCTAGGGGCACAGCCACACTAAACCTGAAGAGATTCACTCCAATCAAACCCTAAATATGTTGACTTTTCCTGCTACATGAGGATGATCCTAGTAGGCAAATAAGGAAAGCAAAAAGAGATATAGTGAACCTACCCTTGAGGTGCTCCTGCACCACAGGGCTTGGTGTGCCATGCCAGGATTTCCCAGCTGCATGCAGCCAGCCACAAGGCTTCCCACTGCCTCTGCTGCAACCAGCATGGCCCCCGCTGCCCACACCAGCCCACCAAACCAAGACCCACCCAATCCTTCTTGTGTCAGGACTCACCATGCTGCAGAGGATATCCTTAAGCTGCAGCAGATGCCACCCCCCAACCAGGACCTGCAAACACCCACACCCAACTCCATCCTGGCAGCCATAGCATAGCCATAGCATAGGTCGAGTGCACTACCAGCTACAGACCTTGTGAGTTACCCAATTGGGTCCAATCCCTGGAGGTGGCAATTCTCTGTGGGATCCCAAAGGCCTCTGACCCAAGCCCCATTCCATAATAGAGGGATGACATCAGAGCCCAACATGGACATAAGCTTCATTCCCAAGCCTCCCATGGCTAACTGGGAAAGCCTGGGAACACAGTTCCAGGCTTGCCACCAGTAGGCACACTCCCTCATCAAAAGGCCATCTGTTCACAATCAAGCCACAAGGAAAGTGGACTTTTGTAAGGCATACAAGGTTCTATCAGGAATCAGCTTTGAGGACTACGCAGAGACTCAAGCTCCCACAAACAACCCGAAAAACCCACTCTTTAGGATTTTTTCTTTGATTTTGTTTTGTGTGTTTGTTTTTATATTTTATCATTTGCTGTTTGTTTTATTTCTATGTATTACTTTTATGTATTGTATTTTAGGATTTGCAATTTCACTTACATCTTAGATTTTTCATTAGTATTTTGTGTTTTCTTCCACGTTCCAATTTCTTAATTTGTATTTTTTCCTCTCACTCCCCCTTTTTATTTCCTTCCACATTATATTACTACTGCATCAGAGCTACCCTGTCTAGTTCTATACAAAAAGTAAGGCCTCCTTCTATGTGTGCAAACAATAATTACAGGAGTTATCTTAGATTAAGTGACTTTACAATAATATCTGAATAAAACTTTTTCTAATGTTAGCAACTCTCCCAAATATACTTATATATAATTCTTTCCTTATCTTCATCTAGATCCCTAAGCTATTCTCTACATAGCCTTTCTTTGAATTATTTTGTTCCTTACACTCGGAAACAAGGTCTCTATTCTCCAACTACTACAAATACATCTCCTCTAAGCTGTTTTTACCCCACAACTATCATTATACTCAATTTCTCTTCTGAACTTAACTTTATATGTCTCCAATCCTAGCCCTCCTCTTCTCCATGTTCTCCAGTCCATAGATCCCTGTTTATATCTGATTCAATTTACAATTGGTTCTTTTTTGGCCATAAAATTGGTTCTATTTGATTATTTTGAGTACAAGGGACCCATCTTGTTAACTCTAAGGGGCAGACTATTTAACAGCCCAACCCAGATTGTCTCAAAAGTTACAATTGTACATAGTCTCATCCTCTGAGCCACAACATACCTCTCCAACCAAAGAAAAAGAGAACTAAATAGAAAAAACCCCACACATAACTCTGATACCCTCAGATCTATACATCTACAAGACACCCAGTTGGCTCCAATCCTAAAAGACTGTTCTCTTGTCTAACAGTGTGGTTCTTGTCTCCAAATGGGTAGACCTAACTGCAGAAACACAAGAAATATGTCCAATCAACTAACCCCTACACCACCTTCAAATCAACAAGCTACAGAGCAGTCCCAGAACAACCTAGAGGATAATGCTCAAGGTAGTTTAAAAACATGGCTGGTTCGGCTGGGTTGGTGGCTCAGTGCTAGGGTGCTTGCCTTGCATGCATGAGGCCCTGGGATTGATTCCTCAGCACCACAAAAGCAAAAAGAAAAAAAAGCTGGAAGTGGTGCTGTGGCACAAGTGGTAGAGCATTAGCCTTTAGCTGTAGAGCTGAGGGATATTGCCCAGGCCCAGATTTCAGGCCCCACTATCAGACCCCCCCCAAAAAAGCATGACTAGTAAATATGCTGAATGAAAAATTGAACACCCTTCATAGGGCTATAAGAGAACATGATGAGGTCGACCAGATGCTAATAGATTACTTCATAGCATCCACAAATGAAAGGATAAAGGAACTCCAGCAGAGGGAAAAAGATTCTAATGAAAAGATAGAAACCCTGATAAAGGAGTGGAAAGAGAAGTCTGCAAGCCAACTCCAGGAGGTAAGGCAATCTATTCAACAATTAAAAGAAAACCTTAATAAGAGCTGGCCACCATTAAGTAAGACCAGCAAGAAGGAGATAAACAGTAAAGTAAAAAACCTTGAAAGCTGAATGGAGGAGGCAGAAGAAAGATTCTTGGAGGCCAAAGAGTTTAGATTCCATAGAGAAAGAAGGCACAGATATTCATAACAAAACCAAGAATCATGACAGATCACTGCAGTAAATAGAGGATACACTCAGAAAGCCTAATTAGAGATTATTAGGTATACAAGTGGGCCCAGAGAAGGAAGCCAATGGACTAGGAAATATACTCAGCAGAATCATAGCAGAGAATTTCCCAAATATATGATAGGACAGTCCCATCTAGATAGAAGTTTTTAGAACCCCAACTAGACCAGACAAGAACAGGTCATCCCACTACCATATGATAATCTATACCAAATATATACCAACTAAGGAAAGAATTCTTACAGATACCAGTGAGAAGAGAATAATCACATATAAAGGTAACCCAATCAGAATTATCTCAGACTTCTCAGCAGACACCATAAATGCAAAGATGGCCTGGAAAGTGGTATGCCATGCCCTAAGACAAATAACTACCAACCAAGAATAATCTACATAAGTAAGCTCTCATGCACAGCAGAAGGACAATAAAATCCTTCCAGAGCAAGGAAAATCTGAAGCAATATTTTGCTACAAAACCAGTTCTACAAAAAATCCTCAAAGACATTCAACACAAAGAAAACAAACAAGAACAGGTTATAGCCAATGAAGCAGTCCGCAAACAGAAAACTATGTAATAACAACAAGAATAGACAAGGCACAGCTCCCCACCCCCAAATTATTAATGGACTTAACTCGCTAATTAAATGACATAGATTTTCCAGTTGGATCAAAAATCAAGAACCGTCTATCTGCTGTCTTCAAGAGACAGACCTTGTCCATAAAAATAAACATATTCTGAAAGTGAAAGGCTGGAATAAAATCTACCAAGCAAACAGCCCCTATAAACATGAGGGAATTGCAATTCTCATACCAGATGAAATAGACTTCAAATTAAAATCAATGAGAAAAGACAAAAAAGTCACTACATACTAATTAATAGATCTCTCCTTCAGGAGGATATTACGATTCTAAATATCTACTCATCATATAACAGAGCACCTAAATTTATCCAAGAAACACTACTTTTCCTTAAATGACACATAGATCCAAAAAACAATTATTGTTGTGGACTTTAACACACCACGACCCTGCTAGATAGATCAACCCAGCAAAAACTCAACACAAAAACCGCATCTTAACATCTGCATAAATCAAATAGACAACATTTACCAAATATTTTACCCCACAGCATCAGATTACACCTTCTTCTCAACAGCACATGGAACTTTCTGCGAAATAGACCACATACTAGGCCACAAAGAAAATTTGTCTAATTTCAGAAACATTGAAATTATGCTCTGCATTCTGTCAGACTACAGGGAATAAAATTAGAATTCAACACCAAAAGCCACCAAAGGAAGTCCTTCCACACATGAAGGGTGAACAATGCACTGTTGAACCACCTATGGGTCATGGAAGAGATTCAAAAGAAAATTCAAATGTTCATGATAGTTAACAAAAATCAACACACAAACTCTCAGCTCCTCTGGGAAACAGAATAGCAGTACTCAGAGGCAAGTTTCTAGCTCTGAGTTCCTACGTTAACAAATTGGAGAGATCTTAAACCAATTTAATGAGGCAATTAAAGCTCCTTGAAAAAGAGCAACAAGCTAAGCCCCCAAAGAGTAGATGGAAACAAAGAATTAAAATTTAATCAGAATTAAATGAATTAGAGCCCAAAATCACTCTATGAGAAGAATTAACAAAACAGAGATGGTTATTTGAAAAAATTACTAAAATTGACAGACCCTTAGTAAATCTTACCAGAAAAAATAGAACACACCCAAATAAATAAACTAAGAGATGAGAATAGAAACATCACTAGAGAAAAAACCATGAGTCAGAATATAATAAGGAGATACTTCTCAAATCTTTATGCTAATAAGTTCAAGAGTCTGAAAAATATGGATGATTTTTAGCACTTATTAACATCCCCAAAATAAACCAAGATGACTTAAACAACTTAATAGACCCATATCAAGCATTGAAATAGAAACTACAATAAAAGTCCTCTCACCCAAGAAAAGCCCAGGACCAGATGTATTTACAGTGGAATTCTACAAAGCCTTCAAAGCAGACCTCACACCAATACTTCTCCAACTCTTCAATGAAGATGAAAATGAAGTGCACTACAAAACCCTTTTGTATGAATCCAGCATAACCCTCATTCACAAACCTTGCAGGGACTCATCAAAGAAAGAGAACTATATACCCATTTCTCTGATATATATATATATATATATATATATATATATATATATATATATATATATTTGAATTCTATGCCTCCATCAGAAAAGATTATGTTGCCCATTTGTTAGGAAATGAAAAGACTTGGAAAATATTATATTAAGTGAAGTAAGCCAGGATGCAAGAACCATAAGTCCAATATTTCCCTTATTTGCAATAACTAGTATATGTCTACAAAAACCAAAAATTGTCAAAAGCTATGTACATATGACCATATAAGATGATGTTAAGAGAAATGAACACAAGAAAGGGACACCAGTGTTTTCTTTTCCTACTTGCTATTGTTAACATACTTATAATGCATTATGTGATTCTTTTGTTTCTGTTGTATGTTCTTTCCCATAGTAAAACCCCTGTTTTCACTGGATCTGATTCCAGTGTCCTGCATCTTGTATATATATTTTATCATTTGTGCTGGGGAAGGTATATAATAAAATACTTAAATAAGGATACAGGTAGTACAAGACACTATGTTGAAAATGAACTTTACAATTTTAGGGTGGGGCGGGAGGAGTTGGGGAAGTGGTGAGGAAGGGATAGTAAAGGAAAATCAAAGGAGGATGTAACAATGCTCAATAGGAAATGTACTCATTACACTACTCATGTAACTGTCTCCCCTCCATACCCTGTTTTTAAATTGAAAAATATATAGGAAAAAATAGAATGGAAGAATCCTCTTCATTAAATAGTGCTAGCAAAATTGATTAAAAACTTCAAAAACTAAAGCTAGATCCTTACATAACACCTTGCAGCAGAAGCACCTCCAAATGAGTTAAAGACCTGGAAGCAAAAGCTCACAGCATAAAAACATTACAGGATGGAACATGAGAAACTCTAGGGTTCCTTGCCACAGGTTGAACTTTTCTCATACAGACACAGAAACAGAAGAAATCAAAGAAAGATTGTACAAATGGTATTGCATGAAACCACATAGTTTCTTCATGTTAAAGGACATAGCCATCAAGATCAATATTAAGCCCACAAATTGGGTGAAGATCTTCAGTAGCCATACAACAGACAAGGGCTTCATATCTACTCCAGTGCTGACTACAGTTCGCATATTGTGCTGTGCCACTCTGGAGGAAGTGAGGTTGTTGCAAGGGTTCGACCAGTGTCAAACCCTAGGTTCCAGGAGTGTGTGTATGCATGGGGATATTGCTCTCCCAACTGCAGAAGCCGAGATTGCCAGAGCCTGCTGGCAATGAAAGTAATCCTGAATGAGGAGGTGAGGATGCAGAAAAATAAGGACATAAGACAAAGGATGGGGTCAGGAGGTCTGCAGCTCAAGACTGCAGCACCGTTTATTTTTAACTTTCCCTATTATATACTATTAGAAGTCAAGAGGTAACATCAGGTTACCATACTGCAGAAAAACAAGGAAAATTTTAATAAAAACAGAGTGTAGTAAAAATAAGACAAGGTCAACTGGCAGAAAGTAAAACAAACTCTGCAGATATAGCAAAGCAATCCCAGGCACCTGGTGTTTTTCATGAAAGCCAGTTCCTTGTATGTGCCTTCAAGTAAGCACAGAGGTCAAGATGACCTTAGAGCTTTACTGTCAGCTCCCAACATCTCCCCTGTCTGTGTTTGAAGAAGCGAACCCACCTGTCTTAGTTTGGGTGGATCACTTTGTCTGCCTTACCCATTATCGGGAACTTCTTCAGAGAGAAGTTGAATGCCCTGTCTTAGGTTGGTCAGACTGGCACCCCCTTTTACCCATCTGTAGCTGCAGTTCCTCTCGGGGGGGAATTCACTTATTTGGAGCTTGATCTTATGTAGCTGGCTGGCTAAACTCATAAGAGAGTTTTGCAGTGCACGTATAATACAAGAAAGCCATAGAAAAACCATTAATAAAAATAGACTGGCGCCAAGGAATGTCATTAACAATCCTTTAACATTAGTCAGGGAAGGGATATAGTGTTGAAATTGTTCAAACAGCTCTTTAGCAATTTTAGCCACTTCAGAGTCCAGCGATGGGGCTTGTTGTAATCTAGCTATTTGCCTGTGAATTTGAAAAAGATCTAAAAACAAGTTATTATGGTGCCAAATACCATTGAGATATGCTACAACCTTTTTCCATGAGTGATTTGATTCATTATATATATGAGGGGTCACACAAATAAAATCAAACCTGGCATGACAGCGCACTCGCTGTAAAGTTTGCAGAGCGTGAACTTGTTCTCCTAAATATAATACTGACTCATATAATGCTTCTAGTTTTTGTTCTACCTTGTCATCAATCTGATCTTGAAAGTGGAGAGCTTGTGTAGTATTATGAGCAAGCTGATTAAGATAATGGGCAGTTTGTACATTTCGAGTTAGTGCCTCAGCGGCAGCTAATGAAATAAAGGCCAGAACACCAGCTATAAGTAGCCCAACAAATCTACGAGGGCACATTATTTCTTTCAAATGTTTCAACACCTGAATACCAGAATCTTCACACCAAGTTTCAGAACTATTTACAGGTACAGGAAGCACAACAAAAGGTGGTTGTCTAACAATAAGTATGGATTCAGTTATGCTGCTATATAAGCAATTAGTAAAAGAACATTTAGAACAGGTAACATTAAAATAATTAGCTCCTATAGAAATATTAAATGGTCCATACATAATGACATGGGGTGAGGATACACAACTCATAATATTTTTTAAAAGGGATTAATTGGGCCAGGTTATATTATTGAGTGCAGCCACCAGCATCCAAACATGATGTTGAGGATGCCCATTCATCCACCACAATCCAGGATTGAACTGATTAGTAAGATTAGCTCCAGACCAATCCATTAATTGAGAATTAGTTCCAGAAATATTGGTAACAACTGGCTGCACATGCCTGCACCTTATTGAATGAGGCTTTCCTGGAGATTCTACTATTTGTGAAGAATTAATGCAACGGGGTATCCTATAGGATAGAGTAGAATTTGCATAAACTAGGTGCCCAGTTGTCAAAGATGTCATCTGTATATTGAACATTTGATTTGTGTCTGTGATCCAAATTTTATGAGTTATGGATCGCATAAAAGTACAGTCTGGAATGGAGCTTTAAAAATTGGTGGTAAAGCATAAAGGATTCCAATATCTGAAGCTGAGAAATCTCCCATCTTGGTCTAATGGATGAAAGGATTGGGGGCTGTACCATATGTTGATCCATTTACATTTATGAGTACTTCAACTCCCTCCCAGGTGGCTGGGTGCACAATCGGGGAATCCGGCATGTAAGCCCAATGTGTCAGCGTTTGTGTCATTTGAGTGAGCCTCCACAATCCTAACACAACGCTCAGGCAACCAGCGGGCATCATTTTCTTCCTGCGAGAAAACACAAACATGTCCTCGACCCCATGTTAAAACCTGATCGGGTCCGTGCCAAGCACCTGTTAAAGGATCCTTCCACTTAACTTGAGCCAAAGCTCTTTGCTCTCTTTTTTCCCAAAATGGCTCTTCTGTGGAAAGGCCATTAACAATTTAGTTAAAAAAATTTAGTACAAACAAAGCATAAGAAAGAATATTAACAAGAGAGAAGGGGTATAAATCCCTACCTTTTAATTTAAAATTTTGGTGTTTGAGCAAACCATTAGCTCGTTCAACAATTCCTTGACCTTGAGGATTATAGGGAATATCTGTAGTGTGAATAACCTGATAATATTTACAAAAATTTTGAAAAGCTTTTCCGACATATCCTGGACCATTGTCAGTTTTAATATATTTAGAAAGTCCCATAGTGGCAAAGCAATGCAGAGAGTGGGAAATACAATGTTTGCTAGTCTCCCCAGCCAGGGCAGTAGCCATAATAAAATTAGAATAAGTATCTATAGTAACATGGACAATGTGAAGCCATCCAAAGGATGAAATATGAGTAATATCCATTTACCACATGTGATTGGCAACTAAATCTCGAGGGTTAATTCCAATGGAGGGCTCTGGTAAGAAAGTAGTACAACTAGGGCAGATCTTCACAATTTGACGAGCCACCTCATGAGTGATTTGGAATTGTCCGCGTAAAGCACGACTGTTTTGATGATGGGTGGCATGTGATTGTTTTGCCAAATCAATTTGAGTAAGAAAAACCTGAGTAGCCTTGTCCGTAATAGCATTGCCCTTACTTAATGGACCAGGAAGCTTAGTATGGGCACGTATAAATCCAAAATAGCGTGGACAAGTGCGAGAGTGAAGAAGAAGCTGTATTTAGCGAAAAAGAGTTTAAATAGTGGAATTTGCTGTTCTGAGAAAGGGGACAGTCTCAATAACCTGAAGGGCTCAAATAACATAATGAGTATCTGAATATAAATTGAAAGCACTAGTAGCCAGAAGTGTAAGGGCCTATAAAACTGTTTGAAGCTCAACTTCCTGGGCTGAAGAAAGACCAGTATCCCAGGACGAAGTATTCCCATCAATAGTAAGAGCGGCCATTCCATTAGAAGATCCATCTGTAAACACCAGGGAAGCCATAGAAAGAGGTGATAAAGATACCACCCGAGGATATATGAAAGTGTAAGAAGAGGCAAAATGAAGCAATTTGTTAGAGGGATGGCCATAGGGGAGGGCAAACCTGGTTGTAACAGCCCCATAAGTTCCATAGTAGCATTTACTCACCAGAGATCCTGAAGAAGTCTCCATTTTCCAGATTTTTTTTTGATAACAAAAATAGATGAATTCCATGGGGAAGTAGAAGGATTTATGTGGCCCAATTCCAGCTGTTCCTGCACCAGCTGCTGGGAAAGAATAATCTTTTCAATTGATAGGGGCCACTGATCCACCCACACCGGAGTTTTTGATAACCATGTAATAGGATCGGTGTGAGGGGCAGGATGAGCAGCAGCCCCGCTAAAAAATATTCTAAACCTTGTCTATGGGGTCGAGGCTGTGGCTGAATGTGTTCTCTAATGCCTTGCTGACCAATCCCCAATCCCCCTGAAGGTAGTAGTCCTTGATTTAAAAGTTGTCCAGTGACTACATTATTTGGGCTAAGCAAATAAACCCCCATTTTTCCATAATATCTCTCCCCCACAAAGTAATGGGCAAGTGATCCAGCACATAAGACTGAAAAGTTCCAGAATGGCCCTCATCATCTTTCCAATTGAGAATAGCACTGCTTTGCTGTGGATCTGTAGCATGGCCAATTCCTTGTAAGGATGTAAGAGGCAGTAAAGGGCCAGTGAGAAGACCAATATTTTTTTGCTATTACAGATACATCTGCTCCAGTATCCAATATGCCTCGAAAAGGCTTTTGTTGAATATAATTTATAAGTTCAAGCCTTCCTTGTTTGCTATTTTCAATCCAGAATACAACCGAGGACCCCAAACGTTTTGCGCCTGTGGGGGCAGAAGTAACAGAATTTCCAACAGAGATCGAAGGAACTAGGACCAGCTGAGCAATTCTTTGCCCAGCAGAAATAGATATAACTCAGTAGGCACTGAGGCCATGATTTTTATCTCTCCAGTATAGTATTGATCTATCACTCCTGGAGTAACATATAGGCCTCTCAATGCCAAGCTACTGCGGCCTAATAATATACTAACAGATCTTTTTGAAGGGGGCCAATTATGCCCGCAGGGAGAGCTTGAACTCCCACTTCAGGAGTCAATACTGTATAGGTGGAGGAACAGAGGTCCAATCCTGCACTTCCTGGGGTTGCTGTGAGGAGACTGGAAACCGTTTGTTGTTGTTGATGGTTGCTAGTGGGTAGGCTTGAAGCCTTGCAAAGGACAGGGCTGCCCCATTATTTGTTGAGGGGCCAGGGGCTGGCCCCTTTGCCAGTTTTCCTAAATAAGATGGCAGCACTATCAAAAGTAGATCTACAATCTCTGGCCCAATGTTTTCCCTTTTTACATTGGGGGCATTTCCCTAGTATAATTCCCTTTTTCTGATTAGGATATTGAGTTATTAGATGGCCTATTTAGCCACAAGAAAAAACGCTGCCAGGAGGTCCAGCAACTCGGGGACGTTTTCCTCCTTTTTTTGCTTCCTCAGGAAGTGCGGAGGAATTCAGTTATGGTTTGTCCCTGAAGTGCAGCAGCCAGTGTGAGGCCCTGCATATATGATGGGCCAATGTTGGCACAGAGCCGAATATAATCAGTTATTCCTCCTTTTTTCTAAATGGTCTAATGGCTGCTTGGCAAGCTGTATTAGCATTTTCATATGCCAATTGTTGTAGAAGAACCATACCGGCATCCCCATCTTCGATCAGATGGCCGGTTGCCTCTAGTAACTAAGAGACAAAATCTTGATAAAGTTCATCTGGTCCCTGTCTAATTTTAGAAAGATCCTCATTCTTACTAAAGTTAGGAAGCTTTTTTCAGGCAAGCCTAGCAGCGGCATTAACCTGAACATATGTGTCCAAAGGGTAATTTAACTGGGTATGGGTGTTATTATAAGCACCTTCCCCAGCAAGCTCTGCAAATGTAGTAGGTATATTATTAGCGCTATTAACCTCTGCTGTGGCCTGACACTGTTCCACAAATTCAGACTTCCACAACAAGTAATCTCCTCCACTAAGACAAGCTCTAGCTAATTGTTTCCAATCATTGGGCATAAAGCATCAGTGAACAATGTTTCCCAAATTACCTGAGTAAATGGAGCTGTAGGTCCATATTGAGCGCAAGCATTTTTCAAGTCTCTTATTTGTTTAAATTGAATGGGCTGGTGAGTTCTTTGTTGGTTTTGGTCCTCCATTACAGGAAAAAAATGAAAACCAGAAATATCCTCCCCTCTTTGAGCATCCTGTGCTAGTGAGAGCTGCAAGGCACTAAGCCTGGGAGGTCCCAAGAGAGAATTCATTATTAGAAGGACTAGATAACTTCAAAGGCCTGGGCCGACTAGGCTGAGCAGACTGAGTAGACAGTGCCAGGGGAATAACAGGCAGAAGGGGTGGCGGAAAGAAATCTGAGTCCCCTAGAGCTGTTAAGGAGGGCTCACAAACATTCACCCTTAATGAGGGTCGTTGCTTTGTTTGAAGCTGTGACAATTTATTTATAACTGAATTCAACATTTCCTCAACATGGAGCACTGTATCCTCAGTAAGACCATCATATATTTTTTCCTCAGCATCTGAGTCATCTGACTTTTCTTGAGCATCCAAGCCATCTGAATTTTCCTCATCGTCTGACCCAATAGATTCAACTTTTATTAATTTATTTGATTTTTCTTGGGCAGCAGTATGCGCTCCTGGAGCAGGGTGAGACTCACCCTGTTCAACTTCCCCAATCAACTGATTAAATTTCATTTGTTCATGCCTGGGGTCCAGATAGTCTCAAACCAAATTCCAAAGAGTAAAAGCATCCACTGGGGTTTTTTTTCAGGGTCACTTGCTTCATAATATTCCTGAATCCTTTTTCCTATTTTTTGCCAACTTTCTAAACTAATGTTCCTTCCTCTGGGAACCAGCGGCATACTTCCTCGACAAAGTGAAAGAAACTTTCTAACTGACTCTGTCCAACTTTCACTTCTCGAACTTGAAACATGCCCTTAAGAGCCTGCACATATAACATATGGCTGTTACCTTGCCCCATAATTTCTTACTCCTGACTATACTCTCACCCGCTCTCTTTTTCCGGACACGTCCTCTTACCTTAGCGGGGTCCTCTGCTGTGATCCCAGGTTTTCAGGTCCCTGTTGAGTCACCACTTGCCGGAGCCTGCCGGCAACTAAAGGGAATCATGAATTAGGGGGCGAGGATAAAGAAAAATATAGACATAAGACAAAGGATGGGGTTGGGAGGTCTGCAGCTCAAGACTGCAGCACCGTTTATTTTTAACTTTCCTTATTATATACTATTAGAAGTCAAGAGGTAACATAAGGTTACCATACAGCAGAAAAACAAGGAAAATTTTAATAAAAACAGAGTGCAGTAAATGTAAGACAAGGTCAACTGGTAGAAATTAAAACAAACTCTACAGACATAGCAAAGCAATCCCGGGCACCTGGTGTTTTTCATGAAAGTCAGTTCCTTGTATGTGCCTTCAAGCGAGCACAAGGGTCAAGATGACCTTGGAGCTTTACTGTCAGTTCCCTACAGAATTGTTTACCTTGTATTTATTCCTGGAACCAGAAATGTGTTCTAATGTATTAGGAAAACTTTGTATTTGTAATTACCAAGTTACTATGGAGGAAAACACTTATCTCATTGTATAAATTATGCAGAACTTTCCAAACACATTCGGTTAGAAAAAAGCCTACATGTAGAAGAATGAAATTCCAGCCTTGGGGTTCTCATGACTCATGGATAATAAATTGATGGAATATGTCCTTACAGAAGCTGGTGTCATTTGATGATGGGGCTGTGTAATTCAGTTGGGAGGAGTGGCAGGAATTGGATATTTCTTAGAGGACCCTGTATAAAGATGTGATGCTGGAAACCCATTGCATCCTGCTATCCTATTTTTTGTTTTGTTTTGTTTTGTTGTTTTTGGGTCCAGTCGTGGGGCATGAATTTTGGGCCTGGGCGCTGTCCTCAGCTCTTCAGCTCAAGGCTAGCCCTCTACGAATTGAGCCATAGCACCACTTCTGGCTTTTTTCTTTTTGCTTATGTGGTGCTGAGGAATCGAACCCAGGGTCTCAGGCATGCAAGGCAAGTGTTCTATCACTGAGCCACCTTCCCAGCCCCACCTCCTGCTATCTTTAGGTGAGCCAAAAATATCACATTAACTTGAAACATCAAATGATTTTTTTCTCTTTTTTATTGTGAAAATACTGTACAGAGTGGTTACAATTACATGGGCAAGATAGTGAGTACATTTCTTATCAAGCATTGTAGCCTCCTCTTTTGTTTACCCTTCCCATCCCTTCCCATCCTCCCACCCCCTACCAAGACTACCCCCCAAGTTGTAAAGTTCGTTTTTGACATGACAACTTATACTTCTCATTGTTGCAACAGATCCACCTGTATCCTTATTTAAACGACTTGTTTTTCCCCTTCACCTCCACAAATTATACCGACATCAAATACAGTGAAAGCAGTGGTTATAATGTTGGGGAGGGACATACAAAGCAACAAAGAAACAATCTTATAATTGAGTTAGAAACAATCGCATGAAAGAAAAAAAATACATATCTAAGGGTTCATTTTCCTAACATTACCTTATCTGACCTTTTCTGCTTGACTCATACATATACTAGATATTGCAAATAAGGGAAATCAGGGGACCTATGTTTGTTTGGAGTTGGCTTACTTCACTTAATCTAATTTTTCCAAGTCTTTCAATTTCCTAACAAATGGGGCAATGCCATTTTTTTCTGATGGAGGCATAGAATTCCATTGTGTATATATACCACATTTTCTTGATTTATTCATCTACTGAGGCGCATCTGGTTTGGTTCCATATCTTAACTATAGTAAATAATGCTGCAATAAATATAGTTGTGCTGGTAGCTTTAGTGTGGTCTTGTTTGTGATCATTTGGGTAAATGCCCAAAAGTGGGATTGCTGGGTCATAGGGGACCTCTATGTGGAGTCTTTTGAGGAACCTCCATACTACTTTCCAAAGTGGTTGAACAAGTTAACACTTCCACCAACAATGTAGTATGGTTCCCTTCTGTCCACATCCCCTCCAGCATCCGTTGTTATTATAGTTTTTGATTATAGCCATTTTAACTGGGGTGAGATGCTATCTCAATATTGTTTTGATTTGCATTTCTTTTATGGATAGAGAGGTAGAGCATTTCTTCATGTGTCTATTGGCCATCTTTCTTTCCTCTTCAGAGAAGTTTCTCTTTAGGTCTTTAGCCAACTTATTTATTGGGCAGTTGTTTCTTTGAGGATTTGTTGGGGATTAAATTTTTTGAGTTCCAGGTATATTTTAGATATGAGACCCTTGTCTGTTGTATGGCTAGTGAAGATCTTCTCCCAATCCGTTTGTTTTTATTTCCTCTTTCAGTTTTTTAATGTTTTCATCATAGATGTGCTTCACTTGTTTGGTTACATTAATTCTTAGGCACTTTATTTTTTGTGGGGCTGTTATGAATGAAATTCCTTCCTGATTTCAACCATGCTTTTCTCATTGTTGGCATACAGAAAAACCATTGATTTTTGAGGGTTAATTTTATACCCTGCTACTCTGCCAAAGTTCTGAATTAGCTTGAGTAATTTGGGAGTGGAATCCTTGGGATTCTTTAAATAAAAGATCATATCATCTGTAAAGAGGGAGAGTTTTACTTCATCTTTCCCTATTTGGATCCCATTTATGTTTGCATCTTGTTTTATTGCTGTAGCTCGGTAATCTAATACTAAATTGAAGAGCAGTGGAGAAAGTGGACATCCTTGTTTTATTCCTGAGTTTAGAGAATATGGTGTTAGTTTTTCATCACTGAGTATAATGCTGGCTGTAGGTTTGTCATATACAGCCTTTATTGTATTGAGGAATGTTCCCTGAAGTCCTAGATTTTTCTAGAGCCTTCATCATAAAGAGGTGTTGGATCTTGCCAAATCCCTTTTCTGCATCTATTGAGATAACCATGTGGTTTTTATCCTTGCTTTTGTTGATGTGATGAATTATATTAATTGATTCACGTATATTGAACAGGCTTTGCATCCCTGAAATGAATCCTGTTTGATTGTAGTTTATGATTTTTTGGATGAGTTTTTGAAGTTGATTGGCCAAAATTTTGTTGAACATGCAACCATGTTTATCAAAGACATGGATCTATAGTTCTCTTTCTTTGATGAGTCCCTGCCTGGTTTTGGGATGAGGGTTAAGATGGCTTCATAGAAAGAGTTTGGTAGTGAATTTATTCTTTCAATTTCAATGAAGAGTTAAAGGAGTATTGGTGTGAGTTTTCAAGGCCTTGTACAATTCCAGTATAAATCCTTCTAGTCTGGGTTTTTCTTAAATGGGAGGTCTCTTATTGCTGCTTCTATTTTAGTGCTTGATATGGGCCTGTCGTGTTGGTTTAGTTTTGGCATGTTGATATTTGCCAGGAAGTCGTCTAATCTTCCAAGTTCATAAAAGTTAAAAACAATCTAAGCTAACCAGGAATGAAATAATTGTGGATAACTATAAATATATGTATATTCTCATAGAAAAGGACATATTTAGAATATAATAAACAGAAATTCTGAAGACGCCCAAAATAAATATCAAAATGTAGGTTTAACAGAAAAGTGGACCAAACTGAGAATAAGATTAGAACATCAGAATAAAGGTGAAAATTATATGGGTGAAAATATATTGAATAGAAGGAGAACTATTAAAGACATGTTGATAAACTTAAAGTTTCTGAATACAGTTGTTTCTCAGATTTCAATAGGGACTTAAAATAAACATCTATGTCAAAAATATTGTCATTGTCCCGAGGTTCCTTGGCTTATTATGATGTTACCTGAAAATAAAGCAATGATCAAAATCAAGAACTATAAATTGAAATATTGGAATTCATTGATTATTATTCTGCATACTAGGAATCCTAGAAGAAATGGAAAAGAATTGATATGAAGCAATGTTTGAATACACAAAATTTAATCATGGTCCCAAATCCATTCATATATTAGTCATATAATCATGTTATAAACACAAAGTACAATTAAGACCAAATGAAAACGAAAAATTACTACTCCTATGGGTTTACTAATTCAAATGCTTTAAAGTAAACATATGGGAAAGAAAGCAAGTCATGTTCCCTTTAAAGACGCAATGATGTGCTAATAGTCCAGGTTAGAGCTTGAACATATGCTTTCTCAGAAATTTCTTGTGGATATGAATCACATTGTGATCGTGTTGAGAGTGGGGATTAATGACATACAAAAGCACTAGAGAGAAGTGGCTTATGCACATTCTTTTATCCCCCATACTGTGATTATGTGCACAATTGATGTTTGTCCCCTTCAAGGACACGGTCTTATAGGTTCAATTTGAAAACAGAGAAAAGGGGGGGGGAGAAGAGAGAAAGAGAGAGAGAGAGAGGAGGGGAGAGAGAGACTCTCATCTGACACTAAAACGGCCAGCACCATGCTTTTGCTAGTCATCACTTCTAGATCTGTGAGGATTAAATTTCTATTCCTCATAAATTGTGTAGCCTCATATAACTTTGCATAGTAGCATAACCAGGCAAAATATTCAACAAACCATTAGGAACTATGACTAGAAGAAGATAGTCTTTACTGAAAGCTACTAAAACCTAGGATTCTATTCGAAAGGGAAGCAAACCATACAAATGAAGATACAATAAAATGTTCAGATGAAAACTGAGAAAATTTGTCACTAGAAACATTACTCTAAAAGAAGCAATAACATCAACTTCCTACCAAACAATTCAAAAGGAAATCATAAGTCGAGGTATAAAAAAGTAACTTTATTGCCCATAGTCTCTGAATACATTCAACTATGGCACAGCCTTATCATATCTCTAGGAGTTCACAGTTCAAAACAACTTCTCAGTTGTATTGCACTAAGTCTAATCAATAAAAGTTCTCTATCCACTCATTTCCTCAATAAAATGTATTTTTTATTATTTTTACTTGGATCTTGAACATTTTAAAACTTAAGTAGGGTGCATGTTATAACTAAATAAGTTCATATTGTTTTGTTAAGATTAATTTACAGTCTAATAGTCTTTGTTGAGAGCTGATCACAGACTTTTTTAATTTTTCTAAAACACTTAGTTAAACTTCAATATTAATTCAACCTAAAATAGCATGACTACTTATTGTAGAGTAAATGTGGTGATTTATCAGCCATGAATTATGATGTACACTAGAACTTGTTGCTAAGTAACAAGTACTTATTATCAAGAGCATGATATTACATCAATGGAACACAGACAGAACCAGGAAATGGTCTTGGAAGGAAGAGACCATTCTATCACAAGACTCCCAGTATAGACTACAGGAAAATTAATGGTTCAGGTTTTCTGCCATTAAGGCATCCCTATTTTCTGGAAAACATGCATTTCAATTTTATCTACTCTAAATCTCCATTGCACTTTAAAAGATTAATATCAGATCTACAGCAAAGCACTTTAGAAAGAAAATATTCCTTTTGCAGGTGCAACCTGTTAAGTTGCTAACATTTAGAAACGTTTTCACAGTGCTCAGAAAACTTCCTGGGAAAATGAAGCCTGTAATTGTGGTAGTCACCTGAAGACATGCTTTGAATAATCTTCAGAGCCATGGCCAGTTTTGTTGTAGATTACTTATGATAACCAGTTCTAAGATATATACACGGTCAAATATCTACTGATATAAATAAGCAAGACTTATCTGAATCTCTTTTTCATGGAAGCTATTTTATGCTAGTAAGCTCAAATATACTTAAAATTACTTTTATTACTGTCTATGAAAATGTACGACTTTTATATAAATAAATGATAAGCTAGGCTCAATCCTCTAATATTAGCCATTTGGAGGGCAAAGGCTGGGAGATTACACTTCAAGCAGCTTCAGAAAAAAATTAGCTCACAAGAATCCATCTGAACCAATGTCTGGGTGTGGTGGTCTTGCCCATTATCCTGGAGGAAAATGTACAAAGGCTGGGCACAGTACTTGCATGCCGATTGTTTCTAGTTCGATGGAGAGGCACAAGCAGGATGTTGACAAAGCAAGTAGAACTGAGCATGAATTGAAGCCCTACCTTGAAAAATAGCCAAAATGTAAAAGTGTCTGAAGTGCCTTCCTAGCAAGAAAAAGCTGTGCACTTAAATCTAAACTCACCTGAGCAGGGAGGGGGGATCAAAGTTATGTGTCCTGTAATACACCCTCAACATTGTTTTCACCCTAATGGCTTCTAAATCATCTTCTCAATTGATTGTTTCCTTAATGTGAAATATTGTGTGTCTCAAGGCACAGACAGGGATTTTATTTTTGTTGTGTGTTTTGTACCATAATTAGGGCATGAAATCAGAGCCTGGTTTTCTAACACCTTAGCCACACTTCCTCTTCCAACTTTTGCTGGGTAGTTGGAGAGAAAATTGTCAGGACTTTCTTGTTCCTGCGGGATTTCAGCGCTAATCTTCAGATTCATTATCCTGAGTATCTAGAATTTCAGGTGTGAGCCACTAGTACCAGCCAAGGCACAGTTGTTTTTGTTTTTTTTTTTTTTTTGATTGGGTTTATTGGTTGTAGGGCTTGAACTCAGTGCTTGGGTGACATTCTTGATTTTTTTTTGTGATCAAGGCTTGAGCCACAGTGCTACTTCTGATTTTTGAGTGGTTAATTGGAGATAAGTAAGAGTTTCATGGGGACTTTTTTGCCCAGGCTGACTTCTAACTATGATCCTCAGATTTCAACCTCCTGAACAGCTAAGATTGTAAGCATGAGCCACTGTGTCTGACTAAAGGCACACTTTTTGAACATAAAGGATAACAACATTCCTGCCACAAATGTGACTATTATTATTATTATTATTATTATTATTATTATTATTATTATTATTATTAATGTGGAAATAGTAGAAATTTTCCTTAGGAATGTTAACAAAACTAAGTAATATTATTAGTTATACTTAACATGATATTACAATTATTAGCCAGTGGAAAAAATGCCAGAACATGTCATAAAACATATCAAGATGGAAAAGAAACTCAAATATGACTTACTACAACTTGTCAAATTAACACTAGGCAAACTGTCAGCTTAATCTCTGACTATTTATTAGAGAAAATGGTCACCCCAATAATAGTGTTTGCTATACGTTTGTCACAAAAGAAACATACAAACCAAAAAGTTCAGAGACATAAATCTTAAAATATAATTCATGATCATAAAGAATTAAAATATCAATAAAAAATGTAGTACATGCAATATATTTTTACAGAAAATATAAAATATTAAAAAGCGATGAAGGAATTCCTACTTAAATTTTATGATAAATTATGCACATGAATAGGGCCAATAATATACAGGTATAAATTGTGTCCAAATTTATAGGTAAAATTATTATTGTTTGAACTAGCCTATTAAAGGGTTCCATGGGCATACCTATCAATAGTAATATTTATGATCAATAGTAATATTTATCTAATAGAGGAAATGAAGTAATACATTTTTTTGGGGGGGTCCGGTCGTGGGGCCTGAACTCTGTGCCTGGGCGCTGTCCCTCAGCTCTTCAGCTCAAGGCTAATGCTCTACCACTTGAGCCACAGCGCCACTTCTGGCTTTTTTCTTTTTGCTTATGTGGTGCTGAGGAATTGAAACTAGGGCCTCAGGCATGCAAGGCAAGCACTCTACCATTGAGGCACCTACCCAGCCACCAGTACTGAAATATTCTTGACTAAGAAATGAAGACAGAATCAGCCCCAGGGACTCACACCTGTAATCCTAGCTAATCAGGCGTCAGATTTGAGGATCAAAGCAGCCCTGGCAGAAAACTCTCACAGACTTCTGTCTCTAATTAACCAGAAAAAAAGAAATAAACATAAGCTGAAGTATATCATCACAAAGATATTTGATTTATTTATTACAAATCATGATAAATTTCCTGATAAGAAACATGGTAGTTTTTGAGTAGGGAACAGTTTACCAGATTGAGATAATTCAGAGGCTAGAAATAATTCTTGAGTGTTCAGACCTCAGTACCTTTGCAGATCTCTCTGGAAAAATAAATTATTACTATAAAGATAGAAGAATAATCAATCATTTTGTGTGAGCAAAAGGAAAAGAGAATAAAATGACCCTTCATCTGAAATGCAGACATTAATTCATAAGAAATTGAATAGAAGCCAGGTACTGGTTGCTCAAGCCTGTAATACTAGCTACTCAGGAAGCTGAGATCTGAGGATTGCGGTTCAAAGCCAGCGTGGGCAGGAAAGTCGTGAGACTCTTATCTCCAATAAAAACTACTAGAAAACAGTAAGTGGTGCTGTGGTAGAATGTTCACCTTGAGCTGAGTGCTGCAGGGACAGCACCCAAGCCCAGAGTTCAAGCCGCAAAACCGACCAAAAAAAAAAAAAAGGAATTGAATACATAAATGAGTTTTATAAAAAGAAAATCCCAGTTATCATAAAATTCTCTTGGTTTTCATGCTAGAGCCTTGTATGATTCAGATAGTACACATCAACATCAGTCTTGTTCCATACAGGTAACATAATGTTGCTTGTGGAAAGATATAGGGATGCTACTCATCCCATGACTGATGTGTGTAATTCTAAAATAATGACGAGACTGAAAACAGAGGCCTGAATGGTTAGACAAACCTGATAGGTTCTCATCTCCAATTCACCAACAAAATATAGAGGTGGAAGCATAGAGTGATGATGAGAACACCAGCTGTGAGCAATAGTCCAAGGCTCTGAGTTCAAGCCTCAATACTAGCACAAATAAAGGGGAAAAAGTATAGGTGTCGGTATCTTAAGAGATGAGTAAGCTGAAAAAGGAAACTTACAAATATATATCACTAATAAAGGATTAAGGGATTAGTCCCTAAAGTGTGTATTTTATGTATATAGTGTCTATAAGCATGAAATATACAGACAAAGCCACTGAAAGGTATAATATATAAATATTTTATAAAAGGAGACCTAAGATGCTGAAACATCTCTGGGAAACTCCAGAACTTGGCCATATGCATGAGTATGAAATTTCAGGATTTGGTGTGACACCCCTTTGTAAACAGTAGGTGGCCCATAATGAACATTTATCAAAATGAAATATTTATCAAAATGAATATTTATCAACATTCCTACCTAACTTTGAAGGCTGTTTTTAAAGTTACCTTTCAGGAGACTATTTAGAACTCCGAAAATGGTATAATGATGACTAAGCAAAGAGCTGTTCTTTAAGCAAAGAGACTTACTTCTTCTTTCCCTTTGTTTAATTATGTATATATAAATTTAACCATTTGTTGAACTACACCTTTTGCTAGTTTCAGTATATACATACACCTATTTTACTCCTGTATATCTGTCTTTCATCAGTATAACTGGTAGTTCCCCAATTGCATACATATATAGGAAAAGAGAAAGATTCTTACTCTGCCACATCTCATAAACTTAATATTACCTCATTTTTCAGCTGTGCCTAATAATTGGAAAGTATATGTTCATTATGCAATTACCATTCCACTTAAAAGAATGTATCTTCTACTCACTTGCTTGCAACTATTTCTTCAAATTGGAGCTCAGTTCATTTCAGTTGATAGACAATTATGCTTCTTCATTTCTTAATGGATAGTTATTCTTCGGAAAGAGAAAGCATGGGATGTGCTTCATTTCTCTAGCTTTCTTTATTAAATTTCATGTTCTGGTATTCTTTCCTGTGTGGACTTCATCACCCATATTTGGGAGCATATATATAGTTTGTATGTACATCTTCATTTAGCATGTGTTCTGGGTCTCATCCATGAAGATAAGGATGTTTACAGTTGGCTAAAGCAATGTCCTTGTTTTGAGAAAAACCATTGTGTAATATTTTTTCAATATATACAGCAAATGGAATACTTTTTTTCTGAGTAAATATAGCAATGTGTTACACTTTGTGATATTTGAGATTAAATGATGAACAATTCTCCCTTTGGAAAAAGAGATTTGTCGAAGCAGATGTTATTGAAACAGACTTTGAAATATCTGTAGGCTTTAACAGGAGACTAGAATCAATTTGTCTCTCTCAACAGTGCCTGCTCTAAGACTAACACTTTAGGCATATGAGAGATTCAGTGCTGCTCAGTTTCTTTTTTTGGGGGGGGGGGGTCCGGTAGTGGGGCCTGAACTCTGGGCCTGGGCGCTATCCCTCAGCTCTTCAGCTCAAGGATAGCACTCTACCACTTGAGCCACAGCACCACTTCCGGCTTTTATCTTTTTGCTTATGTGGTACTGAGGAATCGAACCCAGGGCCTCATGCATGCAAGGCAAGCACTCTACCACTGAGCCACCTTCCCAGCCCTCAGTTTCTGTCTTCTGATCAGTAGATTATTTCATGTTTCATTTTATCTGGAAAATAAATGATTCCAAAACCATTTTATTAATACTTTGGGGGTTTTGGTGACTGTACTAGGGCTTTAGATTAGGTTCTGGATAATGTCCCTTAGCTTTTTCACTCAAAGCTAGTGCTCTACCACTTGAACCATAGCTCTATTTCTGTCCTTCGCTGCTTGATTGAGAAATTCCAGTAAAGTCTCTTATCTCAAGTTAAACACTCAGAAACTGCAAGTGGAGCTAGGAATCAACTTAATTAAATCCTAGCCTTGAGTAAAAAAATTGAGTTCAAAGCACACAACCTGCAAAGTTAATCCAAAGCTGGGAGAAATTCAACCATGGAGCCAGTGAGAAATGAGAAAGAAGATTTAGGAGCAACGTGGTAAACAGGATATCTGAGAACTTAGAACACTTTTGACACAGTATGAGCAATAGGTCTACACTCTTTCAGGTTAACAGGGCACTGTGTTCCTAAACCTCAATTGATTGTCAAGCTGGAGCAAGATGAAGAGCCATATATGGGAGAAACCTTAGACAAGAATTTCACAAGTGAGTTAAAGCATCCAATAGTCATCTTGGATCCAGAACCCAGTTGGTAAGTTCATCTTGCTCCGTACTGACCAATAATATTCCTAGTTCCGCTGAGTCCCACGTGTGGCAGAGAACTAGGGGATCCGTTGTGTTAGATTTGTGAATCAAAATACATGTAGATGTATACTGAACTGTGTATGTCAGTAAAGTGAAAGTTAGCAACTCTTTGTCTTTGTGGAAATTTTTCTGACAAAAAAAATTAGAAATGTCAAAAAAGAGATTTAGTTTTCCTTGAAACTAGGACTAGGTAGTTATAGCAAATGAGTATGCCAATGCTGCTATCCTCTGATGAGAATAAGCTGGGTATAGGCTGGGATACAGAACCAAAGCTTTTAGTCTACAGGGAATGACTAACTAGGTGGTTAGCTGGTGTGGCTTTGGTCTTCAAGGAGTCTGAGGGACAGGAGTATCAGAAAAATAATTTTGATGAGACTTTTTCTAAGATGGAGAAAAATCAATTTTAAAATTCTACAGATATTTAAAGTAATTAACAGTGAGAACGTAGAACTGAAGTGATGTAGTTATAAAAGCATATTCTCAGGTGAAAGGCAAAAGTTTTTTTTTTAATAAAAAAGGTACAATCTCCAAAGTTAGAAAATACTCTTCAACTAATGTTTGAGAAGTAAAGTATCACAATATATAAATTATTTTAAGAAAATGAAACAAAGCATCTATTTCCCTAAGATCAAACAGAACAATATTTGGAAAAAAACCCAAGAACACTAAATACTAAAGTATACAGGTGAAAACGCTAGCAGTAAATAGCTTAGTAATTTGTGTAATTTATTCCTCTGATATAAAACAGAAGAAAAAACTGAAACACAGAAAAACATTTTCCATCATAAAATACCAGTATTACTTTCCTAATTAATACATTGTGGTGAATGAAATTTATTTCTCATCAATCAATTCCTACTTTAATATTTTAAGATCTGTAACAGTTAAGATGGGAAAAATGTCTTTACCTTTACATAGAAGAGTATTTGGATCTCATTTATGTTTTTTTCCTTCGTTTAATGATTTAATTTAGATGTGAAACAAATATAGCATGTGATTAAGATTTACCAGGGAGATCTAGACAGATGTCTGGGTGAAGTAGCTGTCACAGATATTAACACAGTGGACCAAAGAGTGCGATTAGTACCAACTTCTAACTTACCCTCAAAACAGAAGCTAGAACTAAATAGAAATGATGAGAATTCCTTAAGGATTAGGACTGTGGAGTTCAGTCAGTGTCAGAACATGCCACCTGGTGAGATGCCGGATGCATATATGCCTGGTGTGCCTCCTGTAGTTAAACAGTCCCTTAGATATTCTGATCCTTTTAGTCAAAATTATGAGGGACCAAATGAGCTTCTATATTTTGAATATGGAGGAGGGAAGATATTAAACTCAGAGACTATATTCTTTCAACATAATTGGGCTTGTGTCAGAGATGCCACCTATATCATAATGAATAGAGAAGAATATGATAACTCTGCTCTCCTTGCCCAAGAAATTTGTCAGGGAGGGAGGAAAACACCTGAGAGAACTATATGTGAAAAAACATTCAGAATGAACTCATACATCCCTTTGCATCAGAGAATACACACAGGAGAGAAATCTTATGTATGTTACAAATGTGGAAAGTATTTCAGACAGAAGTCAGACCTTACTGTTCATCAGAGAACACATACAGGAGAGAAACCTTATGAATGTAACAAATGTGAAAAGTTTTTAAAATGTAACTCATACCTTCATCTTCATCAGAGAGCACATATAAATGTGTTCATGTAAATGTAATTCATGTGGAAAGTCTTTCACCCAGAAGTCACACATTAATATGAATGTAAGAGGGGCTGGGAAGGTGGCTCAGTGGTAGAGTGCTTGCCTTGCATGCATGAGGCCCTGGGTTGGATTCCTTAGCACCACATAACTAATACGAAAAAAGGTCAGAAGTGGCGCTGAGGCTCAAGTGGTAGAGCACTAGCCTTTAGCTGAAGAACTGAGGGAGAGCTCCCAGGCCCAGAGTTCAGGCCCCATGACCGGACGCTCACCCCCCCACAAAGACACAGATGAAGTAAGAAATTTAAAAATTCCTTCACCCAAAAATCAAACCTCAACACATAAGAGAATTCACACATGTGAGGAACCTCGGTACGTAACAAATATGAAAAAATTTTTACCTATATGGTACACCTTCATCTTCATCAGAGCACACGCACAGGAGAAAAACCTTATGAATGTAACACATGTGGAAAGGTTTTTATTCATATGTCACACCTTTGTCGTCATCAGAGAACACACAGGACAGAAACCTTGTGAATGTACGAAATATGAAATATGTTTAACCAGTAGGACACAACTTAATCTAAATCAGAGAACACACACAAGAGAAAAACCTTATAAATGTAACAAATGTGGAAAGTATTTCAGACAGAAGACATACATTACTGTCCATCAGAGAATACATGATCTGTTTGAATAGCAATAATAGTGAGCTGCCACGCTCTAAGACCACTCCTCCCACCCACAGGATGCTTTTCACTATTTAAATGAAGAAACTATTAAAGAAAAGATAATGTCAACACCATGAGTTCAAGCCACAAGAGCAACAATGAACATCAAAAGAAAGAAAGAAAGAAAGAAAGAAAGAAAGAAAGAAAGAAAGAAAGAAAGAAAGAAAGAAAGAAAGAAGGAAGGAAAGAAAGAAAAGAAAAGAAACGAATGGAAAAGAAGAAAAAGCTGTAAAGGAAGGGAAAAATTTGGAAACAGCCAAGAACTCCTTAAGATTTCATAAATAGAATTTGGGCATTTCTCAGAAATTGTTAGATTTTTGAAAAATTTAACTGGTGCAAGGATTATGCTGTATATCTAGCAATTCTGCTACTTTATTGTAGTGGATACATTAATGCATGAAAAATGATAGAAGAATGAGTTTAGTTCCTGTGAATAGCTTTTTATAATCAGCAGGGAGCTATTCCAAAATGTAAACAAATCAAATACAGTTTACATTTAGCAGAACTTATCTGTTAAACACAAACAAAAACAAAAGTCTCATAACCTCAATTACATTAGTAGATCTGAGAATTAAAAAGCCGACTTATTTCATGCTTACAATACATGTCCATTTCAACAACATTTTCTTTATTGAGTTCTTAAAGTTCTTTTATTTACAAAATAGTTTATTACTAAATGGTAAACATACATGGATAACTATTACTTTATGTTTGGAAACTTTTTTAAGGACATCATTTGTATTATACAGTATAATGAAATAATCATCAGATTTTTACAATTTTTCTGGTTTATAAATGTAAATTCAAAGCCGGGTGCTGGTGGCTCCAGCCTGTGATCTTAGCTACTCAGGAGGCTGAGATCTGAGGATCACGGTTTAAAGCCAGCCCAGGCAGAAAAGTCCATGAAACTCTGATCTCCAATAAAAACAACTAGAAAACCGGAGGTGGTGCTGTGGCTCAAGAGGTAGAGTGCTTGCTTTGAGCTGAGGAGCACAGGGACAGCACCCAAGCCCAGAGTTCAAGGCCCATGAATGACAAAAAACAAATAAATTTAAATTCATGTGAATTTTTGGATCAATTCTTCTATTTCATTGAAAAATGACGTTGAGATATTGACAGGTATCACATTGAATTTATAGGTAGCCTTTGGCAGTATTGTCATTTTCACAATGTGAATCCTCCCAATCCAGGAACATGAGATTTTTTTCTACTTCCTTAGTTCTGCTTTAATTTCCGTTTTCAGGTATTTAAAGTTTTCATCATGGAGGCCCTTCACTTCTTTAGTTAACTCCTATGCATTTTATTTTTTGTAGAGTTATTACAAAAGGAGTTGTTTTCCTGATTTCAACCACGGTCTTCTCATTATTGGCAAACAGAAAAGCTATTATTTTTTGAGGGTTAATTTTATACCCTGCTATTTTGCCAAAGTTTCAGATCAGTTCAAGTAACTTGGGAGAGGAATCCGTGGGGTTCTTTAAATACAAGGTCATGTCATCTGCAAAGAGGGAGAGTTTTCTTCATCTTTCCTTATTTGGATCCCCTGTATGTTTGCATCTTGCCTTATTGCTCTAGCTAGGCATTCAAATACTAAATTGAATAGTAGTGGAGAGTGTTAGGTAAAGACTTACAGAGAGACTTCTCTGAAGAGGAAATAAGAGTGGCCAATATACACATGAAGAAATATTCAATTTCTCTATCCATAAAAGAAATCCAAATCAAAACAACATTGAGATTCCGCCTAATCCCAGTTAGAATGACTATAATCAAGAAATCTAATAACAACAGAGGCTGGAGTGGATGTGGCCAAATGGGAACCCTACCACATTGTTGGTGGGAGTGTAAACTTGTTCAACCACTCTGGAAAATATTATAGAGATTCCTCAAAATACTACACAGAGAGTTCCCTTATGACCCAGCAATCCCACTTTTGGGCATTTACCCAAATGATCACAAACAAGGCCACACTAAAGCTACCAGTACAACTATGTTTATTGCAGCTTTATTCACCATAGCTATGATATGGAACAAACCCAGATGTCCCGCATTAGATGAATGGATATTCACACACACACACACACACACACACACACACACACACACACACACGATGAAATTTTATGTCTTCAAGAAGGACATCGCCCCATTTGTTAGAAGTTAAGTACAGGTAAGAGGCTAAAATTATGAATATGTGTTAAGTACAATCTGTCAACTTCACTAAATATAAAACAAAAATTCTAAATCATGTATTGAGATCAAGTTACATTTTCAGTTTCTTTTGTAGTGCCATGCAAAACAATGATGTAATTTATATTTGATGTTGATTTAGAGTAGATAAAATTTAATATTATTGGGTAAATGATACTATTATGTGCAAAGTGCCCTTGCTACTGTAGAAAAGAATTACTCTTACCAAATACATAGTAGAAGCTATACATATGTAATGTGGTGCTCTGCATTGAGTCACAATATAACATACTGGCTACATCTAGATTAGATGGATTGAATTCTCTCCTCTTCTGTTTTTGCAGCTGTGGTACTTTGGAATGTTACTTAATTTCATTTTTCAGTTTCTCAATTCTTTAAGGAACATAATAATGTAACTTATCATAAAGTATAGAAGTAAATGGAGTTCATTTACATTAAAGTATTTCTGGTGATCTATGAACTTACAAATAAATGTTACTTGATCTATGGGTTTTCATTGGAGATTATCAATGCATAGTTTCCCTGTAGTCTTTCATTTGGATAAAATGTTTCTTATAATTAGGCCAAAGAAGGGAAGTAAATGTATTTTCAGTGCCTACCATTTTTGAAATTATAATTGACACAAAGTGGTTAAAGGTACTCACAAGAACTATACATGCACATGTAAAGTCTCTATAGGCAAAATTACCATCTGTGAATTTTGTGAGTACCGATCATTCATCATTGCCTCTTGGAGCAATATCTTTGCATATCTTTTTCTGTGTGACCTCTTCTTCCTTGCTTAAGGTCTGCTAATAAGTCATTCACAATTACATTTTAGGCAAAAGTTAAGAAAAAGAAAACATAAAATAAATCTTTGCATTCCTAAACGGAAGAAAATATTGAGTCCTTCTCAAATAGAGACAGTGAATTAGACAACCTTACAGGTAAATATTTTTTCCTGATTTTAATAAAAAAAATTCAGTTTTCCTGCTGTTGTATGGGCAATCCACATTCAGAAGGGCATTTATTGTTTCAGGAGAAAGATGGTGCTTCCGCTTCTGTTTAGTAATTCAGTCAGGAAAATTGTATCTTTGTGTGTGTGTGTGTGTGTGTGTGTGTGTGTGTGTGTTTGTGTGAATCCTTATGTGAGATAAATAACCTTGCCACTTTTCATTCAAACTGCATTGCTTCTATTCTGCTTTCGCTTCCAGAATTCTTTTACTACTTGTTATTTACATCTTTCAGCTATTTGCGGATCATTTTCTTTTTTTTTTAATTTAATTTTATTTTATTTGTGAACATACTGTACAGAGGAGTTACAATTACATGGGCAGGATAATGCGTACATTTCTTACCAAGCATTGCAGCCTCCTCCTTTGTTTACCCTTCACATCCCTTCCCAGCCTCCCCCCTCCCCCTCAATCCCAATCCTTCTCCTTCCCCCCTTCCCCCCCCCCCCCCGCACCGACGTTGTAAAGCTTGTTTTGGACATGACAACTTGTACTTCTCATTGTTGCAACAGGTCCACCTGTATCCTTAAACAACTGGTTTTTCCCCATCTCCTCCACAAGTTATACTGACATCAATATGTCCCTCCCCCACAGTATAACCCCTGCTTGCGGATCATTTTCATATTCCCTTATAGAGCTATAAACATCATGTTGCTTTAATCTCTCCCTACAAATCAGACAATCCTTTACGTTATTAAGGTTTTCTTTTTCTTTTTCTCTGACATCTCTCTAGTATTCCTATATCTATCTGCCTGGTATTGAATCTCTAAATTAACAGCACACTTTAGCTGCACTCTTTCTAATGATACCATTAATTCCATGCTAAATACATGATCTCTCTCTCTCTCTCTCTCTCTCTCTCTCTCTCTCTCTCTCTCTCTCTCTCTCTCTCTCTCTCTCTCTCTCTCTCTCTCTCTCTCTGTTGCTATATTTGTGAACATTGTTTCTTTACTTGACAGGGGCACACCACCTTTCTTGATGAAATTATTATAATTAACCCAATGTGTCTATATACCATCACTTTTAGATGCTTTTATTTCTCTAAGGAAAACATAATTTTGGTCATATTTGGTTGTGAGGGCTTTTTCCCCCAAGAAACTCTGTCCTTATGTATCACACTACTATCATTCCATTACTATTTTTTTCTCTTAGAGAACCAGGAATTAATATGGAATGTAAAATAATTATCTACAAATAGATATTTCTTTAAGAAGAATTTATTATTGTTAACTTTATTAAGATGTTCATTAAAAGTCAAAGAAGAAAAAGACTCATTCTCATAATTGAGAATACATGGAAGTAGAATTTTGAAATGTGTACATAGTGACATGGTACCTTGGTTCTATTTGTTGGTTACTTGTTTCTATACTAGTTTTCTTTTATTTCTTTTTTAAATTATTATTGTGAAAATACCGTACAGAGGAGTTACAATTACATGAGCAAGGTAATGGGTACATTTCTTATCAAGCATTGTTGCCTCCTCCTTTGTTACTCCTTCCCATCCCTTCCCATCTACCCCCCTCCCCCACCCCCTTCTCCCCCAACCCCTCTTCCCGCGCCAAAGTTGTAAAGTTCGTTTTTTCGACATAATGACTTGTGCATCTCATTGTTGCAATGGGCCCACCTGTATCCCTCGTTAAAAATTTTGTTTTTTCCCTTATCCTCCATAAATTATACCAACATCAAATACAGTGAAAACAGGGATTATACCGTGGGGGGAGTGACATGCAAAACAACAAAGAAATCATCTTATAAATATGTTAGAAACAATAGCAAGAAAGAAAAATCATTTGACTCCTTATCTTGGGGTTCATTTCACCTAACATCAACTTATCTGACAGTTTCTGCTTGTCCCAGACATATTCTTGTTATTGCAAATATGGGAAACCATGTGACCTATGTTTTTTTGGGCCTGGCTTACTTCACTTAATATAATTTTTTTCAAGTCTGTATTTTGTAACAAATGGAGCAATGTCATTCTTTCTGATGGAGGGCATAGAATTCCATTGTGTTTGTACACCACATTTTCTTGATCCATTCACCTACAACTATTCTTTTATTTCTTATAAATATTTCTATTTCATTTAAGATGTCATATGTTGGTTTTCAAGTTGGATTTTGAATAATCTTCCATAGTGTAAGTACCAGAAAATTATGAACTTCCTAAAACATACTACATAACCTCCTGTTTGCTGATGTAATGTTGTGCCTCCAGCTCCCAAGGTTCTATCTCTATTACAATATTTGTGCTAAATTATATATATATGTATATGTATATATATGTATATATATATATATATATGTATATATATATATATATATATATATATATATATATATATATTAAGGTATTCTCTTCGTCTTTCCACAGAGAAGTCTGAATAAAATGAGTAACACTCCATTTAAAATTTTCTCTAATAAATTTAATGTATATCAGAAGCGCAAAGTATGACTATAAAGTTAACCACAAAATTGACAAGATATATGATGAAAATACTAAATAGAACATACACGCAGAAAAACTCTTAAAATAATGTATTTTTGGCACATCGATTTTGGTTAGATGAACTGTTTGTAGAATTGAGATGCATTCAGGAATAAGTCCAAGAGTCAGGCTTGTCATTTCTCCAGCCAACTTCCCCTTAGCTTGTAGTACATGGGTGTTTTGACAGAGATTTCTGTAAAGCTGTGGAGACAAAAATGGATTAAACCAAATAAATAGCAAAACCTTATCTTTCCTAATCAAATTGTTGATTGCAAATTGACTTAATGTTAACTGAATTTTTTTCTTATTGCTGACTGAAAGCTTTATTTTTAGTAGACAATTGAATTAACTCAAATGTTCATTAACAAGTGAAAGGTACACAAAATTTACCTATTAACTTGGGAGAATAATGCTAAAGGAAGTAAACATACAAAAATATACAAAAGCACAACCAACCTGGTGATTTACTAAATAATTTTACCAACTTATAGATGGCAAAACAGGTGATATACTATATTATTTTGTATATAAAACTCTAGAAACTGAAAACTAATCTGTTTTCAATGTAGGCCAAGAATAGAGAGACATTGCTTCTTCTAAAGGACACAGGAAGCATTCAAGAATGGCAGGAGTATAATTTTGTTTAATATCTTAATATTTGGGACACTTTCCTAGGTATAACATTATGTAAAATCTATGCAAATGTGTATATATACATATCCACACCAGTATGAGTATGTATTATACATGTCTATGTACAGATATCTCTTTGTGTGTGTGTTTATATATATATATATATATATGTATATATATATATACATATATATGTTATTTTATATTAGTGTTGTATAACACTTTCCCATTAAATTACTCTCTTTAGCCAGGCACTTGTGGGATCATATCTGTAATCCCAGATATTCAGGAGGCTTGGATATGAGGATCTATGTTAAAAGCCAGCCAATAAATTCCATGATACTCTTATTTCCAATTAACCAGCTATGGCTCAAGTGATAAAGTGTCAGCCTTGAACAACACCAACAAACAGATTATCCTTAATTCTTCATCCATTGGTTTTGATAAAGTATCTAAGATGAAACACTGTGTAAAAGTTTCATTTGGATTAAGAACTTTTAAATCAGAATTTGCTTTTGAACAATGGAATCCCCTAAAAACAACAGGACATTTTTATTCTAATATAAAATACAGATGGTAGACAATAATGACATAACAATTTAGCTACACATACCAAGATTATATCAAAATATTAGAACTCAAAGGAGATGGTTAAAATTCTTAGGCCATTTTATCTCTTTTTGTATACTCTTCAAAATACAGTCAAGTAGAGCCAGTATTGTATAAAATTAAGTATGGTTAAACCCATGATAACATTATTTGAGTCATAATATAGACTTCAAAATTTTTCCATATTTCTGGATAAAACTCAAAGAAAATTAACAGAAAATGTAGTGGCATTGTGATTAATTTTTACCGAATTCTCACTTTTAATTTGCCAGTTTCATGTCCTAGACATCATGTTCATGTAAATTTCTTGTTAAAGGCTGTCAGTTTACCATTTGAACCACAGTCCATATCAACTTTGTGATGGTTATTTTGGAGATAGAGTCTTAAAGTGGTCTTTACCTGGGCTTCCAGATACTCCAGATCTATCTCCCGAATAACTAAAAATATAAGTTTAAAACTCTAGCACTTGGCTCAAATATTTTATGCTTACTGAAATATATTTCTGTTTGTTAATTTTTATTATTCTAAATTACACTATAATTTAGTAATTCATTGAAATAAATGAATGTCTTGAGACACCTGAATATATGAGTGTTCATACATATGTAATCTATATTATGTATGCAAACTATACTTAGCAATTGCTTAACTAACAGCCTATATATAACTATACAAAAACATAGTTATAAATAGCACATTAATTTACAGTAGTTTAACACTGTAGCACTATATGTTAACTATATTTGCATTGAAATATGTAAATATTTAGTCAAATTGGAGGAAGCTTAAAAATCATAGCATAGGAAATGACCCTATACTATGCTTTAGGAATTAAAATATGCTTCTATATATTGTAGGTAAATTAGCTCTCTTAATAATTCCATGGTGTCTACTAGTGAAGATAATAAGCTGGGAGCTAGTGTCTAAAAATTGTAATCTTAGCTACTCAGGAAGTTGAGATCTGAGTATACTGGTTCAAATTCAGCCTGGACAGAAAAATCCATCAGTGTCTTATCTCCAATTAATCAGCAAAATGCTGAAAGTGGAGGTTTGTCTCAAGTGGTAAAATGCTAGCCTTGAGGGAAAAAACTAAGCAAAATCACCATGACCTGAGAGGCACAAGAATGAAAATAAAAAGAAAGAAGATAGGCAGAGAGAAAGAAAGAAAGATAGAAAGAAGGAAAGAAAGAAAGACACAGAAAGAAAGAGAGAGAGAGAGAGAGAGAGAGAGAGAGAGAGAGAGAGAGAGAGAGAGAGAGAGGGAGGGAGGGAGGGAGGAAGAAAGGAAGGAAGGAAGGAAGAAAGGAGGGAAGGAAGGAAGGAAAGAAAGAAGGAAAAAGAAAAAAGAACTTGAACATATATATATATATATATATATATAAGTAGCAAATTAAGTCACTAAAATTGAAAATTATTTACTAACTGAATCTGTAACTATCTACTGATAGTTTTATGAATCTATTATTCGTTATGAATTTTGCTATATTTTATGAATCTATTAATTTTAATTATGTCGATGTAAATGATTATGCTACAAACTCAGATATCAAATATTTCTTACATATTTGAACATCTATATTTTAATTTCCTTCTTATAAAAATCTTGTGATGAGTGGCTGGGAAGGTGGCTCAGTGGTAGAGCACTTGTCTTGCATGCATGAGGACCTGGGTTTGATTCCTCAGCACCAAATAAGCAGAAAAAGCCGGAAGTGGTGCTGTGGCTCAAGTGGTAGCTCTAGCCTTGAGTTCAGGCCCCACAACCGACAAAAAAAAATTGTGGTGAGGTTATCATTTTAGTGTCAGTTTTCTATGTGTTTTGATAAACCTCTGTTTGTACACTCTGTTCAATTACCAAGGAATTATCAAATTCTGAGAACTTTTTTTCATTCAGTTCTGACTTTCTCTCAACTGATTCCAAATCTGCTTATTTTAAATGCTTGCAAAATGAATGAAAATCTGCTGAATGCTTAGAACTTTGCTTGTGGAATTAAATGTGAAATAACTGCCAAGCATCACAAATATTCTGTCATTATTTTACTTAATAAGCAGCCCTTTCTCATAGATTTTTCATAGTTTTTATCTAAATTAACTGAGTATGAGCCAGTCTAATTTAGATTCATCTGAAGTAATCAATGACAAAAATGGAGGTTTTTTTTTCTGTAGACAAACATGAAATTAAATTGTGAAAAAAAAGAAGAAATATTACAAATAAAAACTACCTTTGGGAAAAGATCTCGAGGCCACTATTAAAAGTTGAACAAAAGTAAAAACACACTGGAAGGTTGACAAAATTTTGTCAAAGGAATATTTCTCAATAAACATGTGGTTATATTCAGTTAATATAATAATATCCTTTAACCACAGTCTCAATTTAAATTAATAAATGCTGGAACAACTTCTTGTATCATTTAAATGATTTACTTTTCAAGTATTCTCTGAATTGTTTCCATAGTGCTATTAGCCACTTCCAGAGTAACTATTAGTAAAAAAGTCATTTAATCTTTATCTTATTGACATCAAACCTATTAACATTATTGGCTGTAAAGTTCTCCAAACTATAAACTTTTAAGTTTCCCAAGCCAAATTTCTTCCTGTGCCTTAACAGATTATTTCTTCCAGGTTTTATACACCTTGAATTCTCTGTGAAAAGAAGAGATCTATGTATCTAATATATGTTATAGGTAGTATATATGTAAGTGTGTGTGTGTCAGTGTTCTTAAACAAAATATAAGTGAATATGTCTTCCATTTCCTAGACAGAAATGATTAATGGTACAAAAGAAATACAGGTGGATCAGGCCATCATGGGTACTGAGTATTAACAGATAAGGGAATTCCCCAGGCAATAGTGTGGAATGTGGGATGTGATTGTGACAGTGTGTGAAGGAAAGTCTGTGAGACTCTTTCTGCAACAAACCACTAGAAAACGAGATGTGATGCTGTGGTTCAAGCGGTAGAGTGCTCACCTTGAGCTGAAGAGCACAGGGACAACGCCCAGGCCCAGAGTTCAAGCCCCTCAAATGACAATCATAATAATAATAGTAATAATTATTATTATTATAAAGGAAATTAGACTAAGTCCACAACTTAATTGTCCAGTAATGTAAAATAACGCATAATACATTTAGCAATAAGTGCCATAAAAATTAGATCAAATTATTACAAATTCATATTTTATATGTATATAAATTTTTCAGAAGGATTTAAGAGTGGAAGCAGTGACATTGATCAATATCAATGGACTCATAAACTGACATATAGAATTGAAAAAAAAACAAATGAAAAGTGTGCTTCAGAAAATAAATATATATATAAATAAATAAAACCAATACTCAATCACTAAGAAAAATTATATATATATACTAATTTAAATGTTTATTGTTCCAATGTATATACATTTTCTAGTGTCATATTTGACTACATGTGGTTTATATAATTATTTTTAAATATTTCCTTTTTGTTGATCAAAAGCGAATATCCAGCTTTCAAATTATATGGCATTTTTCTTTTTTCTTTTTGATGTATTTTCATTTTGGAGATAATTTGAACCTGTTACAGACCATTTTAACTTTTGGGAAAGCTGTAATCATACTGGATTAGCAGGAAAATGTGCCCTGTTCATCTGTAATGCCCTCAGAGAAAACCATTCTCAGTGTCTAAATCAAAAAGTTAGTTGCTACCTACTGAAGACTAGCTTGTTGTCTTTGTTTTTCTTTATTAAACCATCTGCATTAGAAATTCGGAGAAAAATAACTGTATACAAAACTAGTTGTGTGTGTGTGTGTGTGTGTGTGTGTGTGTGTGTGTGTGTGTGTGTGTGTGTGTGTGTGTGTGTACATGGGCCTGTCTTGGGGGCATGAACTCAAGGCCTCGGTGCTGTCTCTGAGCTTTTTTGTTCAATGTTGCCACTTAAGCCATAAATCTACTTTCAGCTTTTTGCTGGTTATTTGGAGATTAGAGTTTTGTGGAGTTTCCTGCTGGCTTTACACTACAATCCTCAGATCTCAATTACTTGAGTATCTCGTATTACTGGTGTGAGCAACCAGAGCTCAGATTGAAGGCTATTTTTGTCTACTATTAGGGTTTATAATTGTCTTCACCCTAGCCTACCCTTCTTCCTAAGGTGTCACCAAAGCATTACGTGCTCTTCTCTTACATCATATTTCCTTTCCTTCACTGAATTCTTGCCTTTTCTCCCAGCTTCCACCTAACAATACTGGGCTCATATACAAATCATTTTAGCCAAGTGAACTGTCTTCACATTTTATTTCTATTGTTTGCATTTTCCTGGCTATGTTTGTTGCATTCCTTATAACTCCTCACCATAATCATGTTCTTTGAATTATTTTTCTAGAATATCATATATAATAACTTTTGATTCATTTAAGTGGTTTCTGATTTAGAACATGTGCCTATGGACAAATAAGAAGATACAGGAATATATGAGACTAAAACTAGAAACTAGTATACATCTTTCTCCTCCTCCTCCTCCTCCTCCTCTTCTTCCTCCTCCTCCACTTCCAACTCCTCCTCTTTATTCTTTCCTTTTCCTCCTCCTCCTCTTATTTTAATATGGATTCAATCATAAGTTTTCTTCAACAAACGTGCTCCCCAAATCCATGACACTTTCTCTAAGTTTCAATAGCCTTTCCTTCCCTCATATTTTTATTTGCATCAATTGCTTGTCTTGAACAAGAGAGTTTCAGAGTGACATGTACGAATATAATTCACCTGGCTCTGACTTGGTTCATCCTAAATCATGCTACTGGTTTCATCGACTTTGTGGTTACAATATCATGGGTGTACTTAGGGAATCAGAGGATTTCACCCCATTGTCTTCACTTTTGAAAAGATGATTTATTGAAGGGAAGATTATCCTCCACATTTATTTTTCCTTAAAGGAAGTGAATAATAGGAAACATTTATCTGTGGAAAAGAGAAAGGGAAATCAACAAAGTTGAAATGTTCTGTGCTTGAGAACTCTTATATACTACACATACATGCTTTTTTATGACTATTTGATATTTTGACTCTCCATTCATTGATTGATTTCATTACTTGGTAGGAAATTTACGTTGTCCAAGATGTCTCTGAAGGTTTTCCACAGCAGGTCCCTGGGAATTTCAGCCATGGAAGATAAGAAGCACACACTTCACAGTAAGCTGGAAATATAATAGAGATCATTCTTTCTTAATACAGTATTTCAGTGAGTTTTTTATACTGAAAATGAAGAAGTTTAATTGTAACAAACGTGGTAACGAATTGACAGGCATTCTCTGTATACTTTGCATATATATATATATATATGCCTCTATTTTAAAAGAATGACTCAGTTTCCAAAAACTTCTGCAAGGGCTGGGATGTAGCTCAGTGGCAAAGTGCTAGCCTAGCAAGTGCAACGTCCTGGGTTCGATCCCTAGTACCCCCCCAAAAAAATACAAAACTTCTGGAGAAAAGTTTCTTAGGTGTAAGAGCACTAGTAGGTGCCTTTGCAGTAACAGCTCAGAAGGAAACCAAATTAGTGCCAGGGGGACTTTTGTTCTAACTGAAGAGAAGCATTACTGTTGGAGAGAGTCAATCTGAGACTAATTTTTAAAAGATTAAAACAGTTAAGCATTTCAGATTGTACTTCTGTGTAATAAAAGATATTATCTTGAATAAAATGTATCTATTATATGGATTAGTTTTAGAAACGGGCAGTAAGGTCTGCCTGGAAACTACATTATGCTTTTTCTCTCTTCTTAAAATGAGGAAAGACGTGTGTGCAGGGATTGCTGGCACAATTACCTCTTCGACACTTTGTACCATGGATCAGTAACTAGATAGCACATTGATTTTTAGTATACTTTTCATTTCAAACAACAGCTTCTACTTTAAACTGGTTTGTGATTCCTCAAGGATTAGTGAGCAAGAAAAACATATAATAATCACATTGCTACAAGTATGTCTATGTATGCAACATAGTCAGGGATCATGGGAAACTGCACTAATGATATAAATCAGGTAAAATGGCCAATTTAACTTTGGAGATAAGGAAAATGCGTTTGAAAAATAACCAGTTTTGCCAGGCACCAGTGACTCACACCTGTAATCCTTGCTACTCAGGAGGCTGAGATATGAGGATAGTAGTTCAAAGCCAGCCTGGGAAGCAAAGTCCCTGAGACTCTTATCTCCAAGAAACTACCAAAAATTCTGGAAATGTAGCGCAAATGATAGAGCACTAGCCTTGGGCAAAAGAAGCCCAGTGACTGTGCCTAAGTCTTGAGTTTAAGCTCCAGGACCAACACACACACACACACACACACACACACACACACACACACACACACACACACACACACACACACACACACACACACACAAATAGCTTTCAATCCACGTTTTCAGAAGTCTTTTGCAAACATATTTTAGAAAAGTATTTAAGTCTTTCCATTTCCTAACAAATGGGGCAATGTCATTCTTTCTGATGGAGGCGTAGAATTCTATTGTGCGTATATATACTACATTTTCTTGAACTATTCATCTACTGAGGGGCATCTGGTTGGTTCCATATTTTAGCTATGGTAAATAATGCTGCAGTAAACATAGATGTGCTAGTAGCTTTAGTATGGTCTTGTTTGTGATCATTCGGGTAAATGCCCAAAAGTGGAATTGCTGGGTCATTGGGAAGCTCTATGTGGAGTCTTTTGAGGAACCTCCATACTACTTTCCTAAGTGAAGTAAGCCAGGCCCAAAGAAACATAGGTCCCATGGTTTCCCTCATTTACAATAACTAGTATATGTATGAGACAAGAAGAAAAGAACAGATAATTTTATGTTAGGCGAAACGATCCCCAAGGTAAGGACTCAAGTGGTTTTTCTTTCTTGCTATTGTTTCTAACATATTTATAAGGTGATTTTTTTGTTGCTTTGTATGCCCCTCCCCTATGGTATAACCCCTGTTTTCACTGTATTTGATGTTAGCATAATTTGGGGAGGGGAAGGGAATAAAAACACATTTTTTAAATAGGGTTACAGGTGGACCCATTTTAACAATGAGATCTAGAAGACACTATGTTGAAAAACAAACTTTAAAATTTAGGCTGGGGGTGGAGTAGGGGGTTGGGAGGGACTGTAGTTGTGGGGTGGGAGGGAAGGGATGGTAGGGGAAACAAAGGAGGAGGCAATAATGCTTGATAAAAAATGTACTCATTACTTTGCTCATGGAACTGTAACCCCTCTGTACAGTATTTTCACAATAAAAAACTGATTAAGAAAAAGCATTGTAAGCTTTACATTCCTTTGCTAAGGCTTTCAAATGAAATACCACACACAAGGTGAACTATAACTGAATTATTTGTTTATTCTCACACTTAGAGAGGCTGGAAGTCAAGCTGATGCTGGTGTTGGAAGCATCCTCCCCTCCCTTCCATGGGGGTCCTGTCTCCTCCCTTGCACTTGTTTTCCTGCTACTTTTTTCCTTGGGCTTGTTTCTCTACTATATTTCCTTGTCAATAATGGATCATAGTTCATTTTCACTGTGTTATCCCCTAAAGGCCTCATTTTAACTTTTTCCTTGGTGCAAAATCTCTATTGTAAGTATCATATTCCTGGGTATGAGGGATGAGGGCTGAATAAGTAAAGTTGGTGGAGGGTCACACTTCAGCCCAGGCACAGATATAGGTTCCTTTGGATGCCATCACTTGCATTCATAAACTTACTCTCACAGTAATCTTCAGGGGATCTCACATACTCGAATTTGTATTTAATCCACTGTAATTTAATCGATACCTATCTGTGTCACTTCATAAAAATATAGTGATTAGTGTAAAAATTTAGAGGGTAAGAAATGAAAAATGTAAGAAAGAGAAAATAAAATTTTCCTGGCTAAGGATACAAATGTTTCACATAATGTAAACAGTGTCACAACCATTGACTCTTGTCAGTACTTGCAAGTTTTGTTGTCTGTGTGCTGATTGTAAAAGAAATCTTCCATGTTTTGAACTTTTTAAAATTGATTAGGGCAATTAAACCCACAAAAACCCAGAAACAAGACCAAAATATGAATCACTAAATTTGCATATCCTGATTTCCAATTATGTGCCTAGTAATATGCAAATAAGCATTAATTCCTTTTGAATAAGAATTTGAAATTGGATGGTTGCAATCCATCTCCCCAAATTATATGCCTAATGATTTTTAGAATTTTTAAGAACTACTGTGAGATCCCAAATGCTCATATGCAACTATAATAGAATGAAAAAGTATTTGCTCATTTTCATCCAACAACCTTGCTTTGCTATATTTATTCATGCACATGCATAAACATATAGGTACATGTGTGAACGATCATTCTCATAATACCTAGATAATACATAAACATGTTCTCACAAAATCTAGATAATTCAAAGTACAACTAATATAGAAAGAATGGTTAGTTTGCTGACAAATGGTGACGTGATTATGACTTGAATTATTGTACCATGTACTTAAATACTTTAAGAAGTAAAGATAATGTGTCTGATAGATATTTCCTATTCAATTGTTCTTTAGTAGAACGTAAAATTTATTTGCAAACTATTAGAAATTTAATACTTTTATCCTTCTAGGCACTGGTGGTTCACATCTGCAATCCTAGATACTTAAGAGGTTGCGAGCTCAGAAAGAAGTTCTAAGCCAGTCAAGGCAGACAAATCCAAGAGACTCTTGTCACCAAGTAATCAGCAAAATTCAGGAGTGGAGTCCCAACTTAAGTGGTATAGCATAAGTTCTGAGTGGTAAAATACAAGTGAGTCTGGAACCCTGAGGTCAAGTCCAGTAGTAATTTTTATGACTATCATCACTAACAGCCATTGTTTACATAAATGTATAGACTAGTTTATTAATTTTTATGTCCAAGATCAGGACAGTCATTGGCTGGAGCTTTACTAATTGAGTCACCTTTCCAAAGCCTAGTATGTTAATTTTTATAAACATTTTAAAAGATGTTTTGTTGTCTGTGTGTTGATTGGAAAAGAAATTTTCTGTGTTTGCAACCTTTTAAAATCTTTCAAGGCAATTAAACCCACCAACACCCAGAAACCATGCCAAAACATGGAGTGCTTTATTTGCATATCTGAATTTCAAATCATATACCTAGTAATATGTAAATAGCTTAGTTCCTCTTGAATAAGAATTTGATGATTGCAATCCTTCCCCCCAAACTATGAGCCTTATGATTTTTGGATATTTGAATGAGATTTTTTTATTCTCATGTGTCAATACTTTAATGTTTTGCACTAATTTCCTATTGGACAATTTCACCTATGAAGTGTTTGGCTAAGGATTATTTTTTATCATAAATTGACATAATGTGGCAAAATTATAATGCCATACAAAACATACATACTGAAAATTTCATTAGGACTGGGTAATTATAACTACTTAGGGGCTGAGATCTGCAGGATGGTGATTTAAATGCAACTAAACAAAGAAATCCTCCAAAGAGCGACAAAATATCATCTAATATAATCTATGACATGCTGAATATATTGTATATGTGAGCACAAATGTTATCCTTTATACTCTTTTAATAAGTAATAGTATTCCCATTTTACAAAAAAAAATAATGCTTGACAAAGAGAATTAAGTTCCCCATTAAATCAGTCTATAAATAAATGAAAGTCCAGAAAGTCATCAGATTTGAGACCCATTGTTGGCATTTCAAAGCACAAAACTATTCAGTGGAGTTTATCTTTGGACTAATATACTTGGATACTGAGATTGAAATACTTCCACGGATGCTCTTTTCCTCCCATTCATAATCAAAATGGCTGTACAACACTTTCAATTAGTAACCAGAGCATTTCACTCTGTACTGTGAGGTCCATTCATAGACGTGGCATCTCATTGCTTAGTCACTTTTGTAATTTAAAAATATTTTAATTTTATAGTCATATTACTGGAATATATGACATTGACCTGTAATGAATAACTATATATCTCTATACATAAAAATGTTGATTTTGTATTTTTTTAAGTTTGAGTGAATCTATTTCGAAAATGTATGGGTGACAATGAAATGACTCAATTATAGATGAAGAGTTAAAAGTCTAGTAATAGACTATTCAGATAAATGTGACATTGAGAGAAATATTGTGGATTCCAGAACAACAGCACATAAGTTACAGCACAGATATGTCTTGCAAAACCATAGCAGATTCATATACAATGAATTTATTGACTGCAAAAAATAAACAAAAAGGGATAATGGCATAAAAATTTAGTACTTTTTATATGTTAAACAGTTGACTAATTCTGTTAGATCCAATGAATATTTCTAGGAGACAAATTAGTTGTTTTTGCTTTGTTTTGGTGTTTGTCAGTATTGAGACTTGAATTCATGGACTCATGTTGCATATTGTCACTCATGCAGGTGCTCTACCTTGAGCTACATACTTTCAGCTCTTTGGTAAGAATATTGTCTTGGATTTGTCTGCTCAGGCTGGCTTCAAACCAAGATCCTAAAATCTCAGCCTCCTGAGTATCTAGGTTTAGAGGCAGCATGAGCCATTGAACCTGGCTTTGGAATTTAAAAAATTAAAACAGAAATAAGGATTTGCATTCATTGTTTGCGTTCATTGCATTCATAGTGACAATATCCTACTTGAATTCAATTCAACCAGTATGTAGTGCATATTAACATGAAAAATGTGAGTAATTCAAAGCCTGGAAAAATTATTTAAGGACATAAAACTTTTGCTGATTTCATACTATAAAGAGACAAATACTGTAAGCACAATGATTTAATAAGCTATGCTAAACACTGAGATTGTTAACTGATGTATCATGTGAGGATAACAAATCAACTGGTAGTGGTAGATAGACTTCCTGGATAGAATTCATTTTCCGGAAATGAGCACCCAGATGCAGTAGGTAGATTGTTTAAACAAGACAGATAAATTTTACTTTTATGAAATTATATTGAATCTGGCATTTTGTACAAATGATTAACTCATTGTTGAGGAATTTAGTACTTAAACATTATAAGAAATGTCCAGCAGAAGATACTGTTAGAGAAATGCTATTGTGAGTCTGAGGGCATCAGCTTATAACCAAGTTTGTTTCTCCAGAGGTATTAAATTAACTTTTGAATGATATAACTAAAGGCAAGCAATAGTTTATATAGCTCAACTGGGACACAAATGCTCACTTAAGCTGAAACCTAGAAATAAACTTTTGGATGAACTGCATAACTCCTTGCTAGAATAAACAATTGGTACTGGATTAGTGAAGAGAAACACTGTATATTTCTGGCAAACTAACAAAGACAAGGCATTTTTTATTGCCTGTACAAAGGGATTTCAAGTCAACATGTCAGCCTATGAGTATAATACATCTTGATTCATGTCATTCCTTCCACCATTCCCACTCCCATCTCTCCCAACTCTACCCATTCCTAAGCTTACATGATTTCATTTTCATATATGTGCATTGAATATAATGTCTATATCTGTTCAACTTTCTTCTTTCCATTTATCTGCCACTGCCTTTGAACAATTCCTCCAGACACCCTACAAAGCTGGTCTCTGAACTTTCTGGTTTTCATTTTGTGAAACTGTTTGCTAGTGTTCCAAGGAGTTATATCACTAAAATCCTCCCCCAAGGATTCTGTGCTGTAGACAATTTTGGGGGGGGGGTATGTTACATGACTCCTACATATTTTTGAATAGGTTTATAATTTAATTTATAAACACATGAGAAAAAGCATTCGCTCCTTGGCTGTCTCAGCTGGTTTTACTTCACTTAACATGATGTTTTCCAGGTTCAATCATTTCTTTTCACTAGTTGAGCAAATTCCATTGAAACTATGCACCACAGTTTTTTGCTTCCACTGATCCATTTAAAGACATTTGTGCTGTTTGCATAACTTGGCTATAGTGAATAATGAGCAATTAACATGGTTGTACGTGGCTTTGCTGTGTACTGGCTTGTAATATTCTGGGTAGATGACCAAGAGCTGGATTGTAAGGGAACCCTAGGTTTCTTTCTTTTTCTTTTACTTTTTTTTGAAGAATCTCCAAAAGTGGCTTCCAGAGTGGTTTTGCTAATTTATATTCCTCCCAGCAGTGTATTAGGCTTCAAGCTCTCACATGGCTTCTTCAATCAAAGCCAAAAAAACCACACTTCCACTTCCATATTTTCTCTAGTTAATTATATCTAAGAGACCCATGGATTTTTTTTTCCTGGCTTTGAAACTATTTCCTCAGATCTCAGCCTTCTGAATAGCTAGAATTATAGGCATCAACCCCAGCACCTGGCTAATACCCATTTACTTGCACCATAGAACTCAATATTTATTAAATATACATAAATCATATGACTGTAAAAAATCTATTTTCAAAATAACAACAATATATACAGTGTAATTTAAAATTTTATAAGCCAAATGTTAACCATATGTTCTATAAACAATAAACAATTACAAAGTGAAGAAATATTGCTTTAAACTACATATTCATCCTTTCAGTTTTACAAGAAAATACGCTATATCTTCTTAAGTTGTTCTTTAGCATAATACATGCATGCAATGTTTATTCAGAAATGACTTAGCCTAGTCAACATGATTGATACTGCTTAAATTAATTGGACAAGCTTTCCTGTATGATGAGATTGCATGTTTTAAATACATTAGGTGTAAAACAAAAGACACACTGAAGATTGGAAAAAGTTAAGTAACCATAATAAATTTTGTGAAGATTATTGGAAACCATTATGTGCCTTACATACTAGTTTGCAGCTCTTATTTTGCAAGAAGAAAATCCTGTAGCTGAGTGACCTTATGTTAAATGGAATCTGTTTGTCAATGGAGAGCCAAAGCTTCTGGTTGAAATATATGAAGAAAGAGACAATAATCAATGGAAAAATTGAAAGAGAACTTTTTAGAATATGAGGATGTAAGTAAACTCTATACTTTAAATAAACACATCCTCTAATATTTTAAAATTTTATTTAATTTGATATTTCTTACGAGCATATATGAGTAGTTAAATGTAGTATGATTTCATGATTCTGCAGGTGAGTGTGGATATTGTGGCTTGAACAAATTAATAAAATTTAGCATCTATTCTCTTCATTCTAAATATTAACACTGTAGATATTCCACCATCTAAAATAGAATATGCTCAAAGTACATCTAAACTAAGTTTGCTTGTCAAATTAGTATCTAAGAGAAACCTAACAGCAATCTCATTAAGGAGATCATTTAGGACATGATTAGGAATTGTGTTAAAAATGGGGCTGGGATGTACTTTATTGGCAAAGTGCTCGCCTAGCAAGGGCAAAGTCCTGGATTGAATCCCCAGTACCAAAAAAGAAAAAGCCAAAAAAGATATATAGTTATCCAGGTGCTGGTGGCTCATTCCTGTAATCCTAACTCTTCAGGAGGCTGAGATATGAGGATTCAATTCAAAGCCAGACCACACAAGAAAATTCCATGTGACTCTTAATTCCAATTAACCACCAGAACTGGAGCTGTGACTCCAAGTGGTAGAGCTCTAGCCTTGAGCAAAATTGCTCAGGGACAGTGCCCATTCCTGAGTTCAAGTCCCACAACCAAAAGAAAAAAAAAGTTTGGAGAATGTTCTTCATAGAGCAACTCACTTAAATTGTAGCTCTACATATTGTATGTTTACTTATACATCACATATATTGACTGATCTGCATTAACTTCAGAAACAAAGTTTGAGAATTTGATTCAAGTATAAAGATTATTGATATTCAAACCTGATCTTTGCAGTTTGACCATTGACAGATGGTTCCCTTGGCTTCGCTTCTAATTTAAGCAATTCAGGAGTCTGAAATCCAGACAATCATAGTTCAAAGCCAGTAAAGTCCATGATACTCTGTCACCAATAGAACCAACAAAAAAGTCAGGCTGGAGTGTGATTTAACTGCTAGGGTACACTGTGCAAATAAGCCAAAAGAGTAAGAAGCATTGAGCTCAAAACTCAATATAAATAACACTCTTCACACAATGCAATAGTAATAATAATAATTAATATATGACACTGACATGCTGTAGTACAGTATCCTTATACTTATATCCAGTGTCCCTGCTGATTAAGACTCCATTACAGTCTTATCCTAAGCACCTCAACATAGATAAATAAACAAAAAATAAACAAATAAACAAAACTCTGGTACTTAATATAAATTTAACAGGTAGATTTTGTAAGAGATTATATATTCCAGAAGCAATATATCCACAGTAAAATATCTACATTGTAACATTCAGGCAAAAATGATGGGAAAACAATGCAACAAGAGCCAAATGTAACTAGGAGGATAAGTTATAAAACATAAAAGGTTGAATGCGCACAAATACAACAGCGAGGGTGATTAAAGGTGAGAATCACAGGGAAAACAACTGAAAATTTTTCAAATTTGGTCAGGGATGTTAGGTCTCACCTGGAAGAACTAACTACAAATACCATATAGCTATAGTTTGTTTTTCATCATCTAATCACTAATATGTAAAGACAAATAGGGCATCCTAAAATGGGCAGTTTGAGGTGCCCATTTATTTCAAAGTAAAAAAGACCATAATATCTCAAAGCACTTTTTAGACATGATGAAAACAGAGGAAATGGCTACAATTCTAACCTTCTATTACCATCCTTAGAACTAAAATACATGTTTTTATCAGGAAAAACATAGATAAACCATCACTAGCTAAATGTCAGTAAAAGTAGTTAAGGAGACAGGAGCAAAGTTATCCAAGCAGAAAGCAGAGAAGGGAAGAAAAGACAAGTAAGAGATTAAATTTAAAGGAAAATTAATTGCATGAACTAATGGTCACAATGTGTTTGGAAGCTGAAAATATATTTAAAGTTTTAAGACATCAACACAAGTTCCAAAACTCGAGATAATAAAATAGACCTAAATATTAAATGAAGCAAGCATGCTGCTCAATAAATTGTTGAAATTTGCCGGGTGCTGGTGGCTCACGCCTGTAATCTTAGCTACTCAGGAGGCTGAGATCTGAGGATCGCGGTTCAAAGCCAACCTGGGCAGGAGAGTCCGTGAGACTCCTATCTCCAATAAACCACCAGAAAACTGTAAGTGGCGCTGTAGCTCAAATGGTAGAGTGCTCTCCTTGAGCTGAAGAGCTGAGGGACAGCGCCCAGGCCCATAGTTCAAGCCTCACCACCGACAAAAATAAATAAATAAATAGTTGAAATTTATACATGTTGATAATTGACACTATTTATTGTGAATTGGCAAATGTGTTCCTGAAAAAAATGCTGGAAGAAAGAAACATATTTTTAATGTAATGCTACATTTAGTTATTCAGAAATCATATAGGGAATTTTAATTATGGCCTCAAATCAATGGGAAACATCATATATCAGAATGGATAGATATTCTAAGATAATGTGTCCATACATCTATATGAATGTGTCTATATTTTATAGTTCAGCGCTTTTTTCAGCTAAGACAAATGTCCTTAATCATAAACACATTTTATCAGTGCTGTCTAGTAGAATGCATGAAAATTTATTTTGAAATGATTTATGTTTCTCAAGCAGCCTTCACAATGGCTTGTCACTCTCCAGTCACAGCAGGGTATACTTTCGAATCTGTATATTTTATAGTCAGAGAACTTCACATGAATTATTGAAAAGCCAATAGTCTGGCAAAGTCCATGTATCTAATTGAACATTCTATGCACTATTTTAGCATATATATTTCTGCTTTATTTTAGAGTAATTGGTGCTCTAAGATTCCAATCTTGATAAACCAAGAATTGCCAGTTATTTTCTTTTACAATTATAACCAAAGAATCAAAGCCTTTGTCAACTGACTTATTTCCAATGTGAAAAATGCATCATAATAATTAATTCACTTTGAAGCACATAGATCATGCAATTTAAGCTACACACATTAGAATCCACACCACATTTCTCCAATATTTATTTGCATTTAACAATGAGATCACTCTGTTTTCAACATGGAGATAATTATAAGCTTTGAACAACCATTGAACAACTTGACCCTATCTTACAACTCTGCATCTTAAAATGAAACATTTCTAAAACCTAAAACATTTCTTATTTACTTTGCTTTTAATAACTTATAGATATTCAGATTTTTGAACACATGTATGTAATTTTTGTGTGTGTGGTTGAATGACAGATTTGATAGTCAAATGATTAGTACAACAAGACAAGCAAGGAATAATAATAATTAGTTGAGATATGCAGCTGTTAAATCTATGTCTCCCAGGCTGTTAGGGAAACGTGATCCAGTTTCCATAATGTCTTATGACATGAGAGAGTGAATATCAGTCAGATGAACAAATACAGCTTCCTAAGCCTAAACTTAGTTTGACTATAGAAAGTGATTATTTCAACTGCACCATGGAGTGCATGAGATTTAGCACAAACAAAAGTGAGATTCGGGGAAAAGAAATGCAAGCTTACTAAACTGGTCTTAAATGTTTTGAAAGAGCTACATTCTAGCTTCCATTTTATAAGGTTTCAAAATTTAAGTAATTAACTATGGAATTAATTATTTAACCAGGTAATTAGTTAACTAATTGTTTGTTTGTTCATGCCAGTAGTAGAGCTTCTTGAAGTCAGGGCCTCACACTCTCATTTGGCATTTTCAATCCATTTGGCACTTTACCACTTGAGCCACAGTTCCAGTACCCTAACTTGGGGTTTTGTTGTGGATAATGGAGAATAGTCCAGGGTAAAATTGCCTGAAAAGTGTAAGATGTTTCTGTAGATTGGATCTCTCTCTGGTTCCAGAAAGGCTCTCAAACCTACTTATCCTCTCTATTAGATGCAGAGAATAAAACAGAAATATACAAGCTGGGCACCTGTGGCTTATGCTTGTAATCGTAGCTACTATGGAGGCTGAGATATAAGCATTGTGGTTGGAAGCCTTCCAGCGCAGAAAAGTCCATGAGACTCTTACCTCCCTTTAACCACCGAAACCCAGAAGTGGCACTGTAGTTAATGTAGTAGAGGGCTAGCTTGGTGCGTAGGCCCTGAGTTCAAACCCAACGACTGATAGGAAAAGGGTAAATTATAGAAGAATAGAGTGATAATTATCTACATGCAAACAGAGAAATAGAACGAGAAAGAGAGCAAGAATGCATGACAAAAAATAGCCATTGATTATTGAATATACATAGAAAAATGTATATTTACTCATATATATAAATAACATTTCAATACCTAAATTTAGATTTTATTCTCTGATCTAGGAAAATGGCTAACTCATAAGTCTCAGTCATACTGATCAAGAAATAGTGGTAATAATGACTTAATCAAATCTGTGAAGACAAATTTAACTTCATTTGTAAAAAAATCCATGAATCCAGAAATGCATACTACTTCTATCCAACTCACTGCTAAATGTTCCCAAGGAAAAGAGGTTTAATCAATTTAGCACACTATAGGTTTGGTGGTCATGAGTGGTTACTTATCACCAACCCTAGTTTTATTCTTCCATTCTAATAAAAGGCTTCAATCCACAAAACCACTTGAATATGGCACATAAAACACGTGCTCTGAATTGATCTAGGGCACACAAAAAATCACTAAATAATAGACAAAAATAGAAACGACTCTAGACAAAAAGACTGTTCATAAACAAATATCTATGAAATCAGTAAAACATATATCATACTAGAAATAAATTATGGTATGGAATAAATGTGGTGTTTAAATTTTGAGGTCCAGTGAGGATGAAGTTTCAGTGAGAGATGCCATACTCAAGGCAGTCCTCATTAAGAAAGTGAGATCTAAGCAAGGAATTGAAGAATCAAAATTGGTAGCTAGCCTGGGAGTTGCTGCTAAGTGGTAGAAGTCTATCCTACCAATGGTAAGGCCATGCATGCAAGCCCCAGTACTACCAAATTGATAGCTAGGATAAGAATATTCTAAAAAGATGGGCTGGGAGACAGTAAAGGAGTCAGTCTTGTTCAGTAAACAATATGGAAGTTAAAGTTTTTGAAGTCATAAAATATAAGAATAAGAGAAAACATGTCAAAGAAGTAGGGATGGTTATGAAACTTATGTAAGACCAACTTACCTATAATTCTACATGCATGAGAAGCCACAGAATGGTTTTGAGTAGAAGGGAAAATTGGCAGAATTACAATATAGAAGTTTCTGTTTGTTTTGTTGAATTTATAAAAGTATGAGAAACAATACAAAGAACTTATTGAACTCTATTGCAATAATTCAAGTAAGAGAGGTTCTGGCTTCAACATACATGTAGCACTAAAGGTGACAGAAGTAATTAGACTTAGTGTACAGTTTGAAAAAACTGCCAAGAGGATTTTTTATGGATTAGAAAAGAGGAACGGTTCCACTGTTTCTAGATTGGACTATTGAAATTCAGAGAGGATGAACCATGATACTCATTTGCAGATTTTAAAGCATTAATAAAATCAGACTGCTTTCTTTCAAAACATCAGAAAAAATGTTACGTTTTTTACTTATTCTTGCCAGTTTTATTTTGGATCGCCATTATTTTCAGGTAAATTTAATCTTTAGTGATATATATATATATTTAAAACAAAGTACATCTAAGAATGAATTGTTTATTTTTTGTCATAATGAGAAATGAAATATCCATTTTCTGCTCAAATCAACTTAGAATATGAGTTAATGTCTGATATCTCATTAAGTAAAAATATTTATTTCTTCTTTGCATTTGGGAAAGAAATAATAGCTCTCTTAACTGTAGTTTAACAAATCATAAAGAAATGTAATAAGTAAAGAGCCAAGTACCATCAAAAGTTTTAAGATGTACTGAGATTATTTTCTTTAATATATACAATTTGGCCATATGAATATTAGCATGGAATCTACTCTGCTTTATAAGTAATAGAACCTGTCATGGTGTGGCAACAATGAACTCTTCAATGTCTTCTAAGTTGTTTCTTAAACCATAGGCAAATAAAATCACAGGCTTTTATTTAAAAATCACAAAGGAATAAAGTTTAGAGTTTTGCAAAGATGATATTTGTTGTAAATGAAAAGACACATACATAATTGCCTGTGATTTGTGAAGACAGCTGTAAATACAAGATGTTGCTGATACACCTGACAGTGGAAAAACAAAGTTTACGCAGGGGCTGTGATTTTTCTTTAAACTTCTTCCAAAGATAAATGAGATCCACTGGGAAGAAAAGCTACTAGACAATTAATAACATTACTTTTCATCTCAGTACTTTACTTTTATTGCCTCATTCTTTATAATTTCATGGGTTTGATATTGCCACTCTAATCTTTCCCTCTTGCAATTTTGGGTGGATTTAATATTGTCTTTCCTGTGGCTTATTATTATTATTCACTTATTATTGGACGGATTAGTTCTTCTTGTTTGCCTAGCATTTTATTCCTCTAAATCATGGCTTTATTTAAGAGTTTTAAAAAGTATGTAGTACAATTGAAATATGTTTGTAAAAATGAAGGAAAGGCTCCGTGGTAATATTTTAAGAAGCTTAACCATGCTAACAGTGTCAGCGATTATCAAGGGTTCATTTTGCTTGTCAATGCTGCTCCTACATCTCTATGTAAAGACTCCAGATGAGAGGTCGCTTCCAAGGTCAGATACTTATACTGCCAGTCAAAAGCATGAAGAGATTTATTAGGTAACAACATGTGTCTATGCATGCATCTATGCATTTTGCCCTTCTCCAATATAAACACTAAGGAGATGTTTGAAGCTGTGTGTGATTTAATGAATGATAAATGATGATACACTGCTTGATTTCAAACTGATGAGCTCTTCACATGCCACCATTTTTCTACAGAGGGCTACCTTTGGTTACCACTGTCTTTCACGTTTTTAAATGCATGATGAATTATGCAAAACTGGTATTAACGTGAATCAATACACAACAAAGAGAAGAATGCAATATAAATATCAAAGTACTCGCATACCTGTGCAAACACAACTCACACATGCTCAAGAATACTATTTATCTAGATTTATATATTCCTATGAAAGTTGATGGTCCAATCAAGGATATGTTTAGTTTGATTAAAATGATTATTTTTATTATTGTTTTAAACTTTTGAATGACTTGTTTCAAAACTTTCAAAATTTGAATATCTAAGAGCTGTACTATTTACATAAACTTATTAATGATTTTGAATGTGGGCATTTCATTAATATAACCAAAGTGTTATTTTATGATTTTAAGATGTATATATTCTTATTTAGCTTCTTCCAAGGAAATGTAAAGGAGATACTATATAGTATCAATTTTTTGCACACTATATAAACTACAGAGAAATTCAATATCACTGCATTATTGGTTTCAAGCTGTGTTTAGGAGTTACAATTATTACCTCTTATGAAGCATAAATTTTATGAAATTCCACTATTATCACATTTTCTTCCAAAATTTTCCACATTTGTTGAGGAGAAATAATAATAATAATATATGTCTACCAGTCACAGGTAAATTAATTAAGGCATTAACTATATCAAGGTATGATTAATGTCTCCTAGCAGATAGCAAGTGCCTAGAATACCTGTTTTTTTTTATAAAATGGATACTTTTTTAATTTAAAGTATGTTAAAAATTTAAAAAGTATGTTAAATGCTTCTCACATGAGATAATATTTTCAACATAAATGGAAGAGCAGAAAGCAATGTGTGTGTGTGTGTGTGTGTGTGTGTGTGTGTGTGTGTGTGTGTGTGTGTGTGTGTATGTTTGTGTGTGTGTTTGTGTGTGTTGATCATGGGGCTTGAACTAACAGCCTGGGATGTTGTCCTTGAGTTATGTATGTACTTATTTATTCTTTCTCAAGTCTAATGTTCTGTCACTTGAGCCATTTCTCCACTTTAGGCTTTTTGATGGTTAATTTGGATGTAAGAGTCTCATAGATGATTTTTTGCCTGTTGGCTTTAAATCACAATCTTCTGATCTCAGCATACTTCATTGTTAGGATTACATTGTGAGCCACTGGCACCTGGCAATCAATACGTTTATAGTTCATTTATATTTACTGCTATATCATGGAAAAGGGACACATTAAATTTCAGGAAGGTTAAGAAGAGCTAGTGAATAGATGTTTTTATGTTTGCTTTATACTGAATACAATGGCTAGAATGGTTTAACTTTTTATTGTCATAAGGGGATGTACACGGGGGTTACAGTTACGTAAGTCAGGTAAAGAGTTCATTTCTTTTTTGACAATATCACTCCTTCCCTCACTCTCTTTTTTAAGAATATTTTTATTTTATTTATTTTATTGTGAAAATATAATACAGAGGGGTAACAATTACATGAGCAAAGTAATGAGTACGTTTCTTATCAAGCATTGTTGCCTCTAATAGAATACGTTTTAAGGGTAAATTCAAGCTGTTCTCTTTAGAATTTCATCTATTCACGTGGGCATTTGTGAAAAACTTTACATACTATATTTCTCTGTATTTCAACCTGTTGAATTGTTATCTGTTTATTTATTTTCTATGTTGCTAAGAAATTTCAAATTTAGAAAAAGAACTCGTAACATCCCCATTGACTTCGAAATGTTTAACTTTAAAGATCAATACGCTGATTGCTCAGATTTGATTGTCTAATAACATATTATATCCTGGTGAGCCTCCACAGTGCGAGTGTGAGGCTCAGAGTTCAATACCAGAAATGCAGAAAGCAAAGCAAAGCTAGAATAAAACAGCTCATTATTCATCTAACGTATATAGAATTGTGATGTGTCAATCAAAAACACTTTAAGAAGAAAAGATAATATGAAAAGAAAAAAGATCTAATTTTTATTTTGTTAAAAGCCCTTATCTAGCAATCTATCCTCAATCGAGAAAAATTTTCTTTGTGATGTTGTCAGAATCTTAGTCATTGTAAGCCATGACAGAACAGTATTATTGTTGAAAGGTCATCGTGGGGAATAAAGGTACAAGTGAAGGAAGGCCAAGACTGAGAATGAGAAGGGTAGACTCTTTTTTCTAGATATATTCTTAAATTTCCTGGTTCTTCTCATAAAACTTCTAATTATGATATGACAGTGATATTTCTACTCATGTGAAAAAAATCTCAATGACTAGTCTTGTTCTCAGATGAGAAACCAGAAAAATCATAATAACAAATATAGTAAAAATTAATAATTATCATGGGACATGGATATAAAAGGGGGTAATATATAAATATATAATTACAATATTGTATTTTTAATATAATATATATTTGTATTATATTCACATATAGGTATATATTTGCATATGGACATTTCTAGGTATATATGAGGGTACATACATATACACATATCTACATATATATGTGTAAACAATATAAATATATCCACTAAGCACAGTTTAAAAAGCTAGAAAGAAGAATGGGAACATAGGAAGATGTTGGAGAGAGCAAACTTATTCAGAAATAGATTGTTAATATGTGTACAATTCTCATATTTAAAATCTCAATATAACTAATGCATAATGACTTGAATTATGAAACAGAATTATGTAAAGCCATTACATTTGGTCATGTTAATATAAATATTGTTACATGTACTTAAATTCTTTTCCTCTTTCATACACAAATTAATATCCAGAAAATATTTAAAGGTGAAGACAATGCTTTCTAAGAGTCATAGTTTAAAATATGGACTTTTAGTTTAATTTAGGGATTATGGACAAACGTATACACTTAGTTGTTATATATATATGTATATATGTAATTACAGACATTATTCTCTATATATTGCACAACTATGTATGTATATTTTTATCTATCCATGTATATATATATATATATTTATATATAGATATATTTATATATCTATAAAACCTTTTTTGTGTGTATAGAACAATACACTTTTTCTGCTTTAATTTTTTTCTTTACAGTCTTTTCTGCCAAATGATTTTACATTCAAGTGAATTTCAAGAATCCAGAATTGTGATTCTTTAATTTTTTCGTATTAGGGTTTGAACTCAGAGCCATGCTTCCTTGCTCCACTTTAACTGGATAGAGCTATACCACTTGAGCCACACACCTACTTATATTTTTGCTGATAGTTTTGCAGAGAGGCAGGACATTTCTGCCAAAGTTAGCCTCAATCCTCAGTTCTCTAGATCTTAGCCTCAAGTGTGGTTAGATATTTCAGGTGTGAAACCCTGAAAACTAGCTAAAAATTATAGATGCTGTAAATTCAGGCTTACTTTAACGTGTAATGGGTTCTAGATATCATGCCTGTCATAAATTTCAAATTTAGCTGTTTCTTTTTCAATATTTTTCTTACTGTACTCCATAAACTTAGAAAGGTCCCTGTTTCTTCTTTAGGTGTGAGCTCATTCCTCACTTCCCTTTGTTGAAATGTTTCTTCCATCATTTGATTTCAGAAAAAAAAAGAAATTTATGCCACAATTGCAAACTAGAACTACTCATCCAAGACAAGAGTTTTAAGTGAATCAGTCAAGAACATTTGTTAGATTCATGCTTAGTTTGATTTTACAAGTATATTTGATTATCTACCCCTTTAGTCTATACTGTGTAAATATATTGTCCATTGTTTGGAAAACAGATGTTGAAATGCCTTGAATGTAGACAGAGAAAACAAGCAGATAAGGGAGGAAGTGGCACTGTGGCTCAAATGGTAGAGCACTAGCCTTGAGCTGAAGAGCTGAGGGACAGTGCCCAGGCCCAGAGTTCAAGACTCACGATGGACCAAAAAAAGGAAAAAAGGAAAAAGGAAAAGAAAAGAAGACAAAGGAAGGAGACATACAATATTTCAACACTTTAACCCAGGAAATTAGAATGGTTCCTGTAGTTTATGGAAGGTTTTAAATACTTAGTGCACACATGAAGTGGACTAGGGAATGGTGTACTTGGTAAGCAGCAGCAAATATCTACTGAAGAGTAATCTTTGTTTTAATAAGACCAAGACAGCACAGGATGAGCAATTTCCATCTGTAATGTACTGCCCAGGGTAGAACTCAGAAAGAAATCACATTTAAATGAGATAAGACTTTGTAAGGCAATTACACTAAAGAAAGCAAGAGCAAATCTGGGTGCTGGTGGCTTACACCTCATATCCTAGCTATTCAGGAGGCTGAGATCTGAGGATCAATGTTTAGCTTCAAACCATTATCCAAACCATAATCTTCAGAGTTCAGGGCCATAGGAGCCCAGATTTAGGAATTTTTTTAAATCCACATGTAATGTCCAAGAGTTGGAGTTCATTCACAGATATGAGATGTCACCAGTGCTGCCCAGCCCCCACCTTGTTGCAGCTGAGTAGCAGGACAATCATATCCCCTAATAGAGTTCCTCACCATCCCAGAGAGAATGAAGATTGCAGACTATCCCCCAGAATGCTCCAGTGTCAAAACAAAATAGTCAAAATATTAACCCAGATAAAATAGACACACAGAAGTAAAGGAGATCCCACCAAGGCAGTTTAGTTCTGTGAGGAAGGGAGCCTAGACATTCTACCCAGAGTCAAGCAGGCATGCCAGGCAGGGTGGCCCTTGAGCTTTTTATCTTAACACAAGGAGTGGTGATGTCTCTGAGACACAGTAGTTGTTGGGCTCACATTTTTTGCTTGACTTTCAGGGGCTGATTTAAGGAATGTGCGAAGCACATTCTGTTCTTTTAACTCCATTGGTAAGGACTTCATAGCCTTGACACCGCTGGCTGGTTATGAACAATATAGCTGATGGTTACAGTTTGAAGTTAAGATATGAATTATTCCAGTAAGTGTGTGTTAACAGATGGTAACTTGCTGCAAGTTGGAGACACTTTGGTTTGACAGAATAGATCGCTTTTTGTCAAAATAGCATCAAGAAAAAGCAGATTACAAATGCTCTATAACTCAAGAACTGGGTAACTTTATTTCACAAAATTTTAGGAGAGTCTATTTCTGGTAATCAAACACACATAAACAAAAAAGACCAGGATTAAATGAGATATTATTCTATGCAAACTACTCACAGATTATTTTTTGTATTTTGTTGTGTTCTTGCTTGTGAGGCTTGAATTTAGAGCCTGGGCACTCTCCCTGGGTTCATTTTGCTCAAGGATGGTGCTCTAAAACCAAAGTAGTGATTTTCTGGTGGGTTATTGGAGATAAGAGTGTCTTGGACTTTCCTGTCTGTGCTGGCTTCGAACGGAGATCCTCAGAATTCAGCCTCCTGAGTAGCTAGGATTATTAGGCATGAGCCATCAGTACCCATCTTATTTTTGTATTTTCTAACTTACACTCAAACCTGCAACAAGAAGACGCATTTTAGTATCAGCTAATTGTGCTTAATCATCCTTTTATATGGAGTAGGAAATTAATGAAATATCTAAGCCTGCTCTATATGATAGCCACTAGTGAATCATACATAGTTATTAGACATGTAAAAATGTGGTTAGTACACAGGACTACTAGAAGAAAATCTTGAAGAAAGCTGAGACAGTTGGCTGCAGTTGGGGCCAGGTGAGACAGAGGAGCACAAGTATACTGTGTATTAGAGAAGGTCCCTGGCAACTTTCCTGTTCTGATGTCAAGACAAAGGCTGTTATTAGAGTTCTTGATTATAGCCATTCTAACTAGGGTGAGGTGGAATCTCAATGTTGTTTTGATTTGTATTTCGATTATGGCTAGGGAATTTGAGCATTTCTTCATGTTTCTATTAGCCATCCTTCTTTCCACTTCAGAGAAGTTTCTCTTCAAGTCTTTAGCCCACTTATTTATTGGGCAGTTGTTTCTTTGAGGATTTGTTGTTGGGGGATTTAATTTTTTGAGTTCCAATTATATTTTAGATATGAGAACCCTTGGCCGTTGTATGGGTAGTGAAGATCTTCTCCCAATCCATGGGCTTTCTATTGATCTTGCTAGCTATGTCCTTTGCCATGCAGATGCTCTGCAATTTCATGCAATCCCATTTGTCCAACATTTCTTTGATTTCTTGTGTTTCTTGGTCTCTATTAAGAAAATTTTGGCCTACTCCAAGGAGACCTAGAGTTTCTCCTATTCCATCCTATAATGTTTTCAGAGTGTCTGCTTTGACTCCAAGGTCTTTAATCCATTTGGAGTTGATTCTGTTGCAGGGTAATATATAAAGATCTAACTTAATTTTTCTACAAGTGATTAACCAGTTTTGCCACTTACTGAAGAGACTGTCTTTCTTCCATTCTACTTTTTTAGCTCACTTATCGGAGATTAGATGGCTATGGTCTGTAGGTTCATTTCTGTGTTTTCAATTCTATTCCATTGGTCCTGAGGTCTGTTCTTGTGCCAGTACCAAGCTGTGGAGGGGATGTGGACAGAAGGGTACCCTACAGAATTTTTGGTGGGAGTGTAAACTTGTTCAACAACTTTGGAAAGTAGTATTAAGGTTCTTCAAAAGACTCCAGTTAGAGCTCTCCTATGACCCAGCAATCCAAATATAGGGCATTTACCCAAATGATCACAAACAAGACCATATTAACGTTCCCAGCACAACTATGTTTATTGCAGCATTATTTACCATAGCTAAGATATCGAACCAACCCAGATGCCCCTCAGTAGATGAATGGATCAAGAAAATGTGGTATATATACACAATGGAATTCTATGTCTCCATCAGAAAGAATGACATTTCCTCATTTGTTAGGAAATGGAAAGACTTGGAAACAATTATATGAAGTGAAGTAAGCCAGGCCCAAAGAAACATAGGTCCCATGTTTTGCTTTATTTGCAATAACTAGTATATTTCTAAGACAAGCAGAAAAGATCAGATAAGTTGATGTTAGGTGAAATGAACCCCAAGATAATTATTGAAATGTTTTTTTCTTTCTTGTGATTGATTGTAACATATTTATAAGATGATTTCTTTATTGGTTTATATGTCCCTCCCCCACGGTATAACCCCTGCTTTGATTGTAATTGATGTTGGTATAATTTGTGGAGGGGAAGGGCAAAAACAAACCGTTTAAATAGGAATACAGGTGGACCCATTGCAACAATGAGATGTATAAGTCGTTATGTTGAAAAACGAACTTTACAACTTTGGCCGGGCAGGATGGGGGTGGGGGAAGATGGGAAGGGATTGGAAGGGGAAATAAAGGAGGAGGCAACAATTCTTGATAAGAAATGTACTCATTACCTTGCACATGTAATTGTAACCCCTCTGTACGGTATTTTCACAATAAAAATTTTTAAAAATAAGTCAAATGGGGAACATGGTACACTACGTGTGGGATAGAGACCTGGGAGGTAGGGGGAACACATTCAGAACCAGATTAGAAACTTGCAGTAAGGAGTGAGTGAATTGTGGCACTTGCACAATCTGGCAGTCTGGAGGACTGGATGGAAATTATTTGAACGGTATTTCTGCGATGTAAAATATGTGGACCAAGTTGTTATATGAGGAAACAGATCATAAAATGATGCAGTATCCAGCATCCCTACTGTCTGTCACTCACTCATCCCCTAAGCTCTGGGGTCTAATCCCTCCATAGTCCCAGCATAAGAGGGACTATGACAGTGGTCTGAGAGCAACCACTCAGGATAACTTGGTGATTGTAATTATGGGATGAAAGACATTGTCTTGAGCAGTCTCCAGTACAACTAGAGTTAATCCTAGTTAATCAGCCCAAGTGGGCAGGTTAGATGGGGAGGGCAAACAGGAGCTGGTGCTGCCCTGCTCCCCAAATAGGTATGTGGATGGGGGAGGACTGTAGGAGCAGGTCTCATGGTGACTCTATCCACTGTGTCTGGATTACAATGATCCCACAATGCAAATCTGTTTCTAGCTAACCAATAAGATACAAGAATCAAGGCCACACCCACATTATGTGCTTCGTAGCACCACTGGCATTTCCCTCTATTGGTTCATACCACTACCGGCAGGTGAAGGAAGGTGGTGACTGAGTGAATTTCAGAGATCCTGTAGGAAGTGGGTGATTGCAAGAATAGAGGTGATTTCAGAAAGCCTGGGAATATGGTCCTTCCACCATCCCTATCCCAGTGCTGGGATATCTATCCAAACCAGACACACATGCACAATAAAATTTTCTTTAGGCAAGAAACTACAGAAAGAGTATCTGGAGAGAAATTTTCCTGGTGGACCAACTGAAACCAAAAAAAGAAAACTAAAAACAGAGGTAACCTCAAAACAAACATTACTGGGGACTGTAAATCAGCTAAGGGTGAGACCAAAGACCATGCATACCTGGAATTTTCCTCTGGTTCCTTTCCTGCTAGTGTACCTTCCACTAACACTGGAATCACTAACAATATGTCAGAAAGCCTAATTCACCCCAAGAGAGTAACCAAAATATAAACAAAGGTAATAGGAGAGAAGGCATGGGTGGAGATAAAGCTAGAGACCATGAAAGAATTAATGACCAAATTAAGGCTAGAGAGAGACATGTTGCAGGGGACTTGAAGTTGGAGAAGTCCATGAGGAAAGACAAAAGGCTCAACAGATGAACCAACTGAGAGATGAGAAAGAGCAATGGTGCGATAAGTGTTTGACCTAGAGACCAACATGGTGGAATTTCAAAGGCAGTTGGCAGAGCTTCCCTCCAAGCAGCAGCATGGAGGACCAACTCAGACCAATCTACAGCTGCCAGCCAAGACCTATTAGTCGCAGAAGTAACAACAGAAATGGGAGAAGAAGTGTTACATTCAAAGGTGGGAAAACTAGAGCCTCAGTCTCCAGAATCTTTAGCAGCAAGAGTGGCTGTGGTAACTGGAGCAGCAGGGAAAGACCTGGGATCTGCATGAGTTCTTCAAGACAATGGGAAGATTACACAAACATGAGGCCATGAGATGCACAATTTTTCATAACCTAGAGATCAAAGAGCAGCTGGGCCAGGTATAGGATGCCTTTCATAGGCTAAGAAAGAGGAGAAGGTCTCTACTTTGCTGCACTCACAGCTGCAGGTGAAAGAAGAAGCTGGACCAGCAAGAGGAGAAGTTAGAAGAATGGAAAAAGATGGCTGAGTTAAGGAGCCAAGTGGCTCAACATGAACAGCTGCAGGAGCTCAGAGCTACCTGTGAACAGCACAGGGCCTACAAACTGCAGCTGACCTTAAAGAATGAGGCCTTGCCACAGTACCTGCAGAAGTACACACAACTGCTGGACTAAGTTGGAGGACCAAGAAGGTCCATCAAAAATTACACAACAATTTTGATATGCCTTAAAACACCAGACAGCAACAGGACCAGCTGTGGGCCCCAGCTGAGCTTTTTGGCTTTCACTAGAGAAGGAAGAGTCAGCAAAAAGAAAAGGGGAGACTCTACTTGTTGTGACAGTCCTAGAAGACAGACAACCCAAAGACCAGGTGGGATTTTTATCTTTATCCATTGGTGAATTAAAGAAGGCGAAGCTCAGCCAGCAGCTGCAGGAGCAACATACCTACTGTGGGTGCCTGACCAATCTGGTAGTCAAGAGCCACAGAAAGCTGAAGCAGTAGGGTTTCTTCTTCAGGAGTTGAAACCATGGGATAGAAAGCAGGACACACAAATGCCCAAGAAGACCCTGAAATTCTGCTTCATCCACAAGCTGCCTAAAAAAGGTGGGCTTCCAGAAGCAAGTGGATAAACTCCAACATCGATGCAGCCAGCTGTCAAAAAGCACCATTGAATAGTCCCTAGAATTCTATAAAGAACAGACAGAAGTACTGGATGAGCTATATCAGAAGAAAGATGAGTGTGTCAACCAGCTCTCCCAGGAGGAGAGGGAGAAGAAGAAGGAGCTGCAGGAGCTACTACTGCTTCTTGCAAATGAAGGCACCTGAGATTCAGGACAAGTTCCTGGCAGCCATCCAAACCCCTGCTGATGAGGGCCCCTCAGACCTATCAGGCTCCAAGAAGAGGGAAGTTATCAAGGAGCAACATGATTTTGAAGAGTTAAAGCTTGAAGACTATGTGGAGCCTGCCCAAGGAGAGGCTGGGGTACCTTCGCATCTCAAGGACCTCTACTACAGAGCAGATTGTGCTACAACAGCTTGCTATTCAAGCACCTACATGAGCTTGCAGGCTAGGGCAATGAAGGCTGCAGGACTGAGACAAATGACAACTTTGAGATGATTTCTGCATGAATACCTGGAGGCGTCCAGCTGGGGAACAGGGCTCTTGTCCTCTAACTTACTTTGTTGCATGAGGACTAGTTGGAATTCTTTCATGCCTAATTATAAGGGATGAGAGAGGGGAGGAGCCAAACATACCAGTGGCTTCTGGGAGGTGGCCCAAATTCTGGAGACATTTAACAGTCCGTTCATTACCAGGAAAGGGGCTCAGGTGTAGGTTTCGACAAAGTGTAAATTCTTTACAAAGCAAGTTGGAGAGTGATGGCATGGTTTTATATTACTATATTATAGTAATAATGGAAAATGTTTGATGTCACAGTTTAATAATAGTGTATTTTAATTTTATGACATTACATATTCTTAATTTTTATGCAATATTTTGATATTACTTTATTGTATACATTATATCAATCATTTCATGATGTATGTTGTATGTCACTAGCATTACTTGGATTTTTGAAAATGTAAAGAATGCTGAGTTGGGCAATAGTGAATTTTCTTTTTTGTATGTTAAAAAGTTACAATGGTGATAGTGAGATGAAAAAATAATAAAAACCACAGAAAAAAGAAAACATTAATGCTGAAATCCTGGAACAAACAAAGATGTGAGATGAACAATTGGAAGTCTAACACAAGACACATGGATTACAGAAATGTAATCCAAAAATAAGAATATAGAATTATGAAATATCTATGGATATTGCATATCTTAATAAATTTTCAGTGGAACCTATTGAAATGATATATGTTGAATATTATTTTTGAACTAAAAATAAAATTCAAACTAGTATGTTACTTAGTCTTTGTAAAGTGGATTAGATTCTGCAGGTGTAATGATATACCTTTGACTCAGGTAATAAATTGAAAATTCAGAAACATGTATTCAGTATTTAAATAAAAAAGTAATTACACAAATTGATCTAAATGCCAAATGTATCATCTGTCTTAGATCTGTGTATTAACTTAAAATCACATTCCTTATGAAGCAGAATAAATAGCTGAACTAATATTAATGTCTCTAAAGTATTTTCTTAATTAAAAAAATTCCCACAAGAAAAAGGTTAGTGTAAAAATCACCTTTGAGCATACTCTACAACTCTGGTGTGAAAAATTAAACAAAAGTAATGAATTATATATAGCTCCATATTCATAGCTTTTATGAAATTTTAATGAATTACTTTAAAATGTCCTTCATTTTTGAAATCAGTTCAGAATTCTTGCATAAATTAAAATTGGAGAACTACATTACCAATAGAAAATGAATACAGTATTTTTTATGAGATTAGAAGGCCAATGAGAATAGAAAGATTGAAATGGCTCAAGTGGTGAAGCACCTGACAAGCAGGAGGCATGACAATTTCCAAATAAAAAACTTGGGTGATAATCTAATAACTCCACAATGTAAGCTCAGCTAATTTTCAAAACCACAAGATACAAAGTCACCTACATTCTGGTGGAAAAGTATTTAATGCATAGTACGAAAATAAAAGATACAAAAAGGTAAGGAAAAAAAAGGTTTTCCAATCCTGTATAAATTTAACCTGCACCTAACCAAAATACACAGCACTTGTCACTGTCTAAGAAAATTGTAAGAGGCATTTCCTTGAAAGAGGAAGTTAAAGGTGTGGTTGCCAGGATGGAAATTCCAACTCCAAATGATATGTAAATCAACCTCCCTAAATGAGAACTCAGGTACACACCCTTTTCTAGGCCCACTGCCCTGAATCAAAGGACCTTTTACTCCTCCTTTTGTGAAAGGGAACTTTCTTTACACTTTTTTTTTTACCACCTGCCGATTGCTGACACATTATATAGAGGAGTCACTGGGCCAGGGTGTGGTGTTTCTTTATCTTGACCATGGCAGTGTGAGTTTTTGGAATGTGTTTAAGAGTTCCCTTCTCTGGAGATATCCCATTGGCTATTTCCAATTTGCTCTCAGACCCTTTTTCTCCAATGATAAACCATTATTAGTGAAGATTCTATATGTTGGGAACTCTATAGCAGAGAACCTTCCTCAAATGAAGCAAACCATTAATACTGTACTAATTTGAATTTCTTTGCACAGTAATCCCATTTTGTTATGAAATATGGAGGTAACATATAATAAAATATAAAATGTAAAAAATAATGAAGATAAGATAAAGTAGCAACAATGCAACAAGAGAGCAAAAAACTATTTAAAAATTGCTATAAAAATAAACCCATGCAAAAATGAGTCCCCAGTGATTGCTTTTCACCATGAAAGAAGGTGAATCTCAGAATAACAGCAAAAAACAAAACAAAACAAAACAAAAACCATTTAATTCAGTGGGCATTTTTGTTTTCCCAGTAATCCTTGCTACTCAGCAGGCTGAGCAGGATGGCAGTTCATAGCCAGTTCATATAGGAAAGTCCAAAAGACTCATCTTCAATTAACCACCAAAGTGGAGCTGTGGTCCAAGTAGTAGGAGAAAAAAAAAGCAAAGCAAACAACAACCAAAAAAAAACCCTCACGAATACTGCTCATGCCCTAAGTTCAAGCCCCAGGTACATCCTAGAACAAAAAAGCAGTATTAGTTTCGGTGACTCAACGTTCTAAAGCAGGCTTTTGATGACTAGATCCTGTTATCCATCCTGGGAAGAAAAAAAAAGAAACACCTCTATACTAGACCATTGGGGTGTTTAAACTTTCTATTAGATTGGATTCTTTAAGTTGTAGTACTAATTCCTAAAAATAAAATAAAATAAAATAAAATGAACTGGAATACTTAGAGAAATTGCTGGTAATAATGGAGAAGAAAGAAAGTGAATGGTTGAACACTAAAGATGAAGGAATGGCTTTAGAAAAAATAAGTCATAATGTTTTAGGGTAAAAATGAAGAGAACATTAACTCAGGCTAAGAGATTAATAATAACAATGGCAAAGCTCAATTTATACATTAGGCATACTGAGAGATTAACAATAGCCAACAATTGTATCAATACAACAGTTTGCTGTCCAGTTGTGATGGCTCTTTGTTGGTGTCTGTCTTTCTCTCTATGTACCCAATTATCGTGCCATCATCCCTGCTGTCATTATCATATGAAGATAAAAAAATAATGCTTAGCCAGCTCCAGTGGTGCACTCCCTGTAATCCTAGCTACTCAGGAAACAGATCTGAGGATCTCGGTTCAAACCCGGCCCAGGCAGGAAAGTCATAGACACTCATCTCCAATAAACCACTAGAAAACTGGAAGTGGTGCTATGGCTCAAGTGGTAGAGGGCTCACCTTGAGCTGAAGAGATGAGCGAAAGCACCAGACCCAGAGTTCCGCAGCACTAATGACAAAAATTTTTTAAAAAGAAAAATTAAAAAGATTGTTTGATAATCAATGCCTGAAAGTCAATGATGCAAACATAGTGTTAGGCTACTATTTAGCTGCTGGCAATTCAGATAGGGGATTATGCTTTCAAAGCTAATGGATCAACACCAAGAAAGGTACAAGATTGATTATAGTAACAAAACCACAAATGGGAAAGGTTATGCCAAGGATACTACAGAACCTATAACCCTAAAGAGAATATTGTGATAGGATAAAACTTATTGCAAATTGAATATTAATAATGTGTTCTTGAAATCCAATGTATATAATATATATATATATATATGTTTATGTCTATGATAATTTTTAGATCATTCTCAAAAACGAAATGGAGTTATTAAATTATATATTAGAATACCACATCATTTTATAATAAAAAGGCATAAATGATATTTAAAATAAAGATAAGAGAAATAGAGTGGAAGAAGAGCTCAGGGACAGATCTTCTACCCTGAGTTCAAGTCCAGCACTGACAGACAAACAACAAGAACAACAACATCGGAAGGATGAATTTGTATGGAAAATGGACTTGGGAGGAAGTGACCTAGGAGCCTAGGATGTTTGTTGACTCACAGTCAGGTGATCATCGACAGTCAGGTGATTACTGGTCTGATTAAAGCAGGTGATGGGAAAGCTGGGAGGGGCTGCTCTGTGGGCAGACTTAACCCTGATCACAACTCAAGCAAGAGATAATTCTTGTCCTCTCAGCTTTGTGCAAAGTGTGAATCAGAAGATCTCAGTACAGGGAACCTAAGCATAAACTCAATTTTCTATTCCAAAAGCAAAAGCAAACAGAAGAGGACATGGCTTAAGTGGTAAAGTACCAACCCAGCATCAGGCCTGACAAATTACAAATTAATGAAGACCCACAAGATACAATGGATGATGCCACGAATGTGTCCTACAGTCCGGTGGAAAAGTAATAAACTCATAGTCCAAATATAAAGCATACACAGAAGTAAAAAACAGAACAAAACAAAATAAAACAAACACAATAAACTTTTCCAACTCTGGACAAACCTAAGTTGCACCTAACCCAAATCACCTAACCAAATTGCAAGTCCTTGAAAGAGGAAGTAAAAGGTGGGGTTGTCAGGATGTAAATTCCAACTTCTATTGATATGTAAATCAGCTTCCCTAAACAACCAATCAGAGACACTTCCTTTCCTGGGCCCACCCTCTTTCAGTATAAATAGAGTGGAAGTCTGAGACTCAGGCATTGCTGAAGATCCCTCAGCAGGAGGAGGCTGTTTGGAGCTTGGATACTCCAGGTGAGGATCAGAGTGGGAGAATCTACTCCTCTTTTAATTCTTCATTCCTTGGTTTGGTGTTGTTGGTGGTGGTGGTGTTTTGTCGGTTGTGGGGATTGAACCCAGTGGTAGGGCAGTGTTGCTGGGCCTCTTTGTGCTCAAGACTGGGCATTATCCCTAGGTCACTTTGTGGACAAGTTTAGTGCTTTACCACTTGAATCACAGCCCACTTGTGATTTTGGAGTGGTAAATAGGAGATAAGAGTCTGTGTCAGGGGGACTTTGGTGCCCAGGCCTGCTTCAAAGCTTGATCCTCATATCCCAATCTCTTGGGTAGCTAGGCTTTTAGGGGTGAGTCACCAGCACCTCATTAGATTCTAGGAATGATGGATCCTGACATTGTCCAGGCCTTCCAGAAGGAACTGAGCTGTGGCATCTGTATGAATACTTTCATAGAGCCAGTCACCCTAGAGTGCGGGCACAGTTTTTGTCGACCTTGTCTCTTCCTTTGCTGGGAAGAGACTCCAGCCAGGTGCCCAGGATGCAAGGGACCCTGCCAGCAGACAAACCTGAAAACCAACGTGGTTCTGAGGAGCCTGGTGGCCATTGCCAGAAGAGCCAGACTCAGGCAGTTCCTGAGCTCTGAGGAATACATGTGTGGGACACACAGGGAGACCAAGCAGATGTTCTGTGAGGTAGACAGGGCCCTGCTCTGTAGGAGCTGCTCCATGTCTCAGGAGCACAGGCCTCACAAACACCATTCTATAGAAAGGGCTGCTGATGTGCAGAGGAAGATGATTTCAAAGCAGATGCATGCTGTATGGGAAAAGACTCAAGAAAACCAGCACAATTTACAGGAGAAGAAGAGACTCACCAACCAATGGATTTATTATGTGAACCTCTACCGAGACATGACTAAGGATGTTTTTAGAATGCTGCAGCTTTTTGTCCAGGAGGAGGAAAGATATCATTCCCAGCAACTGATCAATGAAGGAAGAGCCATGTTACAGCAACTCAGAGAAAGGGAAACCTAAATGCTTCAGAAGAAGCATCAGCTCAGGAATATGTTTCAGGAGCTGATCGAAACATACCAGAAGCCAGATGTGGAACTGCTTCAGGGTGTAGAGTTGACCCTAGAAAGCTGTGTGTCAGTGTTGGTCTTCATGCCACTTCCTCTGAGGCCACAGCTCAGTGCCCCTCCCATGCCTGGAATGAAAGAGAAGCTCAATCAGTACCGGGTGGAGATTGCCTTCAATGAAACTATGGGGAATCAAGGTCCTGGGAGCAGTGTTAGACATGGCCATCAATATGCGGTTTTGAATTCTGAAGACTCCCTCCACTTCACTGCTTTTGGATGCCAAGTCTTCAGCTCTGGGAAACATTACTGGGAAGTTAGTGTGGATGAGTCTTCGACCTGGGCCTTGGGAGTTGTTACTGATTCTGTCATAGGGAGCAACCTCAGTGAATCTGAGGACGTTTTCCTCCTTTTGTTTGTGAAAGAGAACACACTTTACACCCTTTTTACCACCTTCCCATTGCTGTCTCAATATGTAGAGAAGCCTCTGGGCCGGGTTGGTTTGTTTCTTGATCTTGAGCATGGCAGTCTGAGTTTTTGGAATGTGGCTAAGTGTTCCCTTATCTGGAGATACCCCAATGATTCTCTCTGATTTCCTGTCAGGCCCCTTTATTCCAGTGGTATCCCGGTGTTTTAAGTGAAGAGACTCTCTATGTGTTGGGAACTCTATGGCAGAGAGCCTTTCTCAAATGAAGCAAACCACTAATACTGTACTAATTAAATTTTTTCATGAAATATGGTGGTAACTATAAAATGTAAAAACCAGTATTAAATGAAGATAAGATAAAGTAGCAACAATGCAACAAGAGAGCAAATAAATATTTTAAAATTGTTATAAAAATAAACCCATGCAAAACTGAGTCCCCAGTGATGGCTTTTCACCCTGAAAGCAGTTGGAGTCCAGAATAACAACAAAAAACAACATTGAATGCAGTGGGCACTGTTGTTTTACCAGTAAACCTTGCTAATCAGCAGGCTGAGTTCTGAGTGGCAATACATAGCCAGGAAAAACAGATAAATCCAAGTGACTCTTATCTCCAAATAACCACCAAAGTGGAGTTGTGTTCACATGGTACAAGAAAAAAATTCCCACGAGAACAAGGCTCATGCCCTAAGTTAAAGCCCCAGGAAAAGCTAGTACAAAAATACAGTACTAGTTTCAGTGACACAAAGTTCTAGAGCAGCCTTTCTATTAATAGGTCCTGTTATCCATCCTGGGAGGAAAAAAAACAAACACCTCTCTCCTAGAGCATAGGGGTCTTTACACTTTCTATTAGATTGGATTCTTTAACTTTCGGTACCAATTCCTAAACAAGGGGGAAAAATGTATACTCAGACAAAGAGCTGGTAATAATGGAGAAGAGACTAAATGGTTGAACACTAAAGATGAAGGCCTGTCTTTAAATAGAAGAAATAAGTCATCCTTTTGGGGGGTAAAAATGAGCAGAGAGATTCATAATAATAACTATAGCAGGGCTGGGAAGGTGGCTCAGTGGTAGAGTGCTTGCCTTGCATGCCTGAGACCCTGGGTTTGATTCCTCAGCAACACATAAGAAAAAAGAAACAGCCGGAAGTGGCGCTGTGGCTCAAGTGATAGAGCACTAGCCTTGAGCTGAAGAGCCAAGGGACAGCGTCCAGGCCCACAGTTCAGGCCCCATTACCGGACCCCAAAAAAAAAATAAATAAATAAACCCAAACCATAACTATGGCAAACCTTAATTTATATATTAGGCATACTGAGAGCCACCACTTGTAACAATATAACAGGATGCTTTGCAGGTGTGATGGCTCTTTTTTGGATAATTAATTGTAGTTCTTTGATCCCCTGTGGCATTATCATATGGAGTTAAAAATGCTTACTTTTTTGTTTCCCTTTCACCCTATATATTTAATTGTTGTGTGTTCATCCCTTCTGTAATTATCTTATTGATGGGCAAAAGCTACTAACTTGAGATTCAATGATATGAATGTAGGGTTAGACTGCTACTTCCCTGTTGGAAATTCAGATATAGGAGAATTTGCTTTTAAAGCTCATGGTTCAACAAACAAGAACAGATAAGGTTCAAGATTGATTCATAGTAATAAATCCTGGAAGGTGAAAGCTTATGTCATCGATACTATAGAACTTACTACCCTAAAAATAATATCCTAGATAATTTTCTAAAGTTTATAGCAAATAGAGTATTAATAATGTGCTCTTATAAAACACACACACACACACACACACAAACACACACACACACACATACACACATGAGCATTAGTAGGTTCTCTTATCAGTTTATCATATATATTAATTTACCATTTCATTTTAATATAAGCTTAGTCATATATGGTGTTTATTAGCCTTTTGCTCCAACATAAAACTCAAGGACAGTGCATAGATCCTTAGTTTAAGCTCCTGGTCTGTTTCGGGGAAAAAAAATAAAATGGATAAGTCACAATAGAAAATAGACATGGAGAAAGTAACCTCAGATTCAAGGATCCTTTTCTGACTCACAGTTAGGTGATGGACAGTCAGGTGATTACTGGGTTCAGGCTGGTGAAGGAGATGGGTGTAGGGGGTAGGCTTCCTGCAGACCTAACAATGATCACATCCCATCCAATAGCTAGTCAAGTTAGCATATGTCTGCCATCTCAGCTATATACAAAGTCTCAATAGGAAGATCTCAGTCCAGGAAAGCCTAAGCATTAACACAAGATCATATTACAAAAATAAACTAAAAAATGGTATGTTGTATACAGTTCTGGTACTGTACTGTTGAATTCATACCATTTGCTTAAACTCTGCTAACCAATTTACTTAATTCTAAATGTTAATAACAATGCAATGATGTTGGTCCAGTTTTTCAATTTAGAAAACCATAGGCAGGTGTTAATAAACATAAGGTGGTGCTGAGTTTATTAGAAGAATGTTTGTGTGGTCATGTTTCACTGTATAAATGTGAGTATAAAGAATTCAGTGCAGTCTTTACCTTCCCACACGTGATTTTTTAGGGTGACCTCACCTTCCTATTATAGGATTAAAAGTAGTGTTTGTGACTTTGACCACATTTGACTGTTGTCCTGTGCACTGTTGTTTTTATTTTTCTCTCATTTCCGAGAAAAAAGATAAATTACTTGCTGTAATCATGCTGTATTTCCCTGGCTTATACATTTAAATTTCTATTGTTTATTTCTGTGAAATCTATGATACATTCTGACATCATTTTGATATTTTATCTAATCATACAAACATATACTATTCCATCTTTCTGCAATAATATCTTTGCATTAGTAATTAGTAATATCCTGGATACTGTATTGTTCATTTCAGAACTTCATGATTATTTTTACTACCGGCATAATTAATGCCAATGAAAAAAGAACTCAATAAATTAGATGTAGTCAAAATTTTCTACCTTATATATCTAGAAGCACGAACAAAACTACTTTATTCTTGTTTGGGTTATAAATTTGTGGCATATATTGTTATGGATCTATAGTTTATTTTTTATTGTATTTTATTTATCTATTCATTATTTATTTTTTTAATTAATTTATTTTATTTGCTAGTTTTTAAAATATTTTATTTGAATAGTTGGAGAAAGGAGTTGCAATTCAATAAAGTAGTTTTTGAATACAATACATCTTGATCACTTTAATCCCTTTTTAACATTTCCACTCATCTCTCCCAACTGCTTATTCTCTGATTTTTTCTTAATTTTGTGGAATATGCATTGATTTTTTTTACTTGCTCCTGTTTTCCACCAATTTGCTATATTCTATGTCTACTTTCATAGTAGAACACTTTAATTTTATGCCTAGCAGGAGAGACTGTGCAACTCCCAAATTCCAGAACATTTATTTATTTTTACTTTTGTTAAAGATTATCTATTATTCCATTTAAAAATCATTTTATGTGTAATTGAAAAATGTTATATTTGTTAAATTAATTCTATAAAATTTAGGGATTCTTTGTATTTTGAAAGTATATTTGATCATTATCACCTTGGAATATTCTCAAATATTCGTCATTCAGAAGGAAATCTTATACCTGTCTGCAGCTATTCTGAATTCTTCCAACGCCAAAGAAACTAATGTTATGCCTCATTTTGATAATTCAAAAATTTCATGAAAATCAAATCATTTTATGTGTTATTTTGTGTCTAGTTCTTTCTATCTAGCCTGTTGTCAGTGTTTCCACTAATATCAATTCTCCATTTCTCTTTTTTACTTGATAATGGGCTATTTCATGAGTATAATATGTTTTGTGATCTGTTTTCCTATTGGTCAGCCTGAAATTTTTTTTCAATTCTTTGGCTGTCATAGATAATATTGCTGTGATGATGCACAAGTTTTGAACTTAAGTGTATAAAAACTATAGGCAAACTTTCTAGGCTGTACAAAGTTTCTAGGCTGTTTGGTGTTTCTGTAACTAACTTCGTGAGGAACTTTTACACACTAATTTCCAAGATGAATGTGCTATTTTACAGTGTATGAGAGCTTCAATTTCTTTACATCCTTGCCAAACCTACTAATGCACATCTTCTTTTACCCATTCTGGTGAGTATCAAATGACATATCATTTCTATTTTATAAGTGATTTTACATGTGCTAATGCTATTAACCTCCTTTCCTCTGTTTACACATTGTTCGATTAAGAAATTTCAAGTCAAATTCTTTGTCCATTAATTTAGTTACTGGTCCATTTTTTCCTTGCTCTCCAATTCTTTTCTTTTGGAATAGGAATGTTTACACCATGTTATTATATATTGAAAGTATGGTGCTCCTCATCCTCTCTGTCATCCTCTTCCTCTTCTTCTTCTTTTCTCTTCTTTCTCCTCCTTGTTCCTCTTTCTCTACTTCTTTTTTCTCCTCTTCCTCTTCTTCCTTCCTCTTACTCTACCTCTCTGGTTCCTCTTCTTCTTCTTCTCTGCCCCTCTTCTTCTTTCTTGGACCAAAGCTTCATACTGTCCTAGTAAGCACTCTACCACTTAAAACTGGACAATCCTAGTTTGTTTTTCACATAGGGTCTAGTGCTTTTACTCAGGCTTCCCTAGAATTGTGATCCTCCTGTCTTCACTATGAGTAGCTTTAATTAAAGGCATGTGTCTATATACTTGGCATATAATTGGTTTTGCTTTTTTTTAAAAAAATTATTTACTTTTTTTGTTTTGGTCATGGGGCCTGAACTTGGGCACAGTCCCTCAGCATTTCACTTCAAGCTATCACTTTACCACTTGAGCCACAGTGTCCATTCCAGCTTTTTCTGCTTATGTGGTGCTGAGGAATTGAACCCAGGGCCTCATGCATACAAGGCAAACACTCTACCACTGAGCCACCTTTCCAGCCCTATTTTGCTTTATTTTCATGGCAACTCTCAGCTAAAAATTTTCTTTGAGTCTCTGTGGACATTTTGAACCTGGAATTTTGAATGATGTTGGAAGTCAAGGCTACAAAGAATTTTGGAGAGAGGCAATGCATTCTGTTACCTCTCCTTTTATGCTAGTGTCAGAAGATGAATGTACACCTTTTGGAGACAAAAGTGGAACGTTTTTGGATAAGGAGATGTGTTTGGGTGCTGTGTTCAAATGAAATGGTTAAGTCATATTGTCACTTTGATTGGATTGAAAAATATGCAGGAGAGCAATAACATATACAACTAGGTGTATGGGGGACTGAGTTCCCAGAGAAGTTTAGCAAAGTGGAAAAACACATACTGATTGTGTACTATCCTCAAGTCTAAGAACTTAGAATCGAGGGAGGGAAAATGAGAAACAAACTTATTCAGGAGTTCTCTCTCTGCTTACAAATCACCATAATGTGTTACTTATTTCCTTGTCTTGGCCATTTTCTCTCAGCCAAGATCAACTAAAACGGAACCATAAAGCAACATAGCCTTCCCTTGTTTAACTGGTTTTGCATAGGTTATTTCTCAGTGATGAGAGTCTAACACATTGCTGAATTTAAAAATTGATTAATAAACAATTTGAATTAAGTGATTAGAATTGACTTAGTTACAGTGATGAAAATTGACATGCATTTTTAGAGAAGAATGACTGCCACAGTTGTGCATCAAAACTTTCTGAGCATAGAAATGTATAATACATTACTCAGAGGAATCTTCTGGGAATAAAATCATTGCAATTTTTTTAATCAGAAAAAGTAGGAATAATTTTGAGAATATAATTTAAGTCCACTTTTTGAACTTTGAAAAAACAAACACAAAGCTATTTTAATTAGAAAAAGTGTGTTATCTATTAAAGCTATATCAAAAGCTTTTTTAAAAGAAATTCATGTAAATAGGATCTCAGATCAATAGGAACCAATTAAGAGCTTTACTATTCATACAAGTATGAGATAATTAGGACTAAGTTAGTATAAATAGGAAGAGATGATAAATTGATATGAAGAACACTTAAGGAATAAAAAAATTTTTATTTTCATCTTTATCAAAATCTTTTTTTTATATTTATGTACTATATATTCTATATTAACATCTATATGTGTGTATATGTACATATATATATATATATATATATATATATATATATATATATATATGCATTCACAAGCCTCATGAGTGACAAAAAAATCCAACCAACAAAAAAAACATGAGGAATATAGTGAAAAAAACACAAATTCAGATATCAAAAGTGGCGTGGTGGGGTCAAGGGGAAAGACTAGACAAATGAAGAGGAAAAGGGGAAGAAAATGCAGGCAAGAGTCTAGTGTATAGCCTACCAAACAGAAGGGGATGGTAAAAGAAAGACTGGTGACAATGTTGAAAGAGGTAACACTGATCAAGGCATATTGTGTTTGTAAGCTGCTTTGTTATCTGCCAATGCCTTTGTCCAATGACTTAATGATAAGACTAAAAAAATCACAATAAATTACAACTTTTAGCCAGTTACCTGTGGCTCATAACTGTAAATCTAGCTAATCAGGAAGCTGATATTTCGAAGCCAGTCCTTGTAGGAAAGTCCTTAAGATGATTATCTCCAATTAACCAGTATAAAGCTGGAAGTGGAGTTTTGGCCTAAGTCTTTGACCACCAGTATCAAGTGGAAAAGCCAAGAGAGAGTATGAGGTCCTGAGTTCAAACCCTGGGGCTGCTCCCCCCATGTAACACTTAAGTAAAAATTTATTTAGACAAAATATTTACGGATAAATTTGCATTTTTATGAGAAAGGCTGACAATTGATATTACTTCTCTAAATTCTGTAAGCAATCATTTGTTACGGCTAGTTGGTATTTTAATTAATGAGTTGAAATTTTGAGGTTAGAATTTTATAAACCTACACAATACTGGACTATGTAGGAATGGCTCCATTTCAATTTATTTTCTTTCTTTTTCTTATTTATTGTTTGTTTATTGTATGTTTATTTATTGACATGTCTTAGGGCTGGAAGTCTGGGCCTGGGCTCTGTCTCTGAGCTCTACTACTTGAGACACAGCTCCATTTCCGACTTTTTTGATGGTTCCTTCGAGATAAGAGTATCATAATAGACTTTCTTGCGAAGGCTGGCTTTGAAACTCTATTCTCAAATCTCAGCCTCCTGAGATAGCTAGAATTACAGGCATGTGCAAGCAGCACCTGGCATTCAATTTCAATTAGTAAAAATATTAAATGGTAGAGTGGTAAAGTATTGCAGTAAAAATCTTAAATTTATTTTGAAAATTTCTTTATATAATCACATTTCTTAAGATGAAATACTTCACATTTTAAGTAATTTGTTGCATGTTGAATCAGATTATTCAAATCATGTTTCTATCCTTTAATGTTATAGATTACTATCTAATCATGGATTTAGATTATCAGCAAAGCTTTCTACATATTCAAATAACTATTCTCTGTATGTTGTATGTTTTTTTAGTTTGTTACAAATATGGTATAATTCACTACATTTTATTCAAATGAGTTTTGTGGTCATATAATTAAAAATAACCTATAATAAAGTCACTACAAAGAAGGCAACTCTGTTGCACAAATGCAATATTGTGTGATCAAGAATATAAGGTGCACACAATCAAACCAGTAAGAAGTTAAACATATATTACCGAGTGTGTGTTTGTGTGTGTGTTTGTGTGTGTGTGTTTACATATGTAAGTTTTAAAATAAATTTTTATCGTGAAAATACTGTACAAAGGGGTTACAATCACATGAGCAAGGTAATGAGTACATTTCTTATCAAGCACTATTGCCTCCTCCTTTGTTGGTGTTTCCTCTATCATCCTTTCCCTCACATCTCCACAACTACATTTCCCCCTACTCTTAACCCCTGCTCATTACCATTCCCCCCTCCACAAAAAAGAGTTTGTTTTTTTCCTTCCTCTCCATAAATTATACCAACATCAAATAGAGTGAAAATAGGGATTATACCATGGGGGAAGGACAAACAAATCAACAAAAAAAATTACCCTATAAATATGTTAGAAACAATAGGAAGAAAGAAAAACCACTTGAGTCCTTATCTTGGGGTTTCTTTTGTCTAACATTAAGCTATCTGATCTTTTCTGCTTGTTTCAGATATTTCAAATAAGGGAAACCATGGGGCCTAGGTTTCTTTGGACCTGGCTTATATCACTTAATATAAGTTTTTCTAAGTATTTCCATTTCCTAACAAATGGGGCAATGTCATTCTTTCTGATAGAAGCATAGAATACATTGTGTATATGTACCACATTTTCTTGATCCATTCATCTACTGAGGGGTATCTGGTTTGGTTCCATATTTTAGCTATGGTAAATAATGCTGCAATAAACATAGTTGTGCTGGTAGCTTTAGTGTGGTCTTGTTTGTGATCATTTGGGGAAATACCCATAAGTGGGATTGCTGGGTCATAGGGGAGCTCTATGTGGAGTCTTTCGAGGAACCTCCATAGTACTTTGAAAGTAGCTGAACAAGTTTACATTCCTATCAATAGTGCAGTAGGGTTCCATTCTGGCCACGTCCCCTTCAGCATCTGTTGTTATGAGAGTTCTTAAGTATAGCTATTCTAACTGGGGTGAGGTGGTATCTCAGTGTTGCTTCGATTTGCATTTCTTTTATGGCTAGGGAGGTTGAGCATTTCTTCATGTGTCTATTGGCCATCCTTCTTTCCTCTTCAGAGAAGTTTATCTTTAAGTCTTTAGCCCATTTATTTATTGGGCAGTTGTTTCTTTGAGGATTTGTTGTTGGGGGATTTAATATTTTGAGTTCCAGGTATATTTTAGGTATGAGTTCCATGTCTGTTGTATGGCTAGTGAAGATCTTCTCCCAATCCGTGGGCTTTCTATTGATCTTGCTAGCTATGTCCTTGGTCATGCAGAAGCTCTGCAATTTCATGCAATCCCATTTGTCCAACCTTTCCTTGATTTGTTGTGTTTCTGGGTCTCTATGTTATAACCCATGCTTTCACTGAATTTGATGTTGGTATAATTTGTGGAGGGGAAGGGCAAAAACAAATCATTTAAGTAGGGATACAGGTGGACACATTGCAACAATGAGATGTACAAGTCATTATTTGGAAAAACAAACTTAACAACTTTGGTCGGGGGAGGGGGGAGGATCAGATGGGGGAGATGGGTGGAATATGGGAAGGAATAGGAAGGGGAAACAAAAAGGAGGGAACAATGCTTGATAAGAAATGTACTCGTTATCTTGCCCTTATAATTGTAACTCCTTTGTATGGTATTCTCACAATAAAAAAATAATCGGCCTATGCCAAAGAGAGGTAGGATTTCTCCTATTCTGTCCTGTAATGTTTTCCGAGTGCCTGCTTTGACTCTGAGTTCTTTGATCCATTTGGAGTTGAGTCTGGTACAGGGTGGTATATAAGGATCTAGCTTTAGTTTTCTAAAGGGGGTTAACCAATTTTGCCAGCATCATTTACTGAAGAGGCTGCTTTCTTCCATTCTATTTTCTTTTCTTGCTCCCTTGTGGAAAATTAGATGGCTATAGGTATGTGGGTTCATTTCTGGGTTTTCAGTTCTATTCCATTGGTCTTAAGGTCTGTTCTTGTGCCAGTACCAAGCTGTTTTTATTACTATGGCTTTGTAGTAGAGTTTAAAATTTGGTATTGATATTCCTCCAGCACTGTTCTTTCTGTTAAGGATCATTCTTGCTTTCGGGGTCCTTCATTGTACCCTATGAATTTTTGGATTGCCTCTTCTATTTCCTTGAAGAATGAGGTTGGAATATTGATAAGTATGGCATTGAATTTGAAGATAGCCTTGGGAAGTATTGCCATTTTCATGATGTTGATCCTTCCAATCCAGGAGCAGGGAGGTTTTTCCACGTTCTAAGTACTCTTTTGATTTCCTTTTTCAGGTTTTTAAAGTTTTCATCATAGTAGTCCTTCACTTCTTTGGTTAAGTTAATTTAGTAAAAAGACCTGAATCAAACTTGTAGTTATAAAATTCAACGAAAAGGTAATCATTTCACTGAAAAAATTATTGGCCATATTGTCAATTAAGGAAATAACAAATGTTGACCTCACTGACATTGCCATAGTACCATCCAACATGAACTATGTAAAGAGAAAATGAAATAAAATGACTCATGTATCAGTGAGTAATGAGACATCATAAGATGACCAATGCTTGTGTAATAGAGTAACATAAACAAGAGTATGGACAATATAAAAAAAGAGAAGTCAATATCTTATTAGAAATTTGATTAAAAAGTAAATATCAAGTGATTAAAGGAATTCACTAGTCCACCAAACAAGAAAAACAAAGTAAATAATTATAGGTATATCTTGATGAAATAATAAAAAAATCTAAAAATAAATATCATTAACATTTACAACAAGGAAAATGTATGTACAGAATAAGATAAACTATAGAAAACTACATTTTTGTTATTGATATAGTATTTTGCCACGTATGACAAACAGTACCCTGTTCCTGTGGAATACTACATAAACTACAATCCCATAAAGACATAGGCAATCTGACCAAAAGAAAATGTGAATGTAGGAAGGAAATGATTACCAACTGAATCTCACAGCAAAATAGTGGCTTTTAACCTTACAGTTGAACTTCTGTGGCTCCAAAGGTTAAATAACACAGTTCTTTTTTTTTTTTTAATAATAAAGACACAGCAAGGTATGTAGTTGAGAATATATGGTTTTCACTTAATGAATTGTGTCAATTTATGAAATACATAAAATTGAAAATATTTTATCAAATATTTGCTATATTTCTTAGATATTGACTGACAGTAATAGGACTCATCTTTCATACTGATATTTTAAAAAAGATTTGTGATTTGTGCATGCATTATTTTAAGCATAATCTTTAACAGTATTAATGGTCTATTTTATATTTATCTGAACACATAAGTAGTGAAAGTCTAGCAGCTGATTACATTATTGTCAGGCCATAGTACTCTTTTTTTACACTATACAAGGATGACAGATCAAGGATGCTAGAAGGAAAATGTTTTCCTTCTGGAATTTAATTAGTTTGACTTTAACTCAAGAGAAAAAGATTCTGCTAGCTGTCAATTTTGATTTAGATCTCCAGCTAATTAACGCTCCAAAGAAAGCTAATAAAACTGTTCACAACCCATACCCCCATTGAGATATCTTCATCATGCCATTCTAGGAATGCTGGGGATGCTATTTCCTTCAGATCTTGTGAATTACCTTTGGTTTTTTGCCAAAATTGTCATCTCTATAGCGTTGTTCACATTTTTGCATGTATATTTAAAATGTGCAGTACTTTTACTATATTGTTATATATCATGTAATATGATATGTATACCATGAGAGAAAAGCCATTTAGTCTTTTCTCCCAAAATCCATTTCAATAGTGCACCATTTCTTCCTACTTTCAGAACACTAGTTACTACACTTATAAAGATTCCTGTTGAACAATAAGCTATCTCCTCGGCTCAGGGACATGACAATATACAAACTGAGATTTTTAAAGTTGAGACTTAAGGAAATTAAAGGATATACACTGTCTATAAAATATACACTGTCTATAAACCTTAATTAAATTAGGCTAACACATTTTATTTTTGTTTCTTTTTTATTCAGTTTTGTATATTTTTTATTTACATACTGTACAGAGGGGTTACAATTACATGAGCAAGGTAGTGAGTATATTTCCTACAGAGCATTGTTGCCTCCTCATTTGTTTTACCCCTGCCATCCCTTCCCTCCCACCTCCACAACTACCCACCCAAACCCCCGCCAAAGTTGCTAACACATTTTAGAACATAGAGTCTATTGCTGTTAGAAATATTATCCTTGAGAAATAAGGAGATGATTAACACATTAAAAATAAAAACAAGGAAGGAAATTCATTGCCTCTCTTCTTTGGTTCCACTTATTCCTAGATTTATTCTGTATTGGAAGGTCTGCTACCTACCTGAGGGACATTGATAATAAATCCTAGTCTTCCCACATTCTCAAGCTCACAGTTTAGTATTTGTGCACCATGGTTGTGAGGTGAATTGTATGAGAAGCTTTCCTTCAATATTCTCTGCAGGGATGTGGCTATGACTTTGAAGTACTGAAGCTATCTTTCACTCTAAAGTTATTGTGTGGGCTCATATGTCTTTGGCATGTCTAGTCCAAATTTAAAAGAAAGAGACTAAAAGATTATTTCTCTTAGGAGAAACTAATTTATATTTCAACCAACAGCTAGAAGTTATTGCTTAATATTTGAGCACAGAATGCTGAAATAGTATTGGAAAAGATAATCTAGCTGTCCCCAGCAATACAAGCAGAAATTTTACTTAGTCTGAGCATCTTGTATATTACTACATTACTCCTACTCTGGTCACCTTCAATTTGTTTCACCCTAAATTTGTTTAAAAGTGTTCTAGCTTCTGTCACACCAGCAAATGTACATATCATACATTGCTTCAATATTACTAAAGGATAAGCTTGTAATTTAAGTATATTAGTCTAGAGTCAGTAGCTGCAAAATTATGTAACAATGTTTATAATAATACATATATTGGTTTTGAGAGCAGAGATAAATTCTCAACAAAATATCTTTATTATTTAAGACATTTTATTTGCTTGTCTCATTTCTGTGCAATGAAAAGAAATACTATTCACAATTACTTAATTGAAATAATGTAATATTTATTCAAAAAACCCCATAAAATAGTAGCAACCAGTAGTAGTCCAAAGGAAGATTAAACAAAAAAGAAAATTATCCTGTAGACTTTCTTTAGCTAGAAATTATTTCAACATGTATGTTAGCTTACGTCTGAACATCTAGTCCCAGATTCTAAAATATAAAATGTAGTTGTTGAATACCAGGCAAGATTTTGGTAGGCTCATTTTGGACAAGGCTAATTAGGAAATTTAAGGAAAAGAATTCATAAATACTTCACTGAGGATTCATTATAAAAATGAAGTTAATTAATTATTTGAAAATTTGAGTGTAAGAAAGAAGAGTTTCTATAGAGTATCTTTTGTGTAACTGTAAGTATTATGAAATAATATACAGATGATAGATAGATACGTACATGCATAGATACATAGATGTTACACTGTTGGAATTCAAGTCTGAAAATTGGGGTAGGAGAGTTTGTACAGTGGTTGTGTCCAGAAATGTGAATAAGAGTATTATGGAAAGGAGAACAAGTGCTGACTAGGAAAGGCTTGTGGTGCAGTGAAAGACCATCAAATGAAAATCCAGGGGAGTAAAGAAATGAGGGTTAGAGAAGACACAAAATATGAAAAGTCAAGGTGACGTGAGTTTCTAGAAGGTGAGAAAATGAGAGGTTAAATATTGAAGCAACATCTCTCTGAAGAGTGAACTACTTAGGGACTAAACCAAATCCTTTAGTTTTGTTTATTAGTAAACTTTTGAGAATGTTAATTGTTAGTATGGAAGTAAGACAACCTTGGTTAAGGTGTAGTAATACTTAAGAAGTTTAGTTTGTGTATGTGTGGGTATGGGTTTGTTGACTATAAAATAAACTTTGTCTAAAACTCGATCAAAAAGTACAGGCACATGAGGAAATGGAGAAAAATTAGAGCATGGATACTTGTGAGATATTCAAGCTACCAAGAAAAAAATGAGACATTAAATATAAGAGAATGATACAACAAACTTTGGAATAATGAACTGAACAGGCAAACTAAAGAAATAAATATAAAAGAGACAAAAATAAAGCTGAATTATTACGAATGGTGAAAAGTATGATTATGTTTTTCCACACAAATAATTATCCAAAGGTTTAAATTGTTAATTATCCCAAACTAATGACCAATATAACACCATACCAAAAAAGCTGAATGAAAAGAGTAATTCTGTATTAATCTGTACTAGTATGATGAAAAAATTACCCTTTCAAACTGGCCAGGAGAAAAGATATATTAACAAAGATAGTGCAGACCAAAAGACAAAATATAAGGAAAATCAAAGCCAACTAATATTTTTAAATCAACATTGATTAATTAATTATTGGTTCCACCATTTGATCTGACTTCATACTTGTTCTAAACAACTATCATCAGAGATGTAAATGGTGGTTCAATAAGGCAAGTCTGAAGGCAAAACAGGCCTTTTCTAAAAATCTGAATTTTCAATGTGTACGACACTATTACCCACAAGAGGCAAATGAATCTAAACCGAGTTTAAGTCACAAATTCTTTCTTCATTGGCCATTTATTTTTTTAATATTAATCCACTTTATGCTTTTAGACCTGATAATATAGAGTTTCTCTACTTTAAAAATAAAATTTTAATATATTTTGAAATATATCATTTCATATAAAATTTCAGATTTAGACGCATGGTGAATGAATAGTAATACAAACACATTTCTCTTTCAAAGCAGAATAGAAAATGATGGCTAGGCTAATATTCTTAAGTACTATCATTATTTTTAGTTAAGTTTCCAACCAATTGAGTGCTTTAGAATTGAGCTCTTCTGTAAAATACAAGTACTGGTTTGATTTAATCACAATATACATCCAGTATTTATTGTGCATTATTGCCAACTTTTTGGTTCAAGCTTACCTATGACAAGGACATATGTGATTGAATGAAATTTAGCACATATCCTGTGAGTAGAGATGTGTTTTTATTTCTGAAAAATTTGAATCAAATGAAAAATAATGTAATTGATTGAAAGTCAATTGCAACTACACAGAGGCTGCTATTTGAAGTGAACCACCAAAATAAGTGGAAAATCAATTTATAAAAAGAAAGGAATGGTGGGGATGGGAAGGGTTGGGAAGGGGCAACAAAGGAGGAGGCAACAATGCTTGATAAGAAATGTACTCATTCCCTTGCACATGTAAGTGTAACCCCTCTGTACAGTATTTTCACAATAAAAGAATAAAGAAAGAAAGAAAGAAAGAAAGAAAGAAAGAAAGAAAGAAAGAAAGAAAGAAAGAAAGAAAGAAAGAAAGAAAGAAAGAAGGGAAGGAAGGAAGGAAGGAAGGAAGGAAGGAAGGAAGGAAGAAAGAAAGAAAGAAAGAAAGAAAGAAAGAAAGAAAGAAAGAAAGAAAGAAAGAAACAAGGAAACAAGGAAAGAAGGAAAAAAGAAAGGGAAAAATAAATACAGGATCAAGTTAACAGTAAAACAAATGCTTGTAGTTGTGTGTAGAATTCAAAGGAAATAAGGTAATGGAAGACATTTAAATGGCAAAATGAATAACATGGGATTTGAATTTATAACTATTTATACTGCTATTAAGTACCATTTGTCAAGAAATGGAAAGACCTGGGGAAAATATTACATTATGTGAAGCTAGGCCATAGTGACAAATGTTGCATGCTTTCACATACATTTGAAAGCTAGATTTTATGTATAAATTTGTAAGTAAATTTGTTGGGTGGTATAGAATTACATACAAAAGTATTAACTGAAATAGAGTTGATTCAGGGGAGAACTCCAAGAGTGTAATTCCCAATCATGGGTCCACTGGTGCCAACAGCCTGAGTCTGAACTCTGCTCACTCATGAAAGTGATGTAGAAGAGAACATAAATATGGTCTTATAGACTAATGTATCCTGGTCACATGAACCAGGAAACTTTGAAGAAACAGCACTGACTTTCACTCTGGAGGAGCAGGGCCTGCTGAGCCTCCAGAGAATTCCTTGTACAGGAAAGTGACACTGGGAAACTACAGAAAGCTGGTCTCAGTGGAACTCTATCTTTCCAAAGCAGATCTGATATCTCCATTACAGAAAGCAAAAGACTGCTGACCAGTGGAGAGAGAAATTCTTCAAGACTCCTTTCTAGAATGAACTGGGGCTATAGGAGTACTTCAACTGGATTTTCTTCCTGCCATGAATCCATTGATGAAAAATAACGTGGTGGAAGTTCTTACCCTGAACCAAGAAGTGGCTTAGGCCCGGGAATGCTCAGGTTCATGCCCTCTGTGCTGAAGATGGAGGCTGGAGCCCAGACATTCCTTCTAGAACGTTCGTGAGCAAACGTAGCTTGAGAGTTAAAACATAATTCGTGGTTCACATGTAAAACTTCTACCAGAAGGACTGTGAAGTGGGCAGAGTCAAGGAGAGCAGCGGTTCTGTGGCAAGCAGGTCCCCTGTGAACATTCACCAAAAGGGCTCTGAAGGAAGCAAGGGAAACAGTGGTTTTAAGAAAAGCATTTCACCATTGAGAGCAGCAGATTCTTCTTTAGAAGGGTTCACTATGTGAGCCAACTTTGACGATGCAACGAAGAGAGTCAAATGTTCCGGAACCCAAGGTAGTTTTCAGTCCATAAAATGACCCACACTAAAGATTCATAACCTGGTCCTACCAGAATGGACTTCGTGAACTTGTGGACATTGTGCAAGCAAAATATTAACTCATCTTTTGAAATCATCTCAAAGTTAGATCCACACTGGAGAAAGCGCCAATGTATATCAGAACTGTAGGAAGGTGTTTGTACAGATCTCCTCCCTTAAATAACACCAGATTTCATGGTGGACAGAACATTTGAGTGTGGGAGTGTGAGAAGACTTTCAATGTCTGCTCAGCCCTCTTGCAGCACCTGAGTACTCACACTGAAGCCAAAGCCTACCCATATCAGAACTGTCTAAAAGCATTCCACAAGAGCTCTCATCTCATTGAACATCAGAGAACTCATACTGGGAGAACCCCTATGTGTCACCCAGAGCTCACATCTTACTGGGCATCAGAATATACACAGAAGGAAAAAGTGTAGAAAGAAGAAACCCAGTTCACAGCCCTAGAGTCTGTGGAAGCATTGCTGATCCTGCTGCTTCAGCCTCCTGCTGCCTGAATATTATGGGTGTGCACCATTATTGGTAGGTAAGAAGCTTAGAAAAGTGAGATGAGTGAAGGAGTAGGAAAACTATAAGGAAGTTACTAATGAATTCATTCATTTTTTAATGTTTTCCTTTGGTCACTAAGTAACGATGAAATCTAATAATGTTTCTAAATTTTTAAAGCCAGGTATCAAATAATCTATTCACTTGTAATTATGTCCACGGTAATGAGTTTATGTGTTTGTGTGCAACCAGGAAAGAATTTAAATAAATAAAACTATATTTCTGTGTGGAAAACTATAGTGTAATTCCTCAGAAAGGTGAAATTATAGTTCACCACCCAGAGGCAGGTATTCAAATGGGAAGTGTCAGGGCAAAGCAGTGGATAAGTGAAAAGGAAAGATGGGAATAATGCAGTCAAGAATCCATTGTGTATCCTACAAAATTAAGAAGAGTATAGGAAGGGACAGGAAGAAAAGGGATGGATCAGAATGTTGAAAAGGGTGACGTAGATCAAGATGCGTTGTATTCTTAAATTTCTTTGTTAAATTGCAACAAACTTGGTACAACTCCTTAAAGATAACTAATAAAAAATAACAAAAAAGAAACAAAATTGACCATTGACAAGCTCTCAGACTCCCTTCAAGTCTGTTTCAGATTATTAACAGCGTCATAATATGGCTAAGTTGTTCTTTAAATTTTCTCTGAAATACATCACCAAAAATGAGTAATATTATGAATTATTAACATTTAGTTACTAACAAATTCTGCAGGTTATTCTTGATTTCAATTATGGGCACAAACAACAAAATATTAGTCAGAAATAATAGTTTAGCCAAACATATTACAATGCATATTTTGCCAATGTCCACAGCTGAAAATTATTTTTCATATTTTACTTTTGTTTTACACAAAATGTAACAGCATTTTTTACTCAAAAGTTTTATTGTACACAAAAGTACATAATTAAAATGATTTTGTTGGACTGATGTATCAATTTTTAATAGCTTCTTAGGAATGTTATTATATAGTTTATCAGGATGTTCCATCTTTCAGTAGGATTATTTCGGGAAAGGCTTTAGCTAATAATAAGTTCTTCAATACAACAGTGTCAACAAAAATGTCATAATACAAAGAGATAAGGGAGATTTGTCAGTATTCTGACTAGATTAAGAAAGATGTTATCTTGCAAATTTTGAAGTTGCTATAAATACATTGCTACTAAAGTTTGACCCTAAATATACATTTTTAAAATTAGGACAAAAATTAAACTTGTGAGAATATATGTTCAGATTTTTTTGTTTATTGTTACTAAATATATAAACTGAAATTTCTTAAATATATGTCAATGTCATCATTGAACTAGCCAATTGATAATACTGGTATTTATTTAAATGCCAATATGATTTTCTACTAAAAAGTGGTGATATAGTATGCTGTTTTTTTTATCAAGTTAGCAAATATAACGCATTACATGAAAGTATGAAAGCTACTTGATTTTTTTCTGAAATATATTCATAGTTTTCAGATCTAGAAAATTATCATTATTAATTAAAGCTCTGATAAAAATTACTATAAAGCTAATTTTTTCTTTTTGTTTTATTTATTTATTTTAAATATTTTTGTAAAAGTGATATGCAGAGAGGTGTCAGTTATATGAGTCAAGTAATGAGTGTATTTCCTTTTGAAACGTGTCATTACCTCCCTCATTCTTTCCCAGTTTTTCCTCTCCCTACTTCCCTCCCCCAAAATTGTATAGTTCCAACGTAGTATCTAGCAATTTCTGCTAAATTGGTTGACCCTTTGTCCCACCATTTCTGTGCTTAACCCTTCCCCACCCCACATCAGATAAAGTTATATACAAGACAATTTTTGGCTTGATTTGATTATCTTTTGTGTATGTGATAGAGTGTGTTGGTTCTGGAGCTTGAACTCAGGGCTTGTCCTCTGTTCTTCAGCTTATAAAGCTAATTTTTAAGTTAAATGTCAGCAGGTTAACTTGTGGGTCAATACCAATTTTATAGAATTCTTTAATCTTTATAAAAAATTTACTTGCTATACTATCGAGTTCACATCTTTAGAACAGTACTCATTTTTACGAATATTACAGCAAGTGTTTTTCCACATTATTGAAACTGAAGATAGCATATCATTTAAAAGAAGAGAAAGCACTGATAATTTTTCTGTCATTGAGTACAAATTTCCCATAGCATTGAAATGATTGCAAACAGAGGAATTCCATTCTTTATGTGTAAGTGTATTTTATATACATATACATATAAATATATTAGCATTGTTTGGTTATTTTCTTCAGTATATCATCAGCTTAAGCATAGGAGCAATGCACTATATAGTTTGTAATCCAAATACCAGAAAAATACTAGTTAACAAAATGTTTATGAACCAAATATAATATATTTAACATGAGATGGCACCTTTAATTCTACCAAAGCCATCTGGCTTTTTTTAAATAAGTTATTCAATGGCAATTAAAAATGACCAATACAGCCAGATGGCCAAGAGTAGTGGACAAGAAGCACACAAGAAACATATGTGTTTTTACAGTCATATTCCAAATGATTTGAGGGCCCTTAAAGGGCTAAATTGCCGGATCATCTCACCTCTGATAGATGAAAATAACATGTAAAGTCTAAACTTTGTGCTTGATAAAAGAAAAAAAAAGTATGTCTACGCTTAAAATGAGGCAATTTTTCTTTTTCTTTCTTTTCTTTTCTTTTTTTTTTTTTTTTTGGCTTTTGACCTACAGTTCTTTTTAATTGTTTTTTTATTATCTTTAATAACATTACAAAGGATTTGCTATTCACAAAGCAGTTTATGAATACAGTGAATCTTGTTCAATGTTGCCCCTTTCTATATTCTTAACCACCCATCTTAATCTAACCCTTCATTCATTTTTCTTTTTATGTATTGATTTTTTGCCATAAAGCAATTGATGTGTATGATGCATGTTGATCCATGTCATCCCTTCAACCTCTTCAACACCCTTTGACCCACCATTTCCCTATTTTTTTCTCAATTCTATGGTATATACAATGAATTCTTGGCTGCTTTCTCCCCACATTCCCCTCTTTAAGGCCACACTAAAGTCACCAGCACAACCATGTTCAAAACAGCATTATTTACCATAGCCAAAACATCCAATCAGCCCAGATGCCCTTCAGTGGCCTAATAGGTAAAAAAAAAATATGGTATATATACACAATAGAATTCTACTCATCCATCAGAAGGAATGATATTGATCATTCGTAAGGAAATGGATACTTGGAAAAATTATTTTGAGATAACATTTCTTGGATCAAGGAAATGACACACACACACACTTTCCTGTTTACAAAGCATTGTATCTCTACAGTTCATTTGCAAACTTCTTATATGAAACAGCATATATACCTGGGCTGACTATATCTACTTTAATACTGAAATAATCACGAGTAAAATTATGTTTGAGTATTAGACTCAATGTGAGGTGTTTAGATGAGAAGGGTTCCCCTATATGAATGGATTAATGGCAATTAAAATCTGCTTGAGATTGTGAGTTTGACTTCTTGTCCTTTGTTTACTTCTCTTTACTTGTCTGCCATAGGATGAAAGAACATGTAAAGAATCATTTTATACCGATCACAAATTTTCCAGAGATATGGACCAGTATAATTTTGTTCAGTATAATGGGCCCAGTCTCAGGAATTCTGTTACAGCAGCACAAAATGGACTATGGTACCTATGTTAATATTATTTATATATGTAGAAAATGGATTTGTAGGGGCTCAGAAGGTGGCGCAGTGGTAGAGCGTTTGCCTTGCATGCATAAGACCCTGGGTTTGATTCCTCAGCACCACATAAGCAAAAAGAAAAAAAGCCGGAAGTTGCGCTATGGCTCAAGTGGTAGAGCGCTAACCTTGAGCTGAAGAGCTGAGGGACAGCATCCAGGCTCAAAATTCAGGCTCCACAACTGGACCCCCCTCAAAAAAAGAAAATGGATTTGTATTTTATAGAACTGTTCAGTTTAAGTTCTAATAGATACCCTTTGAATACATAAGTTTTCATTTAGCTGTATTATAAGAATAACACTGATGAAAGAAACTAAAAATAGCTAAATTAATCTGATTTGGGGAGGATAAGAAGAAACACAGAAATAGTGGGACAAGGAGTGAACTAATTTAGCAACGATACTCACTAGACACTATTTTGGAATTGAACTATACAACTTGGAGGGTCAGATCAGATAGTGGGGAGGGAAAACCTGGGAGAAAACAAGGGAGAGGATAATACTGTTTGAACGGAAATGTAATTGTTATCTGATTTTTGTAACTTTAAGCTCTCTGTATATGACCTTTACAATAATAAAATTAAGAAACAAAACAAAAAATAACATAGGGAACACCATATATATGAAATGGACATTTGTTTAGTGATTGTGTCATTATGGGTCAATAATAACTCATATCTACTCAATAACACAGAGCTTGAAAGAACTATTTCAGTTTTATTTAATTATACTTACAAATACACTGAGAAGTTTCTATTGCAATTATTTGTTATGAGTTTACACTAGTATTGATTTCTTTGATTGATATATGTGTTATTCTATGTATGAGCCATTATAGCTTATTAAGAGTCTTATTTAAGTCATAACATAACTTTCAAAAATCAGCCAAACCAGACATAAAAAGAAAAGAACTCATGAAAGTGATATCTGCTGTAAATAAAGAATTACAGAAACTTTTATGGGGGGAAAGCAATAGAAGAAATATAGAGGTAAGATAAGAAAATCATCAAAAATTTAAAAATTGATGGTAGTTTGTGAGATACTTAAAAGAGTAACAAAATATTATTTGAAAAATGTACTACGTATGAGTGTGGAAAATAGTAATAAGGATAGCAATTTAAAAACATTGTGAATGTCTAAATACAATATGTTCAACTTATCACTATAATTATTAAAATATGTTCAAACACTGTTATTCAAAAAATTAAAATAATTATGATCCATGGCCTCAATTCTTATGTTAAAATGTCAATAATATCTCAGGTAAATATATATATGAAAAAGAATATATAATATGCTTTCAATTAAAAAATATGATTGTTATGATTATAAAACCTCACATAAATTAATCTGTCCAAAAAAATCAATAAGCAAAAATATTTAGAACATCATTATAACAGTTACATATTTCTTATGACAACATATTTATCAAAATAAAAATTGTACAGGTTCTTTTTTTTTATTTTTATTTTATTTTATTTGAGAACATACTGTACAGAGGGGCTACAATTACATGGGCAGGATAATGCATACATTTCTTACCAAGCATTGCAGCCTCCTCCTTTGTTTACACTTCACATCCCTTCCCAGCCTCCCCCCTCCCCCCACCCAATTATACCCCCTTCCCCCCCCACACCGACATTGTAAAGCTGGTTTTGACCTGACATTTTGTACTTCTCATTGTTGCAACAGGTCCACCTGAATCCTTAAACGACTTGTTTGTCCCCATCTCCTCCACAAGTTATACTGACATCAAATATAGTGAAAGCTAGGGTTACCCTGTGGGGGAGGGACATACAAAGCAACAAAGAAATAATCTTATAAATGCGTTAGAAACACATGCATGAAAGAAACGAAAACATTAAAATACATATTTAAGGGTTCATTTTCCTAACATCACATTATCTGACCTTTTCCGCTTGACTCATACCTATACTAGATATTGCAAATAAGGGAAACCATGGGACCTATGTTTCTTTGGGCCTGGCTTACTTCACTTAATATAATTTTTTCCAAACCTTTCCATTTCCTAACAAATGCGGAAATGTCATTCTTTCTGATGGAGGCATAGAATTCCATTGTGTATATATACCACATTTTCTTGATCTATTCATCTACTGAGGGGCATCTGGGTTGGTTCCATATCTTAGCTATGGTAAATAATGCTGCAATAAACATAGTTGTGCTGGTAGCTTTAGTGTGGTCTTGTTGGTAAACATTTGGGTAAATGCCCAAAAGTGGGATTGCTGGATCATAGGGGAGATCTATGTGAAGTCTTTTGAGGAACCTCCATACTGCTTTCCAAAGTGGTTGAACAAGTTTACATTCCCACCAACAATGAAGTAAGGTTCCTTTCTGTCCACATCCCCTCCAGCATCTGTTGTTGTTAGAGTTCTTGATTTTTGCAGTTCTAACTGGAGTGAGGTGATATCTCAACATTGTTTTGATTTGCATTTCTTTTATGGCTAGGGATGTTGAACATTTCTTCATGTGTCTATTGGCCATCCTTCTTTCTTCTTCAGAGAAGCTTCTCTTTAAGTCTTTCGCCCACTTATTTATTGGGCAGTTGTTTCTTTGAGGATTTGTTGTTGGGTGGTTTAATTATTTGAGGTCAAAGTATATTTTAGATATGAGACCCTTGTCCGTTGTATGGCTAGTAAAGATTTTCTCCTAATCGGTGGGCTTTCTATTGATCTTGCTAGCTATGTCATTTGCCCTGCAGAAGCTCTGCAACCTTATGCAATTCCATTTGTCCAACCTTTCTTTGATTTGTTGTGCTTCCGGGTCTCTATTCAGAAAATTTCAGCCTGAGCCAAGGAGACCTAGGGTTTCTCCTATTCCATCCTATAATGTTTTCAGAGTGTCTGCTCTGAGTTCAAGGTCTTTGATCCATCTGGAGTTGATTCTGGTGCAGGGTGATATATAAGGATCTAGCTTTAGTTTTCTACATGTAGTTAACCAATTTTGCCAGCACCATTTACTGAAGAGGCTGTCTTTTTTCCATTCTATTGTTTTAGCTTCCTTATCGAAGATTAGATGGCTATAGGTCTGTAGGTTCATTTCTGGGTTTTCAATTCTATTCCATTGGTCCTGAGGTCTGTTCTTATGCCAATACCAAGCTGTTTTGATTACTATGGCTTTATAGTAGAGTTTGAAATTTGGTATTGATATTCCTCCAGCAGTGTTCTTTCCGTTGAGGAGCGTTTTTGCTATTCAGGGTCTTTTATTGTTCCATATGAATTTTTGGATTGCCTCTTCTATTTCCTTGAAGAATGAGGGTGGAATTTTGATAGGTATCGCGTTGAATTTGTAGATAGCTTTGGGAAGTTCTGCCATTTTCACGATGTTAATCTTGCCAATCCAGGAGCATGGGAGGTTTTGCCATTTTTTAAGTTCTGTGTTGATTTCCTTTTTCAAGATTTTAAAGTTTTCATCATAGAGGTCCTTCACTTCTTTGGTTAAGTTAATTCCTAGGTATTTTATTTTTTGTGGGGCTATTACAAATGGAGTTGCTTTCCTAATTTCAGCCACACTTTTCTCATTGTTGGCATATAGAAAAGCCATTGATTTTGGGGGTTAATTTTATAACCTGCTACTTTGCCAAAGTTTTGAATCAGCTTGAGTAATTTGGTAGTGGAGTCTATGGGATTCTTTAAATACGAGATCATGTCGTCTGCAAAGAGGGAGAGTTTTATTTCTTCTTTCCCTATTTGGATCCCCTTTATGTCTGCATCTTTTCTTATTGCTGTAGCTAGGCATTCTAATACTAGATTGAAGTGAAGTGGAGAGAGTGGGCATCCTTGTCTTGTTCCTGAATTAAGAGGAAATGGCTTTAGTTTTTCACCATTGAATATAATGTTGGCTGTAGGTTTGTCATATATAGCCTTTATTGTATTGAGGAATGTTTCATGGATTCCTAATATTTCCAGAACCTTCATCATAAAGGGGTGTTGGATCTTGTCAAATGCTTTTTCTGCATCTATTGAGATAACCATGTGGTTGTTATTCTTGCTCCTGTTGATGTGATGAATAATATTAATTGATTTGCGTATATTGAACCAGCTTTGCCTCCCTGAAATGAATCCTGTTTGATCGTGTTGTATGATTTTTTGGATGAATTGTTGAAGTCGATTGGCCAAAATTTTGTTGAGAAGTTTTGCATCAATGTTCATCAAAGAAATGGGTCTATAGTTCTCTTTGTTTGATGAGTCCCTGCTTGCTTTTGGGATGAGTGTTATGATGGCTTCATAGAATGTGTTCGGTAGTGAGCTTTCTCTTTCAATTTCATGGAAGAGCTGGAGGAGTATTGGTGTGAGCTCTGCTTTGAAGGCCTTGTAAAATTCTGCTGTAAAACCATCTGGTCCTGGACTTTTCTTAGCTGGGAGGTCTCTTATTGCTGTTTCTATTTCAATGCTTAATATGGGCCTGTTAAGCTGGTTTAACTCATCGTGGTTTAGTTTTGGCATATCAATATTTGCTAGGAAAAGTAGATTTCTGTCAAGTTCTCAAACTTATTAGCATAAAATTTTGAGAAGTATTCCCTTGTAATGTTCTGAATCTTGGTCGTTTCCGTGTTGATTTTTCCATTCTCATCTCTGAGTTTATTAATTTGGGTGTGTTCTCTTCTTTTTCTGATAAGATTTGCTAAGGGTCTGTCAATTTTGTTAAGTTTTTCGAAGAACCAACTCTTTGTTTTGGTGATTCTTTCTATAGCTTTTTTTTATTCTAATTCATTTAATTCTGATTTAATTTTGATTATTTCTTTCCGTCTAATGGATTGGGGTTTATCTTGCTGATCTTTTTCAAGGAGGTTTAGATGTGTCATTAAATTGTTAGTTTCCGATCTCTCCAATTTGTTGATGTAGGAGCTCAGAGCTATAAACTTGCCTCTGAGTACTGCCTTTGCTGTGTCCCAGAGGAGCTGGTAATTTGTGTGTTCATTTTTGTTGAATAGCATGAACATTTGAATTTCCTTTCTAATCTCTTCCATGACCCACTCATGATTCAGCAGTGTGTTGTTCAGCCTCCATGTGATACCGGACTTTCTTTGGTGGCTTTTGGTGTTGAGTTCTAATTTTATTCCCTTGTGGTCAGAGAGAATGCAAGGTATAACTTCAATGTTTCTGAATTTAGACAAGTTTGCTTTGTGGCCTAAAATGTGGTCTATTTTAGAAAACGTTCCATGTGCTGCTGAGAAGAACGTGTATTCCGATGCTGCTGGGTGAAATGTTCGGTAAATGTCTGTTAAGTCTAGTTGATCTATGCTGCTGTTTAGATCTGCGGTTTCTCTATTGAGTTTTTGCCGAATTGATCTATCTAGTGGGAAGAGTGGTGTGTTAAAATCCCCAAAAATTAATGTCTTTGGATGTATATGGGATTTGAGGGAAAGTAGTGTTTCTTTGATAAATTTGGGTGCTCCATTGTTTGGCGAATAGATATTTAGAATTGTAATATCCTCCTGAAGGAGAGATCCTTTAATTAGTATGCAGCGACCTTCTTTATCTCTTCCAACGAATTTTAATTTGAAGTCTATTTTATCTGATATTAGGATTGCATCTCCCGCCTGTTTATGAGGTAGATTTTGTTCCAGCCTTTAACCTTGAAAATGTGTTTGTTTTTATGGGCAAGATGTGACTCCTGCAGGCAGCAGATAGAAGGGTCTTGTTTTTTAATCCAACTAGACAGTCTATGTCGCTTAATTGGAGAGTTCAGTCAGATAACGTTAAGAGATAGGACTGAGAGGTATTTGTGAGTTCCTGCCATGTTATCCATCTTCTTGGGGGCTGCGAAAACTGGGTTCTTCCTAAGGTTCTTGGATTCTCAATTTGAGTGCAGTTTCTTGGCCTTTGTTGCGGTCATGTTGGTTTTCTATGTGTAGGACATCTTTAAGAATCTTTTGTATGGCTGGTTTGGTGGAGATGTATCGTTTCAATTTTTCTTTGCTATGGAAGGTTTTTATTTGGCCTTCAGTTATGAAGGAGAGTTTAGCTGGGTACAGTATTCTTGGTTGATAGTTGTTTGTTTTTAGGGCATGGCATACGTCATTCCAGGCTCTTCTTGCTTTGGTTGTCTCTGCTGAGAAATCTGAGGTAATTCTAATTGGTTTCCCTTTATAGGTGATTAACCTTTTCTCCTTGACAGCTTTAAGGATCTTTTCCTTGGTCTGGGTTGATCCTGTGTGGATTATAACGTGACAGTGGGATGTCCTATTGTGGTCTGGTCTATTTGGGGTTCTAAAAGCTTCTTGTATCTGAATAGGCCTATCTTTCTGTATGTTTGGGAAGTTCTCTGCTAGGATCCTGTTAAACAAATTTCCTAGACCATTAACTTCTGTTTCTAGATGCTCCTCTACACACATTGTCCTTTGATTGGGCCTTCTGATGGTGTCTTCCAGGTGTTGGATAGACCTCTCATATTTCTTGGACTTGTCTTGGATGGTTGTATGTTCTTTCTCTATAATATCTAGGCTGTCTTCAATCCCTGAGATTCGATCTTCTGCATGGTCTAACCTGCTGTCAATACTCTCTACTTTGTTTTTTATCTGTTTTCCTTCTAATTGGTCAGCTTTGATGGCTTCAAGTTCTTTGTTGAAGCTTTGTTTTAGGTCTTGTATGAATTTCTTTACTTCCTTAATTTGATGTTCAGTGTTTGTTCTCAAATCACTTAGTTGATTGGTTATGGTTTCTTTGGACTCCCATTCCTTCTGTTGGGTTCCATTCAGCATTCCTTTTGTGGTCTCCCTGACTTCATCTTTGTGTATTCTCTACCTGGTTTCTCAATTCCTGAATTACTCTTTGAAAATCTTCCTCCCATCTGTGGGATTCCTGCAGTTCTCTTTCTTCCCGTTCGTGGGATTCCTGCAGTTCTCTTTGAGTGTTCTCAGCCTGCTCACGCCATTCCTCCCTTTCTCTTTGAGTATTTTCAAGTTGTTCACGCAAATCCTCTATCAGTTTTTGAGTAGCTTCCTCACGCTTATGATATTCCTATATAAACTTCTGGGATGCCTCCTCTCTCTCCCTATTACGCTCATACAGAGTCCTTTGTACATTGTCAAACTTCTCATTTATCATGTTTGCTAGTAGTGATTGTAGAGCTATTTGGGAACTCTCCTCTGGATTATTCTTTATCTGTTCTAATCCCTGATTATCAAGATTGGGAATTGAGATACCCGAATTTGCCATTTTTCTTGTGTTTTTCCGGCTTACTCCGCCATTTGAGATGAAGATTGCAACAGTTTTGTGCTAGAACACTATCTTAAGGCAACCATCAACCAAAGTTTGCGTTTCTACAGTCAATAGTCTACAGATACAATCTAGTTCAACAGATACATCTATTCAACATCAAACAACTATATGTTAAAGGACTTCGAACCGCAGAAAAGAATTTGGAAAACCAGAAATTATTAGGATTAGGGAGAGATGTGGGTAAAAAATAGGAATAGATTGGTGTGGGGAGGCACAGGGAGAGTTAACTATGTCCTAATCACAATGCAGGAAATGGGTTGGGTAGGATGCAAGTAGAGAGAGAAAGAAAAAGAAGAGAAGGAAAGGGGAATGAAGAGAGACCAGAAAAAAAATAGAAACGTAAAAATTAATGTTATTATAGAGGTTAAAAGACCGTCTATTTAGAGAGGAATGTGAATATGTTCCGAGAAGGGGAGGGACATAGAGGAGATGTGAAAAAATTTAAGGATGGGAAAGGGAGAAGAAAAGATCAGAAGTTCAGTAGAGCTAGACAAAAAACAAAAAGATAATTAAGAAAGAAAGAAAAAGAGAAAGAAAACAAGAAAAGAAAGGAAAACGCTCATTCACATATTCCTAAAATAAAAATTATAAGATGAGAAAAAAAAATGTTACTGGAAAACAATTATTTTTTCAGAAGAGGCAAAAATTAAAGATTAATAAAAGTTTTAGGAGGGAAAAAAATTTATATATATATATATATATATATATATATGGTAACCAAAAACAAAAAACAAGCAAAAAAAGAAAAGAAGAAGAAGAAGAAAAAAAAAGAAAAAGAAAAAAAAGTCTTTTGAATTTTTTTGGGGGGTGGGAGGAGTGGGAAGAATCCTGTATCTCCCTTTTGTCTGTAACCAGTCTCTTGTTGGAGTCTCTGGTCAGCTTGAGGTCCTGTGGCTTGATTGGTTTCTTAAGTCGGTTGGTTGGAAGAGGCAGAAAAATGCTCTGCTTTACCCAAGATTTTGAGATCCCCCTCCCAGGTTAGTTTTCTGGGAGGGTGATCTGCTTTGAGAATCACAAAAGAGGGGGATGTGGTGATGAGGCTAGGTTCTGGGTAGAGTTGAGGCCTTTCAACAAACAGTAGCTTTACCCTGGGGCTATTTTGTGATAAAGCTCACAGCGCCCAGCCTGGAGCCATTCTCAGGGTTTCTGTTGTTCAATTGCTTGTGGTGGCTGCTACAGGGAGGGGCAGCCTCTGGCTCTGGTTACCCAGTGAGGCAAGGCACTCCAATGGCTGGCGCCTGAGCTGGGTGACTTTTCCCTGGATGGAGCTGAGTCTGGCAGGTCACTTTGCCGTTAAGTTCTTGTGACCTGCTAACTGACTCGTTTTATTCCAAGGCCTTAGCTGGAGCTAGCAGCTCCTCCGAGCTTTGTCGATATCCAAGATGGAGATCACCGGTGCTGGGTGGGGAGGGGTGGCCTTCCCTCCTCTGCTCCCTGAGGAGTGAGGATGTCGGGCTTGTACTCACGCCGAGTCTTGGATCCTGGGTCGTCTCTGGTCTGGAAACAGCAGGATGAAGATGTCCGCTCCTTGTCGGTTCTTGTTGGTGTTGAGTAGAATCTGCTCGTCCGCTGCGTCTGGCTCCTTGTTCCTGGACTCTCTGTGTCTCAGGTATGACCCTGCCGCGACCCTGCTGCCGCAGCGGCAGCTGATGTGTTTCCTTGGCTTCCCCTCTCTTGTCTAACTCTCTGTCCTGTGATGGCACACTTGGTGTGATTCTCTGGCTTAGGACTTTTCACTGGAACTCTAAAACTGCTTTCTATGCGAGAGCCTGTTCATTCCAGCTTCTCCTCCGCCATCTTCCCGGAACGGCTCTGTACAGGTTCTTTAAGTTAATAATTTTGTTTGCTTTCTTTATTGTTTCTTTATAGAATTATAATTTTTAAAATCAACATGTAATCATCTATAGAACCAGTAACACATGTCTTAGCATTTCATTAATTATTTCTATTATTTTTTATTTTTATTTTTTGTAGGTTGTAGGGCTTGAATTTTGGGCCTGACCATTGTCCCTGAGCTCTTCAGCTCAAGGCTAACACTTTATTACTTGAGCCACAGCACACTTCTTTTTTTCTGGTGCTTAATTGGAGATAAGACTTTCATGGACTTTCCTACCCTAGTTGGCTTTTATCCTTGATCCTCAGATCTTGTCCTCCTGAGTAGCTTGGATGACAGGTGTGTGCCACTGGCACCCAGCTCCTTTCAGTTATTTTTACAAGTTTCAGAGGCATTGGAAAACAACTTTCAAGTCACTTCACATGGAAAACTCCCAATGAGTTAAAATACAAGAACATATTAAGACAACAGTCTTTGCTAATAGAACATGAAATATTCATGTAAATATATAAGAAATAATGGGCCTCTATGATATTGACAATATACTTAAATGACAGCAATTTCTTGCAAATTATCAATACAATACAAAAGATGAATATCAGTATATCTTGTTAGTTCATTTATGAATGCAAAAATACTATCATTACAATAATTTGGATCCTATTGTCAGTATGTTTTTCAGTACTGATGAATAAGTATTGTCATAGATATAAATGACAAGGAATGTTAAAACCTATAATGTGTAAAATGTTGATCATCTACAATATTTCAAGTGTTAGGGTGAAATCAATTTTTATTGGGTTTCTACAAGAGGAAAGGTTCCTGGTTTTGCACTTTTAGCCACAAGTATCATTCAGAAAGGGAGAAGCAGAGACTACTAAGAGCATTATCGGACACAGTGACACCAGGATAGCTAAGATAAAACTGAAGAATTTACCTTGTATCATATATAAGCATATATATATATATATATATATATATATATATATATATATATATATATAGAGAGAGAGAGAGAGAGAGAGAGAGAGAGAGAGAGAGAGAGAGAGGAGACACACACATATATGTTTATATATATACTTCTGGATTATATATATATATATATATATATATATATATATATATATATATATATATATATATATTTGGATCATCTACAAGTTAAAGATATAGTTCTAAAGTAGTAAACCTTCCAGTTAAAGATATAATATTAAAGCTTTCAAATACAATGTCCTGAATAATGTAAGGAGAGTTTTATCATTTCATTTATCTTTTAAAGCATGACTGTTTAAATAATTTATCCCTTAAATAAGTCATTAACATAGCCAGGATGAATATAATTAGAATCATGCAGAAATTATATTTTTGCTTAAATAAATTTTAATGATAACAAACCAAAATGTGTTTTCAAATCAATTATCCTTATTGAGGACAGTCAATTATCAGTCTGATTTTGTCCAACTTACATGAGATCTCAAAACACAGATTGGTACCATTTTGCTAAGTTTTAGAAAAGAAACAGGGAAGGAAGACTTAGCCCCACTTTTTACTACTTAACAGTGAAAGTAGGAAGTATGCCAGGATGTATGATGAAAATAAAATATTGTATGCCCAAACAAGCTTAGTCTACAGAGCACTGGAAAGCTACAGTATTATATAAACTATGTAACAGTGACTATGTGGATTTGATTGAAATTGACAAGTGAAGAAAGACAATCAAATGAATGAGAAAAGATCAAGTGAATCGGTGACCCATACATCCACAGTGGGTGTGATCATAGACTCTTTATTTTTAATTATTTATGTTTGTTTGTTTAGCTGTTTGTTTTTGTGCTGCTAGGGATTCAATACAGGACCTGGTACATATCATAGTTGTTTAAGTAAGAATCTATCATAGCTTTTTCAATACTAGTTCACTAACTAACCCTAGAAAACCTTCACTTATAACACAGAAGAAGTTGCTTCAAGAGAATAATTACAGAAAAGATCTAGAGACAGAGAAGAAATTCCAGAAATTTGGCCAGCCTGGAGCAGAGTTAGGAATCATTGGAGGACCTTCTTGCTGGTAAGAGATAAAATGGTGGCAGGTATTTAAATTGGACTATGGTCATTCTTTCCACTTTGTTTCCCTCCTCTCACCTCTTCTGACCTGAGAGTAAAAAGATCTTCCTCCTATTTACAGCCAGTTAAGGTCTCCTAGACAATTCTGTGTGTTCTTCTTTGTAAGTGGAGATAAAAGTCTCACAGATCTTCCTCCCAAGTTGCTTTAACTACAACCCTCAGATTTCATCCTGGGGTGTAGCTAGGATAACAGGTGTGAGACACTGATGCCCAACTAGTACTTATGTTCTTACATCCTAAAACCATAAAAAGCCCATGGGAGGACATATTAAATTGAAAGGAATATTTGGAATACAATGATTATAACATACTATACTTCCAGAAGAACACAGGTCCAAACAAAACATTAGGCTCATTTTGTGTTTTTAATGTTCCAACATTGTCTAACTAAAGATTTCACGATTTTTTTTTCTTTTTGTAGGTCATGGGGCTTGAACTCAGGGCCTGGGCCCTGTCCCTCAGCTCTTCAGCTCAAGGCTAGTGCTCTACCACTTGAGCCATAGCACAACTTCCAGTTTTCTGAGTGGTTTATTGGAGCTAAGTGTCTCATGGACTTTCCTGCCCAGTCTGGCTTTGAACTGTGATCTGACTCAGATCTCAGCTTCCTGAGTAGCTAAAATCACAGGTGTGAGCCCCCAGCACCCGGCAAGCTTTCACCTTTTTATCAGAAAATGGACACGTACAGTGAGGGAATCAACACTCCAGAATATTAGCAAAGAGCACCTTGCGTTTTACAATAGCAATTGTGCCACGCACACTGTGGTTAACGTAAGTTACATGGTTTGAAATTAGAGGTGATGTTATTTTCTTCATGATACACTATCAAAAGCCAAATGGATAAAATTTGGTTTGTAGATGACATAAAAATAGGCCCTATGCAAATGTAACTCTAAGGATGTCCAATTTCCCTCAGTTTTGAGTATTTTAGTTAGATATCTCAATACTTCTTGAAATTGCTTCTGCATGGAGAAATTTATTTTTTTAAATCAGAGTTTTTTAGAAAATACCATAATATCCTAGAAAAATAAAATTTTACACTTAAAAAAAAGTAGGATGTCATTCTAAGGCTGCCTGCAGGCCTTGGGAATCTTACATAGTGGTATAATACAGAGGGCCCAAGATATCTTCTAATTGCTCATTAGTGAAATAGATGTTTCAATGAAGATTATGAATAGGTTGATATGTATGTATAGATGGATGGATAGATAGATGGATGGATGGATGGATGGATGGATAGATGCCATAAAAAATGAAATAAGGGCTGGAAAGGTGGCTCAGTGGTAGAACGCTTGCCTTGCATGAATGAGGCCCTGGGTTCAATTCTTCAGCACCACATAAAGCAAAAGGAAAAAAGCCGGAAGTGGCGCTATGGCTCAAGTGGTAGAGTGCTAGCCTTGAGCTGAAGAGCTGAGGGACAGCACCCAGGTCCGGAGTTCAGACTCCACGACTGGACCAAAAAAAAAAAAACTAAAAATATTTTAAACACTTTTTCTTTACTGCTGTTACATGGTATAATTTTTACTTAAAATTCACTATTTTAGCTAAGCAACTGAATGCCAGTGATGGGAGGGAGGGAATGAGTGAGAAAGAGAGAAAAGCTGACACTGAGCAAAAGGAAAGGAATGTACATATTATGTGAGGTGGAAGAAATAAGTGTATATTCAAAGCTCATAGAACTCGTAAACTTTATAGACCACAATAGACAATTTGCCCCATGAAAGTTAGAATGTGTTTGTGACTTTCACTAAGCATCACTATCCCACAATACTGTGAAATTTGTGAAAACATGTAATCACTTAATCACAAAAAAAGCTTGCAAAAAATTCTTTGCTTGAGAACATTTTTTAAATTACATTCAACAAGTTAAGGCATTATTTTATATTGAGGTAGAAATGTTGAATTTGGTGTCCTGGTCTTAGTCATCTTGTTGATTGGCACTCTCCCACTTGATCCACACCTGTAGCATGGCTTTTCACTAATGAATTTGCAAACAGACTCTCACAGACTTTTCTCTTGAGGCTTGCTTCAAACTGCTTGCATCCAGATCTCAGGTTCCTGAATAACTAGAATTACACGTGTTGGCCACTGGCTCCTGACACCAGGTACATCTGAGTGAATACAATGGATAGGCAATTAGTACAAATAAATAATAACCACAAAATTTCTGTTTGGGGCAATAGAAAGTAATTTAATTATTCTCCCAGTTAGGACAAAAAGAAACCAGTTTATAAAAAATATGAAAATTGGGCTGCGAAGATGGCGCAGTGGTAGAGCGCTTGCCTTGCATGCCTGAGGCCCTGGGTTCGATTCCTCAGCACCACATAAGCAAAAAAGAAAAAAGCCGGAAGTGGCTCTGTGGTTCAAGTGGTAGAGTGCTAGCCTTGAGGTAAAGAGCTGAGGGACAGCGCCCAGGCCCAGAGTTCAGGCTCCACGACTGGACCCAAAAAAATATGAAAATTATGCTTCAAACTAATAATACAGAACAAAAATTGGATGAAATAAGGTACAAGGTAGATAGAAGTCTAAGCAGGTATACTTTTTGACAAAAAATTTTTTATTGTGAAAATACCACACAGAGGGGTTACAATTACATGGGCAAGGTAATGAGTACAAGGTATACTCTTTTATCCTGAATAACTTGTTATTACTAAAGTGGGTTCAGAGTTGCAAATATTTTGGCAGATCTGCTTTCAAATTTTCATAAGCTTGTGTCAAGATATTCTGTATCATACATTAAGCATGTCAGTGAATTTGAAGAAGTAAGCATCAGTAATAAAAAAAAAAAAACCTGTTATCCATTAGCGATGACCAAGAACAAAGAATACCTCTCATCCTGTCTATCAATTGATGCAAAGTTTTCTACCTCCAAAAAGCAAAATCAAATTATTTGGAAAGGAAGCTAACACGATCAAGAAACTCAAATCATCCTTTTGTTTTTGCCAACTCAATATCTGGTATTAAATCAAAACATGAAAATGATAAGGATTAACAAAAGAAAGGTTTTAAAATAAATAATTTAAATGGTACCAAACTTTTCAGTGTATTGAAATGACCATATATATGGTTTCAAATAGAAGTGACAGATAAGACAATTACAAAGAGAGAAGGTAACAAGGATATGATTAGAAATACAGCTGAGAAACCAAAGATAAATCCAGATACATTTGTGCACATGGATGGCCATTCAGAGAAATAAAAGAAATAACTGAAATGGAATCAAAGCCAAGACATTGTAAGTAAATTGCAGAATGAAACACTGAAAAAATGCAGAAAATATTTAGAGAAAGGTCATTTTTCTTATTTGACATATATAAAAAACTTAAAACTTTTACTCCTGTCCTAATCAAATTAATGTACTTGATAAAACTGATCATCAGTCACTCTTCTGGTATTATCTATAAATTGAGTTTGCAAAGTAAACCCACATGGAGAAGTCCAAAAAGAAGTTACTATTACATGACCATACATGTTAACATTGTATGGCAATCTATTTTCCTACTGTATCATACTCTCTTCCCCCTTTCCCCTAAGAAATGGTAAGTTTATTTTTCCTGTTTACATACTTGCAAATAACCTATTCTAACAGTATTAAAGATTCTTTTTTAAAATTTTTATTTATTTTTTATTGTGAAAATACTGTACAAAGGGATTATAATTACATGGGCAAGATAATGAGTACATTTCTTATCAAGCATTTTAGCTTCCTCCTTTGTTTCCCCTTCCCATCCCTTCCCAGACTCCCCTCCCCCGCCCTCCCCACCCAATCCTCCCTGCCCCCCCACCAAAGTTGTAAAGTTCGTTTTTGACATAACGACTTGTACATCTCATTGTAACAGTATTAAAGATTCTTAATCTCCTACCACTCCATCTTCTTATTGATCATCAGTCTGCTGATGTTCACTGAACATTTCTTAGTTACACTTGGTATATCTTACGTTATTCACCCTCTTTCATTTTCCACTCTCTTCTCTCTTTCAAGAAAAAGAGTATAAATTGTTCTTTAGCTTTCGTTTGTGCTCTAGCTTTATTCGGGTTAGCTTTAATTCAAAGATGACAGCATTCTCATAGCCAATAGTATGATAGCCTTAGATGATAGCATTCTCCTAACCAATAGCAAAATGAGGATGAAAATTTACCTTGACTAATATTCACCAACTGCATGAGGTTATGCCAATTGGCTTTTACAAAACTTCATCAACTTAGCCATTTCAGGCTTTAATTTTAGTTTGTCTAACCACTTTTCATTTTTTCATTCTGGAATTGGCTGAATAAAAATTGATAGGATTCATCTTTAGAAGATGTAAAGCTTTTGGGCTGGGAAGGTGGCTCTATTGGTAGAGTGCTTGCCTTGGATGCATTAGGCCCTGGGTTCCATCCTTCAGCACCAAATAAGCAGAGAAAGCCGGAAGTGGCGCTGTGACTCAAGTTGTAGAGGGCTAACCTTGAGCTGAAGAACTGAGGGACAGTGCCCAGGCCCAGAGTTCAGGTCTACAATCGACAAAAAACAAACAAACAAACAAACAAAAACAGAAGATGTAAAGCTTTTGCTAAAAAGACTTAGAGATATAACAAGAATTGAAATTTAAATGATGCAATGGTATCTCAAATTTTCTTTTGATTATTATATTAGCAATGGGATTTAGTTTTCTTTCAGATGATATGTTTTAAAACTATAAATATATCCCTTCAATTTTAGATAACTTTCAATATTCACTAAACCGTCCAGAATACATGTTACTGACTTTGCTAAATTATATATCTGACAGATTCAATCAAGTATACTGAAGATTGAATGATTAAAATGGAATCACATAGACTATAATAGTGCCATAGATAACTGTATTGGCCACTTTTCATACAAAGGCAAATGCCTTTGAAAATTGTATAAACATGATAACATTCATTGAAAACCTAAAGTAATCTCACTATAAAGGTTGTACAATTCTATGAAATTAGTAAAATAAAATGTTCCCTAAAACTGTTTTGTTAAATGATACGCTCGTTATTTTCCTTTCCAAATATGCTACGACTTCCTTTATTCACAGTAGAACAATCCCACCACTGTTTCAATATCTACTCTAAACCTGAGCTGATGAGTGTTTCTAAAACTGATGCATAAAACATGTCCTAGAACCTGATGTTAAAGTTAACAGACAACATATTAACATCTACCTGTATACATGATTGATTTTTATAGAGGTCTTCTGTACCTTTTGTGTATTCAACCTTTAAACTGAGTATCTGGATTATGTAGTTTTTATTATTTTCCCAACATATAGAGTCTGATATAATTTTCACATTCACTTTGATTTCAAGGTTTGTCACAAAGTGCAGAAAAAGGACAAGTTGACAAAGTTCAGAAGATGCTACCCAATTAAAGACACTGGACAATATCAGTATTTTTTCTCTTGTTCTTAGGAAAAAACACTTTAAAGCTATTTATTTTTGAGAGAAGAATATGTATCTAACATTGCACTCAGAAACTGTGTGGAATATTATATCACAATAGATTGCATGAGTTATATAAAAGTTACGCCACCTATTTTTTAAATGAGGCATACTTACAATGAAAAGAATATTGGATTTGGCATGATACAGCACTATTATTTATCAATATACTAAAGTTGAATAATTTACTTAACCTTTCTGAAACCTTGAATATTCAGTTATAAAAATGTAAATGGTAACCTATCACACAAAGCTTGTTTGACTTTTCTAGTCTTGCTGTAACAAGGCACCACCAAGTAGGTGGTCAAAATAACCGAGGTACTTGTCAATCAGTTCTGCAGGTTAGAAGTAAAAGGTCAAGATGCTGTCAATGTCGTGCCCCATTCAGTCCGGTAAGAAAGAATCCTATTATTCCTCACTCAAAGCTTGTGGTGGCTGTTAGCAATGTTTATATCTTGGCTTGAAATTGCAGTACACCTATGTCTGCCTTTATCCTTGTGTTTCTCTTTTGATAAAGATGTCAGTCCTAAAGGAAGAGAGGGAGAGGGGTAAAGAGAGAGACAAAGAAAGTGCATTCCATTAATTTTAAAGCCCATCATATTCCAATCTCACCTCATCTTAACTACTTTCATCTCACCTACACTATCCCATAAATGTATTTAATATACAATGTGTATAGTGTATACAATATAATGTAAAAATGTAGTCAATATCTGAGATATGGACAATTGGAGAATCAACTCATCTTTGAAGACACAATTCAGCTCATAAGAGAAAGGATTTAAAATGGGTTAAAATGTGTCAAGAAAATGTGGTATATATACACAATGGAATTCTATGCCTCTATCAGAAAGAATGACATTGCCCCATTTATTAGGAAATGGAAAGACTTGGAAAAAAATATATTAAGTGAAGTAAACCAGCCCCAAAGAAACATAGGTCCCATGGTTTCCCTTATTTGCAATTACTAGTATATGTCTGAGACAAACAGAAACAGTCAGACATGTTGATGTTAGGCAAAATGAACACCAGGATAAGGAAGCAAATGTTTTTTCTTTCTTTCTATAGTTTCTAACATAGTAATGAGATGATGTTTTGTTGCTTTGTATGTCCCTCCCCCCCGGTATAACCCCTGTTTTCACTATAGTTGATGTTGGTATAATTTGTGGAGGGGAAGGAAAAAAAAAACAATTGTTTAAATAAGGTTACAGGTGGCCCATTGCAACAATGAAATGTACAAGATGTGATGAAGAAAATTAAACTTCACAAATTTGGCAGAGGAGGGGAGATGAGAAGGGATGGGAAGGAGAAACAAAGAAGGAGGCAATAATGCTTAAGAAGAAATGTCATGTACACAAAAGGTCAGATAAGTTGATGTTAAGGAAATGAATCCTAAGATATGTATTCAAATGTATTTTTTCTCTTTCATGAGATTGTTTCTAACACATTTATAGGATTATTTCTTTGTTGCTTTATATGTCCCTCCCCCACAGTATTAGCCCTGCTTTCACTGTATTTGATGTCGGTATAATTGGTGGAGGGGAAGGGGAAAAACAAATCGTTTAAATAGGGACACAGGTGGACCCATTGCAACAATGAGATGTATAAATCGTTATGTCAAAAGCGAACTTTACAATTTTGGTGGCGGGGCAGGGAGGATTGGGTGAGGAGGCAGAGAGGGGAGGATGGGAAGGGGAAATATATATATCAGTTTAAATGTAAAAAAAATATATAAAGCCCCCTCCCCAAAAAGAAATGTACTCATTACCTTGCCCATGTAATTGTAATCCCTCTGTATGGTATTTTAACAATATAAAAAATGTGCTAAAACTTAAAATGTGTTCATTACTTTTCTCTGGTACTCCAGAATCATGGCTTCACAACAACTTATCTCACCTTTTCTGCTTGACTCAGACATATACTAGTTATTGCAAATAAGGGAAACCATGGGACCTATGTTTCTTGGACCCTGGCTTACTTCACTTCTTATAAATTTTTCCAAGTCTTTCCATTTCCTAACAAATGGGGCAATGTCATTCTTCCTGATGGAGGCATAGAATTCCCTTGTGTATATATACCACATTTTCTTGATCCATTCATCTACTGAGGGGAATCTGGATTGGTTCCATATCTTAGATATGGTAAATAATGCTGCAATAAACATAGTCGTTCTGGTAGCTTTGGTGTGGTCTTGTTTGTGAACATTTGGGTAAATGCCCAAAAGTGGGATTGCCGGGTCATAGGGGAGCTCTATGTTGTGTCTTTTGAGGAACCTCCATACTACTTTCCAAAGTTGTTGAACAAGTTTACACTCCCACCAACAATGCCATAAGGTTTCCTTCTGTCCACATCCCCTCCAGCATCTGTTGTTATTAGAGTTCTTGTTTATAACCATTCTAACTGGGGTGAGGTGGCATCGCAATGTTGTTTTGATTTGCATTTCTTTTATGGCTACAGAGGTTGAACATATCTTCATGTGTCTATTGGCCATCCTTTCCTCTTCAGAGAATTTTCTCTTTTATTCTTTAGCCTACTTATTTATTGGGCAGTTGTTTCTTTGAAGATTTGTTTTTGGTGGATTTAATTTTTTAAGTTCCTCTCTTCCCCTCTATCTCTTGTCTCCTTTCTATTCTCCTCTTTATCTCTCCTCTCTTTCCTCTCTCTCTCTTTCTCTGTCTCTGTCTCTGTCTCTCTGTCTCTGTCTCTGTCTCTCTCTGTCTCTGTCTCTCTCTCTGTCGCTGTCTCTCTCTCTCTCTCTCTCCTCTGTCTCATTCCAGTACTGAGGCTTGAATTCAGGGCCTATCTTTCAGACATTTGTGGCTTCTTTTCTTTTCTTTTCATTTTCCTTTTCTTTTCTCTTCTGTTCTTTCTCTCACTATTTCTCTTTGTTTCATTCTATCCTTCCTTCTTTCCTTTGTTTCTTCTATATCTTCCTTTCTTTTTCTCTCCCCTCCTTCATTTTCCTTCCTTATTTCCTTCTTCCTTCTTCCTTCCTTCCTTCCTTCCTTCCTTCCTTCCTTCCTTTCTTTCTTTCATTCTTCCTTCCTTCCTTCCTTCCTTCCTTTCTTTCTTTCTTTCTTTCTTTCTTTCTTTCTTTCTTTCTTTCTTTCTTTCTTTCTTTCTTTCTTTCTTTCTCTCTTCTTTCTTTCTTTCTTTCTTTCTTTCTTTCTTTCTTTCTCTCTCTCTCTCTTTCTTTCTTTCTTTCTTTCTTTCTTTCTTTCTTTCTTTCTTTCTTTCTTTCTTTCTTTCTTTCTTTCTTCCTTTCTTCCTTTCTTCCTTTCTTCCTTTCTTCCTTTCTTTCCAGTGGTAGTTACTTGGAATATAATACTTTCATAGCTGTTTCTGCTCCAGCTTATTTTGAACAGATCTTAGCCATCTGAGTTGTCAGGACTGCAGGTGTGACCCACTAGCCACTAAGCTTAATAAACTTCATTTAGAAAACAAAAAGGAGAATTTACTTGAGGCAGAATAGGGTTGTCTACACATTTAGAAATTAAACCTTCATTGATATCTAGCTTCTGTTTCCAAATAGTGAGAAGTTACCAACCTTCAGGCACTCTTTGGCATTCTACATAATAATTTATGAGATTTTCACATACAAAAAAATCTAATATTAAATACTACTTTTTTCTTATTTGTTTGAATCTGAATTATGCATGGGTATAAAATGACAAAACATAAATCTGTCAAAATATGTAAATCTGGATGCATACTTCAATATTTAACCAGTATATTATCCTAAAATATAAACACATGAACCAAAATGACACTTCTATCTTTTTTGGGCCAGTGAGGATTCTCACAGATTTTCCCACCCAGACTGACTTCTAACCAAGATCACCAAATCTCAGCCTCCAGTATAGCTAGGATTATAGCTATGAACCACTGCGCCTGACAAAAGAAAGTTCATAACGAATTTTAGAACACCTTTAAAATTTTGAAAAGTGGTAACATATAAATTAAATAGAAACTTGAAAATTTACATGTGAAAATATTGATAAAATCTAGGTCTGGGGCTTATATTCCACAATGCTATTTGTGTGTTTGTGTGTGTGTGTGTGTTCATATGCAAGTATGTAGATGATAACTGAATAGAAAGAAAAATAGATAATATACAATACATATTTACCTATTTCTACATAATTTTTCATATATATAAATTTACACATGTAAAAGGGTAAATTAATTCCAGTAATAAGTAATTTAAAAGAACATCTACATAGGTTAAGAATGCTTCACTCAAATTTCAGGTTAAATTTACCTCAATCTCAGTACTGCACCTGTGAATATAAACAAATACATAAATGAATTTTGGTCTACGCAAAACTTTTCCAAGTTGGAATAATTCATAGCAAACTAAAAAATACAATTTTTCTTTGAACTTTTCTGGTAGTAGAAATGACACGTCACCAGTCTCAAAAATATTTTCAAAATATGGTTGTCTCACAACCTTATCATATCAAATGCAATTTGGCTTTCTAGAACTTATTTTTTTTAATTTAATTTAATTTTATTTGTGAACATACTGTACAGAGGGGCTACAATTACATGGGCAGGATAATGCGTACATTTCTTACCAAGCATTGCAGCCTCCTCCTTTGTTTACCCTTCACATCCCTTCCCAGCCTCCCCCCTCCACCCCAATCCCAATCCTTCACCTTCCCCATCCTCCCCCCCCCGCACTGACGTTGTAAAGCTCGTTTTGGACATGACAACTGGTTCTTCTCATTGTTGCAACAGGTCCACCTGTATCCTTAAACAACTGGTTTTTCTCCATCTCCTCCACAAGTTATACTGACATCAAATATAGTGAAAGCAGGGGTTATACTGTGGGGGAGGGACATACAAAGCAACAAAGAGATAATCTTATAAATGCGTTAGAAACACATGCTTAAAAGAGAAAAACATTAAAATACATATATATGGGTTCATTTCCCTGACATCACATTATATGACCTTTTCCACTTGACTCATACATATACTAGATATTGCAGATAAGGGAAACCATGGGACCTATGTTTCTTTGGGCCTGGCATACTTCACTTAATATAATTTTTTCCATTTCCTAACAAATGGGGCAATGTCGTTCTTTCTGATGGAGGCATAGAATTCCATTGTGTATATATACCACATTTTCTTCATCCATTCATCTACTGAGGGGAATCTGGGTTCGTTCCATATCTTAGCTATGGTAAATAATGCTACAATAATCATTGTTGTGCTGGTAGCTTTACTGTGGTCTTGTTTGTAAACATTTGGGTAAATGCCCAAAAGTGGGATTGCTGGGTCATAGGGGAGTTCTATGTGAAGTCTTTTGAGGAACCTCCATGCAGCTTTCCAAAGTGGTTGAACAAGTTTACATTCCCACCAACAATGAAGTAAGGTTCCTTTCTGTCCACATCCCCTCCAGCATCTGTTGTTAGAGTTCTTGATTCTTGTCGTTCTAACTGGGGTGAGGTGATATCTCAATGTTGTTTGGATTTGCATTTCTTTTATAGCTAGGGATGTTGAATATTTCTTCATGTGTCTATTGGCCATCCTTCTTTCTTCTTCACAGAAGTTTCTCTTTAAGTCTTTCACCCACTTATTTATTGGGCAGTTGTTTCTTTGAGGATTTGTTGTTGGGTGGTTTAATTTTTTGAGGTGCAAGTATATTTTAGATATGAGACCCTTGTCCGTTGTATGGCTAGTAAAGATCTTCTCCCAATCGGTGGGCTTTCTATTGATCTTGCTAACTATGTCCTTTGCCATGCAGAAGCTCTGCAACTTTATGCAATCCCATTTGTCCAACCTTTCTTTGATTTGTTGTGTTTCCGGGTCTCTATTCAAAAAATTTCGGCCTGAGCCAAGGAGACCTAGGGTTTCTCCTATTCCATCCTGTAATGTTTTCAGAGTGTCTGCTTTGAGTTCAAGGTCTTTGATCCATCTGGAGTTGATTCTGGTGCAGGGTGATATATAAGGATCTAGCTTTAGTTTTCTACAAGTAGTTAACCAGTTTTGCCAGCAGCATTTACTGAAGAGGCTGTCCTTGTTCCATTCTATTGTTTTAGCTCCCTTATCGAAGATTAGATGGCTATAGGTCTGTAGGTTCATTTCTGGGTTTTCAATTCTATTCCATTGGTCCTGAGGTCTGTTCTTATGCCAATACCAAGCTGTTTTGATTACTATGGCTTTATAGTAGAGTTTGAAATTTGGTATTGATATTCCTCCAGCAGTGTTCTTTCCATTGAGGAGCGTTTTTGCTATTCGGGTCTTTTATTGTTCCATATGAATTTTTGGATTGCCTCCTCTATTTCCTTGAAGAATGAGGGTGGAATTTTGATAGGTATCGCGTTGAATTTGTAGATAGCCTTGGGAAGTATTGCCATTTTCACGATGTTAATCTTGCCAATCCAGGAGCATGGGAGGTTTTGCCATTTTTTAAGTTCTGTGTTGATTTCCTTTTTCAAGATTTTAGAGTTTTCATCATAAAAGTCCTTCACTTCTTTAGTTAAGTTAATTCCTAGGTATTTTATTTTTTGTGGGGCTATTACAAATGGAGTTGCTTTCCTAATTTCAGCCACACTGTTCTCATTGTTGGCATATAGAAAAGCCATTGATTTGGGGGGGTTAATTTTGTAACCTGCTACTTTGCCAAAGTTTTGAATCAGCTTGACTAATTTGGTAGTGTAGTCTATGGGATTCTTTAAATACAAGATCATGTCATCTGCAAAGAGGGAGAGTTTTATTTCTTCTTTCCCTATTTGGATCCCCTTTATGTCTGCATCTTGTCTTATTGCTGTAGCTAGGCATTCTAATACTAGATTGAAGTGAAGTGGAGAGAGTGGGCATCCTTGTCTTGTTCCTGAATTAAGAGGAAATGGCTTTAGTTTTTCACCATTGAGTATAATGCTGGCTGTAGGTTTGTCATATACAGCCTTTATTGTATTGAGGACTGTTCCATGGATTCCTAATTTTTCCAAAACCTTCATCATGAAGGGGTGTTGGATCTTGTCGAATGCTTTTTCTGCATCTATTGAGATAACCATGTGGTTCTTATCCTTGCTCCTGTTTATGTGATGAATAATATTAATTGATTTGTGTATATTGAACCAGATGTGCATCCCTGAAATGAATCCTCTTTGATCGTGGTGTATGATTTTTTGGATGAATTGTTCAAGTCAATTGGCCAAAATTTTGTTGAGAAGTTTTGTATCAATATTCATCAAAGAAATGGGTCTATAGTTCTCTTTCTTTGATGAGTCCCTGCCTGGTTTTGGGATGAGGGTTATGATGGCTTCATAGAATGTGTTCAGTAGTGAGCTTTCTCTTTCAATTTCATTGAAAAGTTGGAGGAGTATTTGTGTGAGCTCTGCTTTGAAGGCCTTGTAAAATTCCGCTGTAAAACCATGTGGTCCTGAACATTTCTTAGCTGGGAGGTCTCTTATTGCTTTTTCTATTTCAGGGCTAGATATGGGCCTGTTAAGATAGTATAACTCATCTTCTTTTAGTTTTGGCCTGTCAATATTTGCTAGGAAAAGGTAGATTTCTGTCAAGTTCTCAAACTTATTAGCATAAAATTTTGAGAAGTATTCCCTTGTAATGTTCTGAATCTTGGTCGTTTCCGTGTTGATTTTTCCATTCTAATCTCTGAGTTCATTAATTTGGGTGTGTTCTTTTCTTTTTCTGATAAGATTTGCTAAGGGTCTGTCCATTTTGTTAAGTTTTTCGAAGAACCAACTCTTCGTTTTGTTGATCCTTTCTATAGTTTTTTTGGGTTCTAATTCATTTAATTCTGATTTATTTTTGATTATTTCTTTCTGTCTACTGGATTGGGGTTCATCTTGCTGCTCTTTTCCAAAGAGGTTTAGATGTGTCATTATATTGTTGGTTTCCGATCTCTCCAATTTCTTGGTGTAGGAGCTCAGAGCTATAAACTTGCCTCTGAGTACTGCCTTTGCTGTGTCCCAGAGGAGCTGGTAATTTGTGTGTTCATTTTTGTTGAATAGCATGAACATTTGAATTTCCTTTCTAATCTCTTCCATGACCCACTCATGATTCAGCAGTGTGTTGTTCAGCCTCCATGTGATACCAGACTTTCTTTGGTCGCTTTTGGTGTTGAGTTCTAATTTTATTCTCTTGTCCTCAGAGAGAATGCAAGGTATAACTTCAATGTTTCTGAACTTAGACAAGTTTGCTTTGTGGCCTAAAATGTGGTCTATTTTAGAAATTGTTCCATGTGCTGCTGAGAAAAACGTGTATTCTGATGCTGCTGGGTAAAATATTCGGTAGATTTCTGTTAAGACTAGTTGATCTATGCTGCTCTTTAGATCTGCGTTTTCTCTGTTGAGCTTTTGCCGATTTGATCTATCTAGTGGGGAGAGTGTGTGTTAAAATCCCCAAAAATTAATGTCTTTGGATCTATATGGGATTTGAGGGAAAGTAGTGTTTCTTTGATAAATTTGGGTGCTCCATTGTTTGGCGAATAGATATTTAGAATTGTAATATCCTCCTGAAGGAGAGATCCTTTAATTAGTATGTAGCGACCTTCTTTATCTCTTCTCACGAATTTTAATTTGAAGTCTATTTTATCTGATATTAGGATTGCAACTCCCGCCTGTTTATGAGGGCCGTTTGGTTGGTAGATTTTGTTCCAGCCTTTAACCTTGAAAATGTGTTTGTTTTTATGGGCAAGATGTGACTCCTGCAGGCAGCAGATAGAAGGGTCTTGTTTTTTAATCCAACTAGACAGTCTATGTTGCTTAATTGGAGAGTTCAGTCCGTTAACGTTAAGAGATAAGACTGAGAGGTATTTGGGAGTTTTTGCCATGTTATCCACCTTCTTGGGGGCTGCAAAAACTGGGTTCTTCCTATGGTTCTTGGATTCTCAGTTTGGGTGCAGTTTCTTGGCCTTTATTGCGGTTTGTTGGTTTTCTATGTGTAGGACATCTTTAAGAATCTTTTGTATGGCTGGTTTGGTGGAGATGTATTGTTTCAATTTTTCTTTGCTATGGAAGGTTTTTATTTGACCTTCAGTTATGAAGGAGAGTTCAGCTGGGTACAGTATTCTTGGTTGATAGTTGTTTGTTTTTAGGGCATGGCATACCTCATTCCAGGCTCTTCTTGCTTTGATTGTCTCTGCTGAGAAATCTGAGGTGATTCTAATTGGTTTTCCTTTATAGGTCATTAATCTTTGCTCCTTGTCAGCTTTAAGGATCTTTTCCTTGGTCTGAGTTGATCCTGTGTGGATTATAATGTGACGGTGGGATGTCCTATTCTGTTCTGGTTTATTTGGGGTTCTAAAAGCTTCTTGTATCTGAATAGGCCTATCTTTTTGTATGTTTGGGAAGTTCTCTGCTAGGATCCTGTTAAACATTAACTTCTGTTTCTACGTGCTCCTCTACACCCATTATCCTTAGATTAGGCCTTCTGATGGTGTCTTCCAGGTGTTGGATAGACCTCTCATATTTCTTGGACTTGTCTTGGATGTTTGTATGTTCTTTCTCTATAATATCTAGGCTGTCTTCAATCCCTGAGATTTGATCTTCTGCATGGTCTAACCTGCTGTCAAGACTCTCTACTTTGTTTTTTTATCTCTTTTCCTTCTACTTGGTCAGCTTTAATGGCTTCAATTTCTTTGTTGAAACTTTGTTTTAGGTCTTGTATGAATTTCTTTACTTCCTTAATTTGGTGTTCAGTGTTTGTTTTCAAATCACTTAGTTGATTGGTTATGGTTTCTTTGGACTCCCATTCCTTCTGTTGGGTTCCTTTCAGCATTCCCTTTGTGGTCTCCCTGACTGCCTTCAGCTCTATGTTAATGGATTCTATGAATGCCTTTAGTGATCTTTGTGTATTCTCTACCTGGTCTCTCTTTTCCTGTATTACTCTTTGATTAGCTTCCTCCCGTTTTTGGGATTCCTGTAGTTCTCTTTCCTCCCGTTCATGGGATTCCTGCAGTTCTCTTTGAGTGTTCTCAGCCTGCTCACACCATTCCTCCCTTTCTCTTTGAGTATTCTTGAGTTGTTCACACAAATCCTGTATCAGTTTTTGAGTGGCTTCCTCACGCTTATGATATTCCTGTATAAGCTTTTCAGATGCCTCCTCTCTCTCTTTTTCATGCTCATACAGCGTCCTTTGTAAGTTGTTAAACTTCTCATTTATCATGTTTGCCAGCAGTGTTTGCAGAGCTATTTGGGAAATCTCCTATGGATTATTCATTATCTGTTCTGACCCCTGATTATCAAGATTGGGAATTGAGATATCCGGATTTGCCATTTTTCTTGTGTTTTTCCGGCTTACTCTGCCCATTTGAGATGAAAATAGCACCAGTTTTGTGCTAGAACACTATCTTAAGGCAACCCTCAATCAAAGTTTGCATTCGTACAGTCAATAGTCTACAGATACAATCTAGTTCAACAGATACATCTATTCAACATCTAACAGTTATATGTTAATGGGCTTCGAAACTCAGAGAAGAATTTGGAAAACCAGAAATTATTAGGGTTAGGGAGAGATGTGGGTAAAAAATAGGAATAGATTGGTGTGGGGAGGCACAGGGAGAATTAACTATGTCCTAATCACAATGCAGGAAATAGGTTGTGTAGGATGCAATTAGAGAGAGAGAGAGATAGAAGAAAGGGAAAGGGAAATGAAATGAGACCAGAAAAAAATAGAAACGTAAAAATTAATATTATTATGATGATTAAAAGACCATCTATTTAGAGAGGAATGTGAGTATATAAAGAGAAGCTAAGGGACATAGAGGAGAATTGAAAAACTTTAAAAAAATGCTTAAAATATTATATAGGTATAAAGAGGTAGTACTGCTATTAAGGAATTTAATTCTCAGAGGTTTTTAATTGAGTAATAAATTTGTGGATTAAGTGTGTACACAATGGGGGATAGGGTCTACTAGTTAACTAAGGGTTTATCTGAGGATGTGCAGGACAAGAGTTAACTCACATAAAGAAAATCAAAGGAGAGGAAAAGTTGAGAAGGATGAGAAAGGGAGAAAAAAGATCAGAAGTTCAGTATATCTAGACGAAAAACAAAAAGATAGTTAAGAAAAAAAAAGAGAAAGAAGACAAGAAAGGAAAACCCACATTCACGTATTCCTAAAATAAATATTATAAGAGGAAAAAAAAGCTACTAGAAAACAATTATTTTTTCAAAAAAGGCAAAAATTAAAGATTAATAAAATTTTTAGATAAGGAAAAAATTCTTTTTATATATATAAGGTACCAAAAAAAAAAGAAAAAAAAAGAAAAGAAAAGAAGAAGAAGAAAAAAAAAAGTTCTTTGATTTTTTTTTGAATTTTTTTGGGAGGGGTGGGAAGAATCTTGTATCTCCCTTTTGTCTGTAACCAGCCTCTTGTTGGAGTCTCTGGTCAGCTTGAGGTCCTGTGGCTTGATTGGTTTGTTCAGTCAGTTTGTTTGAACAGGCAGAAAAATGCTTTGCTTTACCCAAGATTTTGAGATCCCCCTCCCAGATTAGTTTAATGGGAGGGTGATCTGCTTTGAGAATCACAAAAGATGAGGATGCAGTGGTGAGGCTAGGTTCTGGGTAGAGTTGAGGCCTTTCAACAATCAGTAGCTTTTTCCTGGGGCTATTTTGTGAAAAATCTCATAGAGCCCAGCCTGGAGCCATTCTCAGGGTTTCTGTTTTTCAATTGATTTTGGTGGCTGCTAGAGGGAGGGGCAGCCTCTGGCTCTGGTTACCCAGTGAGGAAAGCCACTCCAATGGCTGGCGCCTGAGCTGGGTGACCTTTCCCTGGATGGAGCTGAGTCTGGCAGGTCACTTCGCCGTTAAGTTCTTGTGATCTGCTAAATGACTCGTTTTATTCCAAGGCCTGAGTCAGAGCTGGAAGCTCTTCCGAGCTTTGTCGTTATCCAAGATGGAGATCACTGGTGCTGGGGGAGGGGGGGAGGCGTGGCCTTACCTCCTCTGCTCCCTGAGAAGGAGTGAGGACGTCGGGCTTGTACTCACGCCGAGTCTTGGATCCTGGGTCGTCTCTGGTCTGCAAACTGCAGGATGAAGATGTCCGCTCCTTGTCGGTTCTTGCTGGTGTTGAGTAGAATCTGCTCGCCTGCTGAGTCTGGCTCCTTCGTCCTGGACTCTCTGTGTGAGCACTCAGGTATGTTCCTGGCTGCGGTCTCCCCCGGGACCCTGCTGCCGCTGCCGTGGCAGCTGCTGACAACCACTCAGATGTGTCTTCTTTCCTTGGCTTTCCCTCTCTTATCTAACTCTCTGTCCTGTGATGGCACACTTGGTGTGATTCTCTGGCTTAGGACTGTTCACTGGAACTCTAAAACTGCTTTCTATGTGAGAGCTTGTTCAGATTCCAGCTTCTCCTCTGCCATCTCCCCGGAACCCCCTGTAGAATTTCTTTAAAAACACTCTGATTGCCTTCATATGCTAATATGTATGATTGGCTAATATTCTCCAAGTATGGCTAAGATTTATTCCCTAATAATGGGAAACACTACCATTTGCAATAATTTTAGCACCTGTGAATGCTGTAAAAAGAAAATGAACTGGGAAAAATTTAAGACCCAGAGAGAGGATGGGAAATAAATGCCATGCAGAGCTGTCACTGTAGGGGTTCATCACCTGGGTGTAGGCATGGCTTAGCCCAATTTCCTACTGTGCTCAGGAGGTCACTCTGCAGTGGAACTCTATTCCTGCCTCCTCTTTCTCACTTCCATCCCAATTGGTGTGGGTGGGACTGATTGAAGCCATCTGAATATTACTCAAGCTTGCAGTGTCATTTCCCACCTCTGTCCAGTCAACTTAATATCTACTGTTCCATCTTTTTTATGGAGGAAAGGAGAAAATTAAACTTTGCATTAAATTTGTGATTACTTTTAAGTTTAGATATTGAGATTAATGCAGGAAATATTCTAAGGGATTTCTTGATACCTTAAACTTAGAAGCTGAGCTAGTTTAACAAGCACTTCTTTAATAGCCACTTTAATTTGTTTGTGACCATTCTGAGCAAGATTGTTCCTATCTAGCTCTCTGTATGTGAAACATGAAAGAACCAAAGAAAAATAATTTATTCCCAGTAACTTTAGTGTGTAGATCTGCACAACAATGTTAAATGTCATATAGTTCTGTATGAATACTGATCATTATTAAAATAGAAATATGTTATAAATGATTTTCTACCATAAAATTCTTTATACATTCGAAGTTCCTAAGTTCCTAAGTCATATTAAGTCTAGCAGAGTCAAAACAAATGTAGAGAAATTCTCCAGCTAATATTCAGAAAATTATTATTTTATTCATGATACTATTTTCTTTCAAGCATATCGACTGGCTTATTTTCCAAGTCTTTCCATTTCTTACAAATGGGGCAATATCATTATTTCTGATGGATGCATAGAATTCCATGGTGTATATTTACCACATTTTCTTGATCCATTCATTTACTAAGGGGCATCTGTGTTGATTCCATATCTTGGCCATGGTAAGCAATGCAGAAATGAACATGGTTTTGATGGTAGCTCTAGTGTGGCCTGGTTTGTAGTCTATTGGGTAAAAGACCAGGAGTGGGATTGCTGGGTCATAGGGAAACTCTATGTTTAAACTTTTTTTTTTTGTCAGTCATGGGGCTTGAACTCTGGGCTTGGGCGCTATCCCTCAGCTCTTCAGCTCAAGGCGAGCTCTCTACCGCTTGAGTCACAGCACCACTTCCTGTTTTCTGGTGGTTAATTCGAGATAAGGGTCTCACGGACTTTTCTTCTGGGCTGGCTTTGAACCATGATTCTCAGATCTCAGTCTGTCAGTAACTAGGATTACAGGCGTGAGCCACCGGCACCCAGCTATGTTTAATCTTTTAAGGAACCTCCATAGAGTTTCCAGTTCAACTACTCTGGAAAAATACATTTTATAGGGACTTGTTTACAATATTTATCGGCTGAGCACTGTTTCAACTGAAAAGAAGTGAATGAGTCTTTGTTGTTTTTGGCGGTCCGGTCATGAGGCCTGAACTCTGGGCCTTGGCACTGTCCCTTAGCTCTTCAGGTCAAGGCTAGCGCTCTACCACTTGAGCCACAGTACCACTTCCGCTTTTTTCTTTTTTGCTTATGTGGTGCTGAGGAATCGAACCCAGGGCCTCATGCATACAAGGCAAGCACTCTAGGACGGAGCCACCTTCCCAGCACTGAATGAGTCTTTAATTTCCATCTTTACAAGTCCAATTTTAGTGTCTTGATAATAGTCTGAAAATGGGTTAGCCTATAGGAAAGTAAAAATTTGGTAATTCTGTATGTAGGAAATGAGTGAGACCTAATGGCAATCGAGACAGTAAGAATGGCAGAAACCAGATGCATTTATATGAAGTTAATGAAATTTTATTATATAAAAGCTAAGAAGTTTAAATAAGTGCTGCTAAACTTTAAATACAACGAGAGAATGAGGTTACTGGAAGTAAGCATCAAGAAGGGTTATGAATATAAAGATGGAAACAAGGTTTTGAATAAGTATCCACAAATTGATGACTAGGCAATTCTGTAGATTTTTTTTTTTTATCACTATAATATTGTGGTGGCAAGATTCCATTTTTTTTTTAGTTACTCAAGTACATTTTATTTTTTAAATTTAATTTTTTGTCAAGGTTATGTACAGTTATATACCATAAGGTAGTGAGTACATTTCTTATTGGACATTGTTACCCATTCTTGTTTTCTTTTGTTGGTCCTGGGGCTTGAACTCTGGGCCTGGCCACTGTCCGTAGCTTCCTTTCCCTCAAGAGCACTCTAACAATTGAGCCACAGAACCAGATTTTTGAAGTAGTCTATTGGAGATATGAGTCTCATGGAGTTTCCTGCCTGGGCTGGCTTGGAACTGCAATCCTCAGATCTCAGCCTCCGGAGTAGCTAGGATTAGAGGTGTGAGCCACCAGTGGCAGGCAAACTCTGTCTATATTTAGCAACTAATTTTCTCAGGTGGCATTACATTCAATTTAAACGTGTAGATAGTTTCCATACACATTCTATGGGGAAAGTAGCTGAATAGGAAAAAATAGTTAACTGTTTTCTTGATTAGTCTCAATCTAGAAAGTTATGAGATGATAACATCACTACATAGCAGGGCAAACTGAATGTAAAGTTCTGGAGAATAAACATGTCAGTCTATGTCTTTCCTGTTGTAACGTTTAGCAAAGGGATGAAAAGTAAATATGCCTGTGCTTAAAACAACCTTCTTCCTGAAGGCTGAGATTAGACTTTCCCTAAAAGAATATACCACCTACTTTGAGATTATATCCCTATACATATGAAACAAAGTTATAAAGAAATAACAGAGCCAAAGATTTTACCATCAAAAGTGTGATCCTTTCTTGACTAGCCTGGATTATTGAAAGTGATGGGGTTCAAAGCACAGATTTCAAGCTATTGCTCAGTAGAGAATAGGAAAATACTTTATAAATCAAAGTATTAGGAGGCTGAGGCAGGATCATTATGAGCTTGAGGCCAGTCTGCGCTACAAAAAGAGAGACTGTCTAAATTAGGTAATTAATTTCAATAACACCAAAACCATCACTTATATACAAAGAGGGGCATGAAAAAAATATTTAATCTTGATCAAAACCAGTAGGATCAGAAAATGACAATAGTGACATTATTTAATAATTTCAATGAAGTTTCACATTCATAGCTCCTAAACAAAAATGTTTATAGAAACAATATATTAAACATCACATACAAATTAATTACAATAATTTTAAGGAAATTTTTCATGTTTGTGTAACAATACAAAGAAAAACTATAGCGGTAATAAATGAGAAATTGTAAAGGGGTTTGGAAAGTTAAATTATTATTTCTCATGAGTAAAATAAATGAAATAGTTAAATTATCATATCTCATGAAAAAGAATACATTCACCTAACAAAGTCTCCTTTTATCTACAATTTCATGTTCCAAGCTTTATTTACCTACACTAAACTACTGTCTACAAATATCCAATAGAATATTGAACAAAAGAACACTTCATAGATTGTAAATGTCATGCCATTCTGAGAAGCACAATGAAATCTCCTACCATCCCATTCTCGCTGGCTGGGAAAGTAAATCATCGTTTGCTCACTGTGTCTTCTGGGCCCAGTTTGTCTTCTGTAAATATGCAACCCACTCATAAGGTACTGAATGTCTGTCTCAGGCATCTGATCAACTGTAGTGAGGTCCCAGTGTTGTGAATGATAACCCTTATATTAGCCTACCACTGCCTACTCTGTCCTATGTCATTCTCTTCACCTTCTTTTCTCACTTGAGAGCTGTGTGATGGCATATTTCCTGTATCACACCATCCCCATAAGAAGACCTGTTACTTTGAAGTCTGAAGGACTACCTTATGTGGTGATGAATTTGGCTAGCATGTACAAGGAGCTAGGTCTCATTTCAAGCCACACACACACACACACACACACACATACTTTGTGAAAATATGACAAAAGTAACAATATTTATATAACTTTTATTACAGCATATCATAATTATTCTATTTTTTTAATACTTAATGGTTATTAATAACTAACTGTGGCTATTTTATGTTTTATAAGTATTCATGCATAGAGAAAACTATGTATGTATTTAAAACAATATATATATATATATATATTTATATATTTAAGGTACATATGATAGAGAATAGATAGAGTTAAAATCTGTTGCTATCTATAGTTTAAGACAAGCAATCCATTGGGGTTAGGGTGGAGTGAACTTGTAATACCCAAACCAGTAAATACAGCTAGCTATCTGAAAAGATTTACAGTGATTATTTGCAGATTCCATTGCAAATTGGGTATAGTTGTTACTAAACCTAGATATATCTATGTAGAAGTTAAATTCTAGAAAAATCTAAGGACTATATCACCATATGGTGAAATTCACACTGATTGGTCTCATCTGAATACCTCTCATTCTATTAATGAAGACATATTGAAACATGTAGAGATGTAAATGACAATAAATTACCAGGTTATTGTTATATCTAAGACATATATATATATATATATATATATATATATATATATATACTATCAAGTATAGAGTCTTATTTTTTTCTTTATAGCATTTTTGATTCAATATGAGTAATAGAAGATATAGTATAGAGTCTTACTCATGAAAATATACAGTAAACAATACAGTAACAATACAATAGCATATTTAAAGCATCATTTCTTCATTTTTAAAAGATAATACCTGAGAATTAAATGCAGGCACATTAGAGAAAAATTTTGTCAAATTTAACTTTTTGTCCAAAATCTCATGTCTTCTTCAAATTTGATGTCTATGCAAAATAAATATGAAATACATTCATCACTGCTTTACTTACTACAGGAAAGCATTGAACTCAAAATGGAAAACAAATATCATATTCCAGAATAAGTTACAGTATTTCAGGATGAACACTAATAAGACCACTTAGAATCCTGCTAACTTTTTGGCTATTTTCTAGTGCCTAATTTCAACTTTCAATCTGAGTTGACATTCTTTTTCCTTCAACCACTGTTTGATTTAAATGCCTCTGGGCTGGAATTCTACTCAATTCTTAATTTTTTCATCCTTATCTCAGTTGGACACATGTCATAGACCTCTCACCCCACTTGTGCTAGCAGGTATCTCCTTCATCTTTCTTATTTATGGCTCCTCATATTGAACTTCTAACCAAAGCAATGATTGAGCTAACGCAATTGAACCTGCATTTTCAGAATACAGATAGTTTTTGTTCTCTTTGTAAAGCAAATGCTTGTTTCAGCTCCCTTAGTAACTTGTAGTAAGTGTTTTTGCTACTTGTATTTTTCAAAGGACATGTTAAGGAATCTTGGTTCATGCATACTTACCCTTGGACACACACAAATATTTTTGAAACATAGACATCTGTACAAATTAAGGCAATGGATGTTTCTTGAATGGTGTTAAGAAATCTAGGCTATATTTTATATTGACTTCACATATGAGTTCTATTTTGGAAAGCTGAAGAAGTTTCAACTCCCTTATTCATTACCTTACAGTCATTAAGAACTTGGTAATGTGTGGTATATATACACAATGGAATTCTATGCCTCCATCAGAAAGAATGACATTGCCCCATTTGTTAGGAAATGGAAAAACTTGGAAAAAATTATATTAAGTGAAGTAAGCCAGGCCCAAAGAAACATAGGTCCCATGGTTTCCTTTATTTGTAATATCTAGTATATGTATGAGTCAAGCGGAAAAGGTCAGATAATGTGATGTCAGGAAAATGAACCCTTAGCTGTGTATTTTAATGTTTTTTTCTTTCATGCATGTGTTTCTAACGCATTTATAAGATTATCTCTTTGTTGCTTTGTATGTACCTCCCCCACAGTATAACCCCTGCTTTCACTATATTTGATGTCAGCATAACTTGTGGAGGAGATGGGGAAAAACCAGTTGTTTAAGGATACAGGTGGTCCTGTTGCAACAATGAGAAGTACAAGTTGTCATGTCCAAAATGAGTTTTACAACTTTGGTGTGGGGGGGGAGGAAGGGGGGAAGGAGAAGGATTGGGATTGGGGGGGAGGGGGGAAGCTGGGAAGGGATGTGAAGGGTAAACAAAGGAGGAGGCTGCAATGCTTGGTAAGAAATGTTCGCATTATCCTGCCCATGTAATTGTAACTCCTCTGTACAGTATGTTCACAAATAAAATAAAATTAAATTAAAAAAAAGAACTTAGTAATGTCACTATGTAGTGTTAATATAGTGCTAAGTAGCCTAAAGTCTGCTATGGTTTAATTCTGAAGTAATTAAATATTTCTCTACAGAAAAAAATGATGTGGGATGCCAATTACTACAATGGAATACCATATATCCCCAAGAAGAGAAAATACAGGCAATGAATGAAACACTTTAGATCACATTAGGCCAATAACATAAAATGTTGAATTTCATCAAAATGTATATCTATAATAATAGATAATAAATATCCCTGGAATACAAATACCAATTTTGTGCGAAGTAAAGTAATACAGAATATACAAAGAAGAATTAAAAATCACTGATAATTTTTAATTGGTGGCTCACACTTGCAAATCCTAGCTAGACATGTTGCTGATATCTGAGGATTATGGTTTAAAACCAGTCTTCAGAGAACAGATCATGAGACTTTATCTCCAATTATTCATTTAAAAAAAGCTGAAAGTGAAGCTGTGGCTCTAATGATAAAGAACCTTAAATGAAAAAACTAATAGACTGCAATTAGGTCCTGAGTTCAAGTTCCAGTACTGGCACCAAAAACTAAAAATTGAAAATCAATCAATAAATCACTTCTCATCAATAAGGAAACAAATGCTTTAACTTAAAAATTGCTAAAGAGTTTGCGCATGTGGTTCACCCAAGAAGATATTAAATTCACAGGCAACATCAAAGTAGCTAACATCATTAGTCATTAGAGAAATAATACAAATGGAAACAAAAAAACTACATTTTTAAGATAAATGAGATAGATAAATGCAAAAACATTTTGACTATGACATTTGTAATTATGTTGAATGATGGGATTCAGACCAAAAAATGCATACTATAGGATTCCACTTAGAAGAATTATAAGAAATGAAAAATTAGAATAATGAGTGTTTTCTAGGTTGGGGATCAGAGGGAGAGAATGAATACATACATAGTATAAGACAAAACATGAGAAAGGATACATAGTAAAGATAGAAAACAAAAATACTCTGTGGTATACTTTGCATACATACATGTTCATACATATATCTCTATCAAAATGGAGATATGTTTATATATGTATGTATTAATTATGTATATATACCTATCTATTAAGACACATACAGATATTTGTATATATATAGATATATTCCAAAATATACATTCAAAAATATCAAGTTGTAAAAGTCAACCATATACATATTACTATGTATCAGTAATACTTTATAATACTATCTATTGAGAAAATAACAAATAAAATCACAGTGATTCATGTAATTTGTTTTTCATTATGGGGCTTGAACTCTGGGCCTGGGTGCTGTTTCCCAGCTCTTCAGCTCAAGGTTGGCACTCTGCCACTTGAGCCAGAGCACCACTTCTGGTTTTCTTGTCGTTAATTGGAGATAAGAGTCTCACAGAGTTTCCTGCCTGGAGCTGGCTTTGAACAGTGATCCTCAGATCTCAGCCTACTGAGTAGCAGGCTTACAGGCATGAACCACGAGCACCCGGTGATTCATGTAATTTTTAAAATCTCTAATTTCTAAAACCTCAGATTTATTAAACCTCTTCTTACTTTTTCTTTCAATTAAAATAAATGATGTAGATTAACAAAACATGTGCCTGAAACTTACTATTTTTTATTGAGGGAGTGTTTCAATTGGATTTTTCAATGCATATACCATAATATTTCTTGAATGTTTATGTTGATTGTTAATTATAATTATGTAACCTTTATCAATTTTTTTGTCAGTCATGGGGCTTGAACTCTGGGCTTGTGTGCTGTCCCTGTGCTCTTCAGCTCAAGGCAAGCACTACTGCTTGAGCCACAGCACCACTTCTGGTTTTTTAGTGGTTTATTGGAGGTAAGAGTCTCATGGACTTTCCTTCTCTGGGCTGGCTTTGTACCATGATCCTCACATCTCAGCCTCCTGATTACTAGCATGAGCCACTGGTGCCTGGCTCATCTTCATTTAAACTCTGTTGGAATAAAACATGAATATTGATTATTTTGTTACAGAAGTCTGGCTTGTTATCATTATGCTAATATTTTTGTAAAATTTAATTATTTCTGTGAATTCTAAAGAAATTGGCTTTTTTTGCTATGCAAGTATTGGGATATAAACAAAAAAATCACAGTATAAAAACTTGGATGGGTTAACAATCTTATTTGTATTTATCATAAGGCCCCATAATTTATTAGGTCTTCCAGGTATCTACTAATACTTGTAATTTTAAATCTTGTGATAAAAAAGGGTCAGGTTTTAAATGTACTCATGCAAACTCCAGCAGCATGTGCTGTCATTTACCTGAGGAATTCATTTACAGAACCTTGCCATTTGAACAGCAGGGAGCTAAGTTCCCTGAAGTGTCTCTAAGCATTTCAGGCTCAATGAGTCAGGACTAAATAAAACTCAGGTACTGTGAAAATAAACACTTGCCATATAAATCTATGAATGGATGGTTAAGCATTAGCAAGTCTGCACTATCTCCAAGGTCCTTATAGATCATTGAAATCTCAAATTTCGTAAGCTGGAGTGAGTAACCACTCACACTCTAAAGAACAAGATGTCCCCTGATCATCTCACAATTTTGTGTAATAGAAGGGAATTAGAGCACCTAGTCAGAATACCAATGGAGAGAAAATGATATTCTAGCAAATACACAATTCTCGAAAGTATACAAAGGATTATTGCTGTCATTTCACCTCAATGGTAGAACACTATAAAACAGTGATAAATTACTTTCATTAAATATCAATTGAAATATGCCACTTGGTTGTAATTCTTTTCTATACCTAGCCAGATGAAAACAATTGCAGAAATGAATTGTACATAAAAGGAGCTTTCTTTTTTTGTCAAAAAATTCCCTCCTAGGAATTGGGAAGACATTCTCAGAAGACAGTTTTATATTTTAGGGAAGTGAAGAGCAAAATGTCTTTCTTTTTAGGTGGATTCAGAGAGAGAGGGAGTCACATTCTCAGTTATGAAGGGGAAGAAGGAACCAAACAGTAGATGGGAATGAGGACCTAATGGGAGAGAGCAGTGTCACTGGAGAATTGCAGTTGAAGGGAGGATGGGATCATTACCTCTTCCCATTTCTCTTTTTCCATTTGGCCAATATATTCCAATTCTGATCGCGCCCACCATGTACCACATCTCTGGCTCCAAAACAAAGAAGCCAACCTAGAAATAAAATAAAACTTCCTTCCTGAAAGTTTAACTTGCAGCAACAGTGAGCTTCCCATGAAGCTGACTGCAGCATTCACTAAACTACCTGATTTTCTTATATCCTCAATAGTGTGCAGGTGATGCAGGACAGTATCAATTGTCTTGGAGAATTTAAATGAGAATCCATTTTGACTTGAGGCAAAGAAATAGTAGCGTCAAATGATGGAAGGTATAACTCTTCCTTATTATACAAGAAAGGATGCCACAACATCTTAACCTCCAGTAGATCCTATTCTAAAGTGGCGGCTGATAAATACAAACTATGATTAGAGGTCTGTGCAGGTTTTTCAGCCCAGGACTGAAGGTTGTCTACAAATATGGTGACAAAATAAGTCATTGACAGCAGTCTCCTAGGAAGGAATGGACCAAGTGCACACACTGACTGAGGCCTTGCACAAAGTATCACAATGTGTCCTGGAGATTTCTCCTTCAATATGGGTGTCAATCCAGAGTGAAAGAAAGAGACAGGAGAGTGATGAAGAAGTGAAGAAATCACCAGGCACCAATGGGTTCACAATTGTAATGCTCGCTACCTAGCAGTCTCTGAACTGAGGACTGAGGTTCAAATCTAGCCTAAGCAGAAAAGTTCTAAAGACATCATCTTCAACATAGTAAGAAACATGCAGGGTTAGAGGCATGGCTCAAGTGGGAGAGCAACAGCTGTAAGGTAACAAGCTGGTTTTAAATCCTGGTACCAGATGGAGGAAAAAACAGAAAAGAAATAAAATAAAGTTCCCTTGTGAATATAAAATTTAAACTGAGTTGTGAGCAAAAATGTACTAACACAATTTTCTTAGTTGTAAAAATCATGAACAGGATGACATCAGTCAAAATGTATTGTACTCATAAATTGATATATTAAATTGAAAACCCATTGTATAACTATTTAATGCCAATAAAATAAATAAAATAAAAATAGAAATATTAAATTATATATCATAAGAGATTTCATCATGGCATTTGCATACATACAAAGAAAGGAAATTTGTTTATTTATTGATTGATCAGTGGTGGGGCTTGAACTCTGGGCTTGAGCGCTGTCCCTGTGCTCTTCAGCTCAAGATGAGTGCTCTACCTCTTGCGCCACAGCACCACTTCTGGTTTTCTAGTGATTTTATTGGAGATGAGTTTCACGGACTTTCCTGCCCGGGCTTGCTTGGAACCATGATCCTCAGACGTCAGCCTCATGAGTAGCTAGGATTAAAGGCGTGAGCCATGGGAGCCCAGCTAGAAAGGAACTTTGATAATGTTCACCACCTCAACAGGCCAAAGAACATATTTTAAAAGATCAAAACACATAATCTTAGTGAGAATTTCAGAATGGGGTAGACTATATTGCTTTAAGTAGATAGATTGACTGGAAATATTGTTGTTTTTCTTTATTTCCAGTCAAATTGTAAGGACATTTCCAGAAACATTATATTCTAACCGCTTCCCCATATTTGTCTATTCTGTGTATCCAAAGTGAAATGTCTTTTTCTATCTAAATTCACCACAGAAATATGTGTTTGTATTCCAGTTCTCTCCAACCTGCAAGTGCATAGATCATGGTTTCCAATTTATCTTTAGCAACAGAGATATATCAAATATTTTTATTTGTTTCTATCTTCTTTTAAAAATATGCTTGAATAATTTTTCATTCTTCATATCGTGAATGGTACTTAGAAACTTACTGGGAAAAATAAAAAGGAAAATGTTCAGATTATTTCCTGTTCCTAAACATCATACTAAATACACATGCATTCGAGTATTTATGCATGGGAATTCTGTCGATTGTACACACTGTTGGTATAGAGCTACATCAAAATTGTAGGCAACAAAAATAAGGTTTATATGTTTTGATAAGGGAAGTCTAATTTTTCATGGATTTAATTTGCAAAAAATTATAACTGTAAACTGAAATAAAGATATGATCTTTGATCAGCTATTCATTTAGTTTTACCTTTCAATTTCATTTCTTTAAATTGCAATGTTGAAATTTCTTGACACCGATGAAAATGATACAAAACTCAGTGAAAGATTTTTAAATATAACTTCATTGCACTCCCACAAATATTAGAAATCTTATATAAGAAGGGCATAATTTCTCAAAAGACACAAGATAGAAAGTAGGGATATATTATATTATATTATGTTATATTATATTCATATAATATACTAACACTCCTGACCCGGGAAAGTAGTGACAAAAATAACATTACAAGACTCTTTCGAGTCCTTGTAATTGGAATGAGTCCACTTTAAATCCTTTCATAAGGATCCATTGGAGGGCAAGTCTGTTGCCAGCAGCTGTGGTAACTCCAGCTCCAATAGTGTATATTAAAGTTGCTGGAGTTATAAAGCTCCTAGTTGGATCTTGGGAGTGGGCAGTGATCCGTCGTGAAGTGAGTCATGCCTCTCGGTGCCCTCTTCCATACTATTAGCTGAGTGTTCCACCCAGGCTGAAGCATTTTGAAAAAATATTTCAAAGCAGACTGGAACTGGACTTAACTCTCCAATTAAGCAACATAAACTGTCTAGTTGGATTAAAAAGCAAGATCCTTCTATCTGCTGATTTCAAGAGTCACACCTTGCCCATAAAAACAAACATATTCTGAAAGTGAAAGGCTGAAATAAAATCGACCAAGCAAACGGCCCCCATAAACAGGCCGGAGTTGCAATTCTAATGTCAGATAAAATAGACTGAAAATTAAAATTCGTGAGAAGTGATAAAGAAGGTCGCTACATACTAATTCAGGGATCTCTCCTTCAGGGGGATATTACAATTTTAAATATCTATTCACTGAAAAACGGAGCACCCACATTCATCCAAGAAACACTACTTTTCTTCAAATCGCACATAGATCCAAAGACATTAGTTGTTGTGAACTTTCACACACCACTATCCCCACTACATAGATCAACTCAGCAAAAACTCAACAGAGAAACCGCAGATCTAAACAACTGCATAGATCAACAGACACCTACTGAATATTTCAACCAGCAGCATCTGAATACACGTTTTTTCTCAGCAGCACACAGAACATTTTCCGAAATAGACCACATTTTAGGTCACAAAGCAAACGTCCAAATTCAGAAACATTGAAGTTATGCCTTGTATTCTCTCAGACCACAAGGAAATAAAATTAGAACGCAACACCATAAGCCACAAAAGAAAGTTCTGTAACACACGGAGCGTGAAAAACACACTGTTGAATCAACAGTGGGTTGTGAAAGAGATTAGAAGGAAATTCAAGTGTTCATGATATTCCACTAAAATGAACACACAAATTACCGGCTGCTCTGGGACACAGCAAAGGCAGTACTCAGGAGCAAGTTTATAGCTCTGAGTTCCTACATCAACAAATTGGGGAAATATGAAACCAAGAATTTAATGTGACATCTGAACTTCCTTGGAAAAGAACAGCAAGCTAAACCCCAATCCAGTATATGGAAAGAAATAATTAAAATTAAATCAGAATTAAACTAATTAGAATACAAAAAGCTATAGCAAGAATTAACAAAACAAAGAGTTTTTCTATGAAAAAATTAACAAAATTGACAGACCTTTAGCAAATTTTATCATAAAAAGAAGGGAACACACCCAAATAAACAAACTCAGAGATGAGAATGGAAACATCATCACCGAAACAACCAATATTCAGATCATTATAAGGAAATACTTCTCAAAACTTTATGCTAATAAGTTTGAGAATCTGGAAGAAATCACGATTTCCTAGCAAATATCAACATGCGAAAATTAAACCAAGATGAGTTAAATCAACTTAATAGGTCCATATCAAGCACTGAAATAGAAACAGCAATAAGAGACCTTCCATCTAAGAAAATCCCAGGACAGGATGGATTTACACCTGAATTTTATAAGGCCTTCAAAGTAGAACTCACTCCAATACTCCTCCAAATCTTCAATGAAATTGAAAGAGAATGTTCACTACCAAACACTTTCTATGAGGCCATCATAACCCTCATCCCCAAACCAGACATGGACTCATCAAAGAAAGAACTATAGACCCATTTCTTTGATGAACATGGTTGCAACAAAATTTTGGCCAATCAACTTCAAAAATTCATAAAAAAAATCATATACTATGATGAAACAGGATTCATTTCAAGCATGCAATATACACAAATCAATTAACATAATTCATTACATCAAGAGCAAGGATAAGAATCACGTGGTTATCTCAATAGATGCAGAAAAAGCATTTGACAAGATCCAACACTCCTTTATGATGAAGGCTCTGGAAAATTAGGAATCTATGGAACAATCCTCAATACAACAAAGGCTGTGAATGTCAAACCTACAGCCAGCATTATAGTTAATGGTGAAAACCTAAAGCCATTTCCTCTAAACTCAAGAACAATACAAGGATATCCACTCTCTCCACTTCTCTTCAATTTAGTATTAGAATGCCTAGCTACAGAAATAAGATGCAAACATAAAGAGGATCCAAAGAGGGAAAGATGAAATAAAACTCTCCCTCTTTGCACATGACATGATTTTGTATTTAAAGAATCCCATGGACTCCACTCCCAAATTAATAGCTATGATTCAAAACTTTGGCAAAGTAGCAGGGTATAAAATTAACCTTCAAAAATCTATGGCTTTTCTGTATGCCAAAAATGAGATAGTGTGGCTGAAATCAGGAAAGCCACTCTTTTTGGAACAGTCCCACAAAAAAATAAAATACATAGGAATTAACTAAAGAAGTGAAGGACCTCTACAAGAAAAAATAAAAACCTGTAAAAGGAAATCAAAGCAGAATTTAGAAATTGGAAAAGCTTCCCATGCTCCTGGATTGGAAGGATCAACATCGTGAAAATGGCAATACTTCCCAAGGCTATCTACAAATTCAATGTGATACCTATCAATATTCTAATCCAATTCTTCAAAGAAATAGAAGAGACAATCCAAAAATTCATATGGAACTATAAAAGACCCGAATAGCAAAAACAATCCTTAACAGAAACAACAGTGTTGGGGGAATAGCAATACCAAATTTCAAAATCTACTACAAAGCCATAGTAATCAAAACAGCTTGGTATTGGCACAAGAACAGACCTCAGGACCAACGGAATAGAATTTGAAACCCAGAAATGAACCCACAGACCTATAGCAATCTAATCTTCGATAAGGGACCTACAAACATAGAATGGAAAAAGACAGCCTCTTCATTAAATCGTGCGGGCAAAATTGTAGAAAACTAAAGTTAGATGCCTCTAAATCACCCTGCACCAGAATCAACTCCAAATGTATCAAAGACCTCGTAGTCAAAGCAGGCACCCTGAAAATATTACAGGACGGAATAGGAGAAACCCTAGGTCTTCTTGGGACAGGCTGAAATTTTCTTAATAGAGATTCAGAAACACAATAAATCAAAGAAAGGTTGGGCAAATGGGATTGCATGAAGGTGCAGAACTTCTGCATAGCAAAAGACAAAGTTAGCAAGATCAATAGAAAGCCCATGGATTGGGAGAATATATTCACTTGCCATACAATGGACAAGGATCTCATACCTAAAATATACCTGGAAATCAGAAAATTAAATCCCCCAACAACAAATCCTCAAAGAACCAATTACCCAATAAATAAGTGGGATAAAGTCTTACAGAGAAAGTTCTCTGAAGAGGAAATAAGAATGGCCAATAGACACATGAAGAAATGTTCAACCTTTCTAACCATAAAAGAAATTCAAATCAAAACAACATTGAGATACCACCTCACCCCAGTTAGAATGGCTATAATCAAGAACTCTAATAACAACAGATGCCAGAGGGTATGTGGACAGAAGGGAAACCTACTGCATTGTTGGTGGGAGTGTAAACTTGTTCAACCGCTTTGGAAAGTAGTATGAAGTTTCCTCAAAAGACTCCACATAGAGCTCCCCTATGACCCAGCAATCCCACTTTTGGGCATTTACTAGAATGATCACAGACCAGACCTTACTAAAGCTACCAGCACTACTATCTTTATTTCAGCATTATTTACCATGCATGAGATATGGAACCAACCAAGACACCCCTCAGTAGATGAATGGATCAAGAAAGTGTGATATATATTTATGTATATATATATATATATATATGTATATATATATATATACATACACACACACATATATGTATATGTATGTATACACACAATGGAATTCTATGCCTCCCCCATTTGTTAGGAAATGGAAAGACTTGGAAAAATATATTTAATAAATTCAGCCAGGCCCAAAGAAAAATATGTCCCATATTTTCCCTTATTTGCAATAATTAGTATACATCTGGGACAAGTAGAAAAGGTCAAAAGCTATGGACATATGACCTGATAAAATGAAGTTAAGCAAAATGAACACCCACTTAGGGGCTCAAGTGTTTTTTTTTCTCTTTCTTGCTATTGTTTCTAACACATTCATAATGTACCATGTGATTTTTTTGTTGCGTTGTATATTCCTCCCCTTATGATATAACCCTTATTCTCACTAAATTTGATGACGGTATAATTTGTGGAGGGGTAGGGAAAAAACAAAATGTTTAAATAGGGATACAGGTTGACCCATTGTACCAATGAGATGTACAAGACACTACGTAGGAAAACGAACTTTACAATTTAGAGGTGGGAGTTGGCTGGGTGGGGAAGAGTGTAGTTGCAGAGATGGAAGGGAAGGTATGGTAGGGAAAAAACAAAGGAGGAGGCAACAATGCTTGATAAAAAATGTACTCATTATCTTGCTCATGTAACTAACTCCACTGTACAGCATTTTCACAGTAAAAAAGTTAAAGAAAAGAAAATGAACTTTACAATTTAGGGGGGCAAAGGGGAAAACATAGTTATGGAAGTGGGAGGGAAGGGATGGTATGGGACACACAAAGAAAGGCAACAAAGCTTGTTCATGTAACTGTAACCCCACTGTACAATATTTTTACAATAAAAAGATATTAAAATATACTAACATTATATAACATAAGTATTAATATAGCATATATAATATATTTGAAATATTATGTGTAATATATCATAAATAATGAAAATATATTATAAAATGTATATACAACATATATAGTATATATAATATATAACATATTATGTATAATATGTAATATACATGATGTATATATAATGTATATATATATAATGTACATATAATGAATATATATGAACATATACATACATAAATAATGTATATATACTATATACTAATACTACATAGTATATATACAAAATTTGTAATAAATTATATATCATAATATCATATAATATAAAATTATCATTTAATATTAATATTATATTAAATATATTGAAGATGTACTACAATTCCAATGATTAATACTTGTATCCTTAGCTACCTAGAAGGCTGAAATATGATGATCGAAGGAATGTATCAGAGATATCTCTAATTGACCACAGAAAAAATAGGCATAAAGGGAGCTGTGGCAAAAAAAAAAAAAAAAAAAAAACCTCAGGGTCAGGTGTACCTGGTATATAAGGCTGTGACAGTGTGACAATCCCACATGTCACTGTTCTCCAGAGTCAGTACCCATCTGTCAGTTCTGATATCTCCAGGTTCAGAGGAATTATGTGTTTGCTGGGTATACATGGAGCATGATGTTCGGTGGGCCACTTCTTGTTCAAACCTTATCTGTGCCTATAACATGAAATTTCCCTGCATTTCCTCATAGGCGCTTCTTTCGCTGCCTGAATAAGTCTTATTTTTCAAATGTTCAACAATTGATCCTGGCTACTACTACTTGTGAAAAATAAATACCCTCATAGGTTGTATAATTCTCACTAGATTTTAAATGTGTTTTATGTATTGTATAAGTTCCATAGCCTTATATTGTCTCATGAAGTACTGCTGTCTTTAGAACTGTTAACATTTTAAAATTCAAACATTTAATTTGAGTGGGAGAATGGTTGAACTGAAAGCTTCACAAATTCTAGGCAATTTTTTCCCACCCCAAAGACAATTTTCACTTTGATGATTCTCGATCCCAATTGTTATTCCTGAGACTACCAAGGCACTCTATAATTTATATGAAGAAGACAACATGACATATTTTAAATAATTAAATTACATATTGTATATAATGAATATATTTGAATATATTGAATATAATGAATATGTTGTTTATGAATTATAAACAATTATAACCATTCACAGCATAAATTATAATCATATATATTATATAATATAAAACATAGAAAACATAATTTATAAACATATACCACTACACATATTCATGAAAGTAATGATATTCTTTCTTGTATTTAGGATACTAGCACTCCATTTATACCCATTAGGTATAATGATAACATTATATTTTACATTAATGAACATTACCATGTGTTGGATCTTTTCCTTTTAGCAAACACTAGGGCAATTTCCTCCCTTGAAAATCGTTTGAACAGGAATGGATATTGGTTATTTGCATGTTTTTGTTATGGTATTGTGTCTTAAAATTAGTCCCTTGAACTCTTGACCCTCTTTGCTCATGGCTGGCATTCTACTCCTTGAACCACATAAGGTCACAAAGATGTAATATCTAAAATAATGGGTTGTGAAGTTGACTCAGTGGTAGAGTGCTTGCCTCACATGCATGAGGCCCTGGATTCGATTCCTCAGTACCACATAAGCAGAAAAAAGCCGGAAATTGCACTGTGGCTCAAGTGGTAGAGCGCTAGCCTTGAGCTGAAGAGCTGAGGGACAGCGCCCAGGCCCAGAGTTAAAAACCAAAAAGAAAACAAAAAACAGAAACAGACCCAAAAAAATGAGTATCCTAAAATCATTAAGGAAACATTGATGCTAGTGAATATTTTCATTTTCAATAAATTAGATTCGAATATTTTTTTCATTCTAAAACTTCCTCTTTCATTGTTTTTTTCCAACTAATCGGTAACTACAATTTATTCTATGTTGGATACAATGAAAATACAAGATTTATGCACTGTGATTGATATTTCTTTAACCATTTTGTATTTTTTTTTATGTTTTGGGGGGTCCAGTCGTGGGGCCTGAACTCTGGGCCTGGGCGCTGTCCCTCAGCTCTTCCGCTCAAGGCTAGCGCTCTACCACTTGAGCCACAGCGCCACTTCTGGCTTTTTTCTTTTTGCTTATGTGGTGCCGAGGAATCGAACCCAGGGCCTCAGGGATGCAAGGGAAGCGCTCTACCACTGAGACATCTTCCCAGCCCCATTTTGTAATATTTAAAAACATATTGTATATCCTATATATTCACAGTACTTTTAATTATTTCATAATTTTATTTTTTGTTTTTGATTTTGTTTTGGTTTGCTATGGGGCTTGAACTCTGGACCTGGGCAGTGTCCCTGAGCTCTTCAGGACGAGGCTAGCAATGTACCACTTTTAAGCCACAGCAGCACTTCCGGATTTCTAGTGGTTAATTGGAGAAACGAATTTCATGGGCTTTCCTACTGGGGCTGGTTTTGAACCACATCCTCAGATTTCAGAATCCTGAGTAGCTACGATTAAAGGCATGAGCCACCAGCACCAGTCTCCCTTATCGTTTTTAAATCAAAATAAGAAATGATAGCATATTTTTAACTCGGTTGCAGGAAAAGTGTAACAATCTAGTAATTAAATTCACATTTATCAAAACTTGAATGAGAAGTCGACTCTCTCTTGAGAGGAGGAAGATGAATGAGCTTGGGTTTGGTCTTGCCCCAGTTTATCCCTTATCAATCTCCATTAGGTTGTGATGGGGAGAGCTGTCAACAGTGGATTACCTGTCTTAAAACCCTAGAAAAGCACGTGCTATGGGAATAGAAAACAGAAAATGCATTGGTGTGGCGAGCAGGTGTTTGACTTTGGAAATAGAAAACAGTAGTTCTGCTAAGAGAAAAGTGCATCATCAGAGCAAAAGAAATCACAAACATTATTCTGGTCACTAGTGGCATAATCCCTAGCTACTCTGGAGGCTGAGATCAGAGGATACAGTTTGGAGACACCCCAAGGATGAATGTCTGTGAGACTCAAATTTTCACTTCATGAACAAAAACATGGAAGTTGTGTGGTAGTTCAAGTGGTAGAGCTCTAGCATTGAGCAAAAGTCTTAGACCCTGAGTTCAAGCCTCAAGACCACCACTCATCACTCATACACAAAAATAATATTTAAAAAGTCACAAAATTGTACTTTTGTTTACATTGAATACCATGTGGAATAAGATGGCTTTCGAAAAGGGGATGTTTAAAGCCGTAAAACTTGCACCAGTGAGGGCAAATTAGATTTTTTTATTGTGAAAATACTGTACAGAAGGGTCACAATTACATGAGCAAGGTAATGAGTACATTTCGTATCAAGCATTGTTGCCTCCTCCTTTCTTTCCTCTTCCCATCCCTTCCCATCCACCCCTCCAAAGTTGTAAAGTTCATTTTTTGACATAACAACTTGTACATCTCATTGTTGCAATGGGTCCACCTGTATCCCTATTTATACGGTTTGTTTTTACCTTTCCCTTCCACAAACTATACCAACATCAAATACGATGAAACCAGGGGTTATACCATGTTTGAGGGACACACAAAGCAACAAAGAAATATCTTTTAAATATGTTAGAAACATATATCTATATATAAATTATATATACATTATATATATTATATAATATATTATATATACATATTTTATATGCATTATATAATATATTTGATTATTTATATGTTATACATAATATATTCAAATATATTATATATACTATATTAATATTTATATTTTAGTATATAATGTTAGTATATTTAATAACTTTTTAATGTAAAAATACTGTAGAGGGGTTACAGTTACATGAACAAGCATTGTTGCCTCTTCCTTTTTTTGTCACATACCATCCCTTCCCTGTTGTTTCTAATGTACTATGTGATTTTTTGGTTTCTTTTGTATGTTCTTCCCCCATAGTATAACCTCTGTTGTCACTGTATTTGATTCTGGTGCCCTGCATCTTGTATATACATTTTTCTAATTTGGGGAGGTGAGGGGAAATAACAAAATGCTGAAATAAGGATACAGGCTGATTCATTGTAACAATGAGATGTACAAGACATTATGTTGAAAAGGAACTTTAGCCATTCTAACTGGATGAATTGGTATCTCATTGTCGTTTTGATTTACATTTCTTTTATGGGTAGAGAGGTTTAGCATTTCTTCATGTGTTTATTGGACATTCTTATTTCCTCTTCAGAGAACTTTCTCTTTAAGTCTTTATCCCACTTATTTATTGGGCAGTTGTTTCTTTGTGGATTTGTTGTTAGGGGATTTAATTTTTTTGATTTCTAGATATATTTTATATGAGACTCTTGTCTATTGTATGGCTAGTGAAGATCTTCTCCCAATCCATGTGTTTTCTATTGATCTTGCTAGCTATGACCTTTGCCATGCAGAAGCTCTACCATTTTATGCAATTATATTTGTCCAACCTTTCTTTGATTTGTTGTGTTTCTGAGTCTCTATTAAGAAAATTTCAGCCTGTGCCAAGGAAACCTAGGGTTTCTCCTATTTCCTCCTGTTATGTTTTCAGAGTGTTTGCTTTTACCCCAAGGTCTTTGATCCATTTGGAGTACATTCTGTTAGAGGGTGATTTATAAGGAGCTAGCTTTAGTTTCTACAAGTGATAAACCAATTTTGCCAGCACCATTTACTGATGAGTCTGTCTTTCTATTTTTTTAGGTCCCTTATCGAAGGGACCTATGGCTATAGGTCTGTGGGCTCATTTTTGGGTTTTCAATTCTATTCCATTGGTCCTGAGGTCTCACCCCAGTTAGAATGGCTATAATCAAGAACTCTAATAACAATAGATGCTGGAGGGGATGTGGACAGAAGGGAACCCTACTGCATTGTTGGTGGCAGTGTAAACTGTTCAACCACTTTGGAAAGCTGTGTGAAGTTTCCTCAAAAGACTCCACATAGAGCTCCCCAATGACCCAGCAATCCCACTTTTGGGCATTTTCCTGAATGATCACAAATAAGACCATACTAAAGCTACCAGCACAACTATAAGTATTGCAACATTATGTACCATAGCTAAGATATGGAACCAACCCAGATGCCCCTCAGTACAGATGAAGGTATCGAGAAAATGTAAATGCCTCCATCAGAAAGAATGGCATTGCCCTTTTGTTAGGAAGTGGAAAGATTTGGAAAAAATTATATGAAGTGATGTAAGCCAGGCCAAAGAAACATAGGTACCATGGTTTCCCTTATTTGCAATAACTAGTATTAAAATAAAAACAGATGAACAGTTAGCAATGTAATAAAAGCCATATTGTCTGAATTTCAAGGAAACTTTCTTTAGGAAATGACATCAGGGGTGGCTAACATAACAGGTGTAGATCCATTTGCTACAACTGAGTGTGTAGACCATCTGGAAGCTGCTGTTGTAAAGTATCTGATATTTCATTAATAATGAAGGAAAGCTAGCTAACAGTATTTATTAGGATGATTACGTTTCTTGGAGAACAGTGGTGATCACCTGCTTACCTATTATCTGTACTGCATGGAGAAAGGTTTTTCATGCCCAGACCCATATTTATAATCTTGGAGTTCTTCCATGAAAAGAAGCATGATTCCGTGGAGAAATTTTTTTGCACAGATTTTTTTGAGAGCTTTCCTCATCTGTAGTGAAGTCTCTGGCTCTCAGAAAATTGGCCTATGCTAATTTTATTATAGATCCTGTCAATACACTTGGAGCTAATTTCTCCCAGAATATAAACACTGACCATTTTGATCCTTATCCAAAATTTTTGGCTTTAACTTTTCCTAAAATGAAAAGCAACAGAAGGAAAAAGAAACCACCACCAACACAACAACAATTCCTCAAAGACCCTATTTGAAGATCACATTAAATATCTATGTAACTTCATTCAAAATTATTATCTCACTATCTCAAAGCAAATTTCGAAAAGGAAGTAAAACAATGTCTGTATTTCGTATATTCACTATCCTCAACAACAATAATAACCTTTTGTAATAATGACCTTGGAGATACTCTGAAAGTTCATTTATGAGTGTAGCATGTATGCTGAATATGGTAGGCTTTAGCAAAATAAGGTGAGTCAAGAAAGCTTGCATACAAATAGACAATGTGATATACCTCTGAAACAGTAATCAAACACAAAAACTATAAAAAAATGGACCATGTCTTAATAATCACAGGACTCAATAAATGAAAGAGGCATGAGCAGAAGTGGAATATCCCTAAATTATATCTAAATTTTATTGCTAGTGCCTTTTCTATATATCTGGGTGACTTCATTCATACATTCTGGAATTCTAACATTATCAGAGGCCTATTATGATACAATTGGAGAATCTTAGATAAAATCTCCAGGAATCATACTTATTATGGATGTCAAGTGCATGATAATTTTTAGAATAGAAAATGTACCTGTCATATGAAAAGAATAACAGTATAATACATGGAAATAAAATGTCATGAGAGTAAGAAGCAGCTCATATTTATTGTAATTTATTTTGTTGACCATATGATTAACAAAGCTAGTTAACTTATTCTATTTTCTGAAAATTCCAGGGAGAGGTCATAGGACAGACAAAATTATAGAAAGTCTTTCATTCCACTTATTTGAATTAAATTTGTCCATAATATTTTACCTTAAAATTCAAGGTCTTCCTAAAAAGAATTGCTTTCATTTAATTGAAATGATATATTTTCAAAATATACCTTTTCTCATTAAAGTGTAGGAAGATCATGATGTATACTCTCTTGAAATCACATATTATTCAAAAATGACTGTATGGAAATCGAAACATAGATGAAATAGGGATCTCTTGGAAGATAAAAAAATTAGATGGAACTTTTACAACTTTTTCAGACATAGGATATGAATAATAAAATAGTTTTATGTAAGTTTTTGTTAATCATATGCATATCACAATATAACATATAAATATAGAATAAGCATTCTATATATAATGTTAGTGTAGTTTATAGAATTAGCATTTTTATTCTATATTTATATATAGCTATTCTATATTCTATATTTATATATTATATATTATATAAAATTATATTACAATATATTATGCTATAATTATTTTATAATATGTTACAATTTCAATTCTATATACATTATATAGTCTATATTTATATACATAGCAGTTATTCATATATATGAACTTTTACATGAGTTTTTATTAATCATGTATAATATATTCTATTCTATATTCTATCTTCTATACTGTAGTATAGTTTTCTGTACACAAGGAGAAATGGATATATGTGTGAATATATTATATGTAGATATATAAACATACAAACAAATGTGTATATACATTCATTCTCTGGTACTGGCACTCACACGGCCCCTTAGCTTCTTTGTTCAAGGGGCTGGTACTCTATCTCTTAGCCACACTTGCACTTGTTAACTAAGGATAGTCTTGTGACATTTCCCATCTGAGCTAGCTTTGAACTGCTATCCTCAGAATGCAGCCTCCTGAGTAGCTAAGATTACAGGTGTGAGAGAATAGTACCTTGCTTCACAAGGCATTAATTTATAGATATATTATTAATTTATAGATTTTTATTAATTTATTGAATACTATTTTAAAGAGAAATTATATAATCATTGATGAAAGCATAAGATTCTATTTATTGACAGCATCAGAAGGCTAAAATTCCTTTTTTCCCAAGGAAAATTAATTATTTTATCTGACTTACTCATTAGAGAAGATTTTTAATATTTGCATATTACTAATTTTCTGCGTTCTACTTTCATATCTTATCTCTGCATGCTAAAATGTTAATTCATCCTTTTATAAGATGGTCTTTTGTTACTTCTCTTCAAGCTGAATTCTCTTCTCTGATAGGTTTTAATCCTTCAAGATCAATCGTTTTCCATCTTTATATTCATTTTTCATAATCTCATAGCTCAATATACCTGAAATGAACCTTCTGTCATGTCATGTTCTTGCTCAAATGTTTAGCTGTTTCCTATTATCTACAGGATAAATTGCACTTCCAGACTGATATTCAAATTTCTCACTAATGAAGACTGATCTTTCCAGAATCCTTCAATTGTAAAATATAATATCAACTGATGCTGAAATCTTTAGTCACTTCCATAGAAGATATTTAAGTCTTCCATTTTCAAATACTCACAGTGAATATCATTTTCTAATTAGTCAATATAAATCCAAAACTCATTTCTGGAACAATTCAGATTTCTTTTCTTGGTAGAACACAGTAGAGCCTTTTCTTACATTTCTCATACAGTAATATAGTCTATAGTATAGTCTCATATAGTCTAGAGTAATTAATTCTCTTGAATTTCGATCAGGTAATTTAAAACAAATCTTACTTGAGCTATTTCTTTCCATTGTCATTTTAAATAATATTAGTTTTATAAAATTCACAATACCCACAGATGCCCCAAATACATTAGCTATTAATACTTTCAAAAATACCTAAATATCTATACTAGATTGTAAGACAGTGTAACTAACAAGTCCCTTTACTGCAGAGAACTACACACACACACACACACATACTATAAGGCATAAAAGGAGACATCTATATAGCATTACTGACTTAGAAGTAATGAATCAATATTTATCTTTTTTTACGAAATAGCTTCAATAGTATCATGTCCCATTGTGCAGTAAGCAAGATTATTCCCATCACTCGCTGAAATTCCACCTGTAATTACCAATGGAACAATTTCCTTTTCTTAATCTCATGTTTGTTTCTAGAAAAATAAAGAAATAGATGTTTTTGCTATCTCTGAGTCAAGTATCTTGGCCTATAATACTTGAACTTTTAATCCAACTGCAATATAGTTTCCTACTTATTTGATTATAGGAGAAAAGCAATAACTTAGGAAATGAGATGAAGAATGTAAATATAGCCAGGGCCTATTTCTGAACATGAAAACAATATGAAATATAGTCTTGTAAAATTAGTCAAAGCATTATTGAAATTTTAACACCTATGCAATTTGTTTGATGTAAGAAATATTGTAAAATATTTCAATGAAAATATTAGTAAACTTAGGAAGGACAAATCAAATGAATGCACATAGTGAGGATAATAATTTAGCAGATTTAAAGTTTTAAAATCTAGTCTGTGTAGTTAAAAGTGTGGAAAAATAAAATCTGAGTAAAATAGGAGAAAGTTATATCACACAGCTGCTCAGTTTTTATAAGGGAGATGATTAGAATCAAAGAAATACTAAATTAAAAGATGAATGTAACCATCACAGAAATAATGGATAACTTCTATATAAAATAGAAAAGAGGATGAAATTGAACAAAAGAAACTAGGATAATTGAAATAGAAGTATTAATTGAATTTATCCGATGACACACAAAGGGAAAGAGTTCAAAACCTTCAATATTTATGGAAAAATGATTAAAAAAGAGATAGCAGAAGGAATGAAAATGTCTCACAAACTTCAATGAAGACAATTGCAATAAAGTCTACCCTTAAATATAGTTTCTTGAATTTTTCCCCTAAAACACAGGCCAAAAAGAAACCAGAATAAAAGGAACTTCTTAAACCTGCCAAGTTTAGGTAAGGAAAGAACATTTAGTAAGTTCTGCATTATATGTTTTGAAAAATAGTGATCTTCACTGGCGATCCAGCTGCATTTTCTCTTGTATTTACTAATTCCCTAAGAATTTAATTATGTGCATTTTGCTTAAGATAAAAAGGCTACCCATTTGCCACATAGGCTACTCTCCAAATTTCCAACATTTTTATTATTTCTTTCTCCTTTTCTTGATTTCCCCTTCTTCGTCCTTTACCTCCTCCTTCTCTCTTTCTCACCCTTCTTCTTACTCTTTGCTCTTCTACTCACTCCTCCTTTTGCTTCAGCTGTCATTGTTCTTTCTGTCCCAAAACAATCTGACAACCAACATGTTCTTCTTCTTGCCCTCTTTTTTCTTCTGCTCATCTTTGTCCTTGTCTTCTTCCCTTTTTCTCTTTTGTCCCTTCCCCTCTTCTCTTCTCTTCTCTTCTCTTCTCTTCTCTTCTCTTCTCTTCTCTTCTCTTCTCTTCTCTTCTCTTCTCTTCTCTTCACTTCTCCTCCCCTCTTCTCTTCTTCTCTCTTGTCTCTTCTTCTCTACTCTCCTCTCTTCCTTTGTCTTCTCTTCTCTCTCTTCTCTTCTCTTCTCTGCTCTGCTCTTTTTCTCTATTTTGTCTCCTTAACAATAATCTTAATAAGATCATCTCTTTAAGAATAATCTTGTCTCCTGTGTCCTAGATTTCTCTATTAATGCTTTAATTCACTTAATGACATTTGTTTGTGGCATAATTTTAATATAACCAAAACCTATTTTAAATGTAACAGTAAAATAGCAGTACAGTAACCAAAGTCCTAAAGAATGCTTTCCACTTTTTACATTTCTTCTACAACCATATCATCCTAGAGTTAGTACTATTAACAAACTCTAATACATATCAAAAGCTCATTGTTTGGATGAGAATAACTAGCATTCAGTAAGAACACATTTAATCATAGGTACTTCATAATAATTTTAGAAATATTAATTTGTTTTAATCTTCATAGCAATCATAGATATTATTGTTATAATCAGGTTAAAGACAAGAAAATTTAATGAAAGTTTAATTAATATAACTACAGATAATTAGCTTACACTATTAATCCAGGCTATGAGCGTCATGAAAGCAGTGCATCCTAAGATAAATTACATTGTCTTATAAAAATTAGTCAGAATCTGTAGGATATTTTACTATTTTGAGATGCAAAGATGCTTATTGTAAGATCTTCATAGGTGGATTTTGAAGATAATATCTCCATGACAAGAAACAGAAGCTGGATGCTGGTGATTGGCAACTATAATTAAAGCTATTTGGGAAGCTGAGATCTAAGCACTATGCTTCAAAGTCAGTCCGGGCAGTGATACTCTTATCTAATTAACCAATAAACTACTGAAATTGGGCTGTGATTACTAATACAGTGTCAGCCTCAAGTAAAAAAACCATCAAGATCCCAAAGCCCTGAGTTTAAGTCACAGTCCTCAAACATACATACATACATACATACATACATACATACATACATACATAAATTAATTTGTGTTATATATTGATATATATTATACATACATAAATATGTTAATAAAGAAAGGAATAAGGAATTGTGGCATTAAAGTCTCTTAACATGCAATTTAAGCATTAATTTTGCAAAATAAAATGAGCATGAAATTTCAACATTATGAGTATATGTTTATTTGAATTAGGGAAGGGAAGGGGAACAACAAAATGGTGAGACAAAGGACAAAGGGTGAACCACTGCAGCATTGATATTCATAAGACAATATGTTGCAAATGTTTTACCACTTGGTGCGGAGCACTGGAGGCGGGGATGGGCAAAAACTGAGGGAGGGGAAACAATGTTTTACAAGAAATATACTCAATACCTGACCTATACAACTATAATCCTTCTGTCCATCACCTTTACAATTAAATTAAATTAAAAAAGAATTAAAGAATGAAGCTATAATTTGCATTAAGTAAAATACTCATTTTGAGTATTCACTAGGAATACAATGGAATACTAGCAGAAGACTTTAGGGTTCTCTGCTTTTATGTATAATCAATGTATTACTGAGTTTATATAGTTTCACAATTTAGGACAGCTATTAAATTTCTTAACATTTAAAAATCAGAAAATTATGTAAGCAGTGTATTTTTCACTGAAGAGTCATATTTAATATTTTAAGTTAATTAAATTTGCTGTTCCAAACTATTAAGCATACTATCAATAATATTCTTAGAAATCTATTTCATTTGGTTCCCAGAACATAATAGTGATAGCCTACAACATGGAGAAAATAGGCTGAGTCCTCACTGAAGCCAGAAGAGCAGAGATCTGTCACTGGTATCTGTATTTTTACTTCAAAATATTGCCTTAAAGAGGGAAAATCAAGTTTATAGACTATTGAATGTTATTGATCGCCAATAAATATTATCAGGCCATCAAAAAGAGAAAAAAACTATTCTTTTCAAACATTGTGCTTAATTCTTAAAACTATACCTCGTATACTACAGTAAGAAAATACACTACAATTTTTTCAAACTTTTAATGCTGAAGAGTATAGATGTTTGTAGCATGTAAATAAATATACAAGGATATTGTAATTCATTTACATTTCTACGTTTCCTAACACTGAAAATATTTGTGTTTAAAATATTTAGTTGGATGCTGATAATTAATGATGGTCTCCTAGCCATTTAGAAGACTGAGATGTAAGGATCCCAGTTCAAAGCCAGCCTGGGGAGACAATTGAGAGACTCCAATTAACTAGTAAAATAATAGAAGTCGTGGTGTGGTTCAAGTCGTAGAGCACCAACCTTGAGTGGAAAATGCTAAGTAAGACTGTAAGCTACTGAGTTCAAAACCCAGTACTGACAAAATAAGGAAAAGGAAATATTCACAAACCTGGAAAAATTGAGAAAATGGTGTATATTCCTATGTTTCTTTTATAAGTCATAATTCAGTCCCTACTCACATGGATAAATTTCAAGATAGAGTTTTCTTTTGGCATTCTGAAATGCATGATCATATTACTTGTTTGTTTCTTGAGACTGTTCCTTAAATTTATTAAAATGTTTAAAATTAGACTATTTTCCTTTATGCAGGGCTGGGCAATGTCCTTGAGCTTCTTATGCTCAAGTCTAGCACTCTAACACTTGAGCCACAGCTCCACTTCTGGCTTTTTCTGTTTATGTGGTACTGAGGAATTGAACCCAGATCTTCATGCATGCTAGGCAAGTACTCTACCACTAAGCCACATTCCCAGCCCTTGTACATCTTTTAGAATGAGAATAAAAGTAAAATTGTTTGAATAGATTCTAGAAAATCATGGTTCCTAGAATCTTAATCATGAATGCCATTTTTGCCTCACCACTATTTTCTTTAAAATTCACAAAGAATTTGTATTACTTATCTTCACTTTATATATAGATATAGTATATATATATATATATATATATATATATATATATACACATATATATCTGAACTTTTATACATATGTATATTCACATATATATGTAGGTTATGTAGATTTTAACATATGAACTCAGGGACTCATGCTTACAAGGCATGCAATATAACACTTGACCTTACTTGGCTCTTTCTTTATTTTCCAAATTAAGTACCATTTTGGGTGCCTAGGGCTGCTGAGCCTACAGCTCTTACCATAACGGAAATCAAAGGTGCATGTTACATTGTACAGATGTTCGGTGTAACAGGTCCTCTCTAATTGCACCAGCTGGCTTCAAACTTCTTACAGTCTTCTCTTCATAAGTAACTGGGATAGCAGGCAAGAACCACCACAGATGGCCCTGTATAAAAATTATGATATCTCCATCAGTGTTTCTTATCTGATTTATTTATTTATTTATATACTTCATTCTCCATTTTTGGTGCTAGCTTTCCTCCAGAGACCGAGATCAGAGGATCATGGTAGGAAGCCAGCCTAAGATGAAATGCCTGTAAAATCTCATTTCCAATTAACTAGTAAAAAGCTGATTTAGAGGGATGCCTGAGGTGTTAGAGCACTAGTTATGGGCAAGAAAGCCTAGCAACAACAGGAGGCAGTGGCACACAGACACACACACACAAACACACACACACACACACACACACACACACACACACACACACACACACACACGGGTTGCATGAAATTTCGGGCTATATAGCAACACAATGTCAGAAAGAATAACAATTTTCTTGATCCATTCATCTACTGAGGGGATCAAGAAAATGTACACAATGGAAGTCTATGTCTCTATCAGAAAGAATGACATTACCCCATTTGTTAGGAAATAGAAAGACTTGGAAAAAATTATATTAAGTGAAGTAAGCCAGGCCCAAAGAAACAAAGGTCCAATAGTTTTCCTTATTTGCAATAAAGCATAAGTATATGCTGGGACAAGCAGAAAAGGTCAGATAAGATGATGTTAAGCAAAATGAACCCCAAGATAAGGCCATAAGTATTTTTTGTTTTCTTCCTTGCTATTGTTTCTAACATATTTAAAAGATATTTCTTTGTTGCTTTGTATGTCCCTCTCCCACAGTATAACACCTGTTTTCACTGTATTTGATGTTGGTATAGTTTGTGGAGGGGAAGGGAAAAAACAAATTGTTTAAATAGGGATACAAGTGAACCATTGCAACAACGATATGTACAAGACAGAAAAATGAACTTTACAATTTAGGCAGGGGTGGAGGAGTGGAGGGGTAGAGGAGTGGGGGGGGTAGAGAGGTGAGCTTAGGGGTGTAGCCCTGGAGATGGGAGGGAAGGGATGGTAGGGGAAAAACAAAGGAGGAGGCAACAATGCTTGTTAGGAAATGTACTCATTACCTTGCTCATGTAACTGTAACCCCTCTGTAGAATAGTTTCACAATAAAAAAACTTAATTCAAAAAAGAAAGAAAAAAGTTTGCTGTTAGTGTAAATTGTTTTTCAAGCATTCTTAATACTAGTAAACATGTTTTCTCTTTTTTACATTTTTACATTCAAAATTCGTGACGAAGGAATGGAGGCTTCAAAGGAAAAAATATATCATGACCATCAAATCAAAACAAAGTAACTGCATCTTCTTAAATGTATCCTGGATAGAATATTAGTAAATATAAGAAATGAGACCAACATGAAAGCACATCACACACTTAGGAATTTGTAGTGACCTCATTCAAAATAATAGACACAAAGAAAACAATGATATTAGAAAAAAATCATGATTTTGTAATTCACCTTCCATTTTAAAAGTTATATTAAAAATAAATAAAAATAAGAAAGCCAACATGTAGTCCATTTGGAAAACACCAGATGTCAATTCATTCATGAAAATAAAAAGGGGAGGGATTATTTCTCCTAATGTAGAACTATGTATTACAGCCACATACAAATAATATGTCCTCATAAAGTGTATTCTCTTCCAAAATTGATTTGAAGTTGACCCTTAGGGAAGAAAATTGAATAAGATTGGGAAAGCAGATATATTTCTCTTGATACATTTAAATAAAAATGTTCATGTGAGAGGTGCTAAAACTTAAGACAACTTAGGAGAATCTTACAGGTAAAGTCAAAGTGACAGTATGTTCCAAGTTCCCATATTTCATGAAAATAGTTATCAACTAATATTTTAAAAAATGTCATATTTGACCAAAACAAAGCACACATCTAGTAAAATATAAAATTTCTAAACATTTAATAAATATTAAAAATTAAATACAATGTCTTATTCCAAAATAGACATATTTAATTCAATTGAAATGGTTTTAATGAAAAATTATTTTGAAAATAGAAGTTATTTGGAAAATTATTTGGGTAGGAATTATGATCTATAAAAGTATATTTCTGGAGATTGAGAAGGAAATCTAAGTAGTGTATAAAATATAATTTGCAAAGGAGAAAAATAAACAGAAATTAGTGAAGAAAATGCATATAATGATCCCATTAGACTTTATACATGTTCTACAAATTTTTTAGGAAAATGATTAAATATAATATTAGAAGCATTTCTTTCCCAGCTGTCTAAAGAAATATTTGGCTAATAAATAGAAATGATGGTAAATTCAGTATAGTCTTGTTTATGGTCCTTTGGGTAAATGCCCAGGAGTGGGATTGCTGGGTCATAGGGGAATTGTAAAGATACTGTACAGAGGGATTGTAGGTACATGAGTAAGGTAATAAGTACATTTCCTCTTGAGCATTGTTACTCCCTCATCTTGTATATGTTTAGCTTTTTGAGGAACCTCTATACTGCTTTCCAGAGTAGTTGAACAACTTTACACTCCCAAAAACAGTGTAGTAGCATTAGATTGGCCACATCCCCACCAGCATTACATGTTCATTGCAGCGTTTTTTTTTAAATCATAGCTAAGGTATGGAACCAACCCAGATACCCTCAGGAGAGGAATGAATCAGCAAGATGTATATATACATACAATGGAGTTCTATGCTTCCATCAGAGACAATGCTATTGCCCCATTTGTAAGGAAATGGAAAAGCCTAGAAAAATTACCATAAGCAAAGCAAGCTAGGTCCAAAGAAATACAGGCTACATAATTTCCCTATTTTTTAATAACTAGAATATGTCTATGATATACTTAGCAGAGTTTCACAACTGCTAAATGCATAGCATACCAAAATGGACTCCAAGAATTGGAAACAAGAGGTACTTACTATGTCCTGTATGCAGTTATTTCTCTTTTTTTCTTTCTGTTTTAGTTTTTTGTACCCTTTGTATTGTATGTGAGCTTATCTGATCCATGGAAGAAAATAGGAATCACAGAAACAACAGGACATAACATGAACTAATGCAACAATGATACTCACTAGACACTATTTTGGAGATGAACTTTACTGCTTGGGCAGGGAGGGGAGTGAGGAGTGGTAAGGGGAAGAAAATGAGGGAGGTGTAACAGTGTTTAAAAAGAAATGTACTCATTACCTTACTCATGCAACTATAACCCCCTTGTCCATCACCTTTATAATAAATTTAAAAAATAAACTATTGTTACAAAACATAGAAGTGAATTCTTTACAGAAATTCAAAATGAGTGAAACTGACTTAGATAAGCTAAGCAAAAAGTCCTCTCAAAGTATAAAATAAATGAGATCAGTGTGCTTTAGATTCTATTATAGCAGAAAATCAGAAATTATGTTTCGTGGGGAAACAAGGAGGTCATATCACTGAAGGAAGAAAATGACAGTATCCATCAAGGGAAAAAATAAGAGGTCAAAATTATGCCAAGGAAATGAGTGACAATGGGCTTAGAAATTTCAAGTAGGAAAAGGGTGTTTATATTTAGAGGAGAAATAATAATAGAAAATACAACTGAGGTCTTTTTTTTTCCCTTTGTAAGTTTGGTTAAAAATGAAAACAGAACAGAAAATCAAAAGAAGACACTGAATAGGAAATGGTTCGAAGTAAATCTTTGAACACGAAAGAAGAAAAGGAAGGATGGTTCTTTAGTTAACCCATTATAATATAATTGTCAACACAGATGAAACAGGTGCTCTTAATTGAAGCTTACAGATTGTTGTTGGAACAAATAAAATCATTGGGGGTAGTTAAATAGTATAACACTGATGATCAGCACAGCATTTAAGATATTTATTATTCGTCACAGATCACCGTATAAATAATACTACTCTTTTCTTTGAAATGTTTTATACTAATCTTAGGGAACTTGAATGTTGAGAGATACATGAAATAAAATTCAATGCAGAGTCTGAAATCCTATTTTGATCATGCTGTAGGGCTAACAACACTAAAGATTACACTTCAAAATAAATAGCCTTTTTTACTACAATCTGGATAGACTTTACAATTTTCGGGGAGATAGAGTTGAGCCTTTGGCAAGTTTAAGCAGTTATAGTGTTTAAATTGTTGAATGATAATATACTATGGTTTGAAAGGAATTCCATTTCTTTCTTTGCTTCATATTTAACTGTATAAAACATATATTAGATGAATTCAAAGCTTATGCCGATTTCTCTTAGCTAACCTGCAATAAATTTCCCTTTTATTACCATATTGAACCTTCCAAACCCTTTCTTACGCTCCTGAAAAAGAGCATATGTAAGCAAAAATTTTATGAGAACAGCATTCACTCCAGAATGTACAATGTAAACACAGACAACAAAGAATTTCTGATTTAGTGAACATATGCAAAAATCATATGAACAGATTAACTTAAAAATATTTTAATTTGAGTTCCGGGAAGATGGCGGAGGAGAAGCTGGAATCTGAACAAGCTCTCGCATAGAAAGGAGTTTTAGAGTTCCAGTGAACAGTCCTAAGCCAGAGAATCACACCAAGTGAGTCATCACAGGACAGAGAGTTAGACAAGAGAGGGAAAGCCAAGGAAACGCAGCAGCTGCCGCTTCGGCGGCGGGGCCGCGGCGGCGGCGACCACCGCCGCGGAGACATACCTGAGACACAGAGAGTCGGGGACGAAGGAGCCAGACCCAGCGGACGAGCGGATTCTACTCAACACCAACAAGAACCGACAAGGAGCGAACATCTTCATCCTGCTGTCTGCAGACCAGAGACGACCCAGGATCCAAGACTCAGCATGAGTACAAGCCCGACATCCTCACTCCTCAGGGAGCAGAGGAGGGAAGGCCACCCCTCCCCACCAAGCACCGGTGATCTCCATCTTGGATACCGACAAAGTTCGGAGGAGCTGCTAGCTCCAGTTCAGGCCTTGGAATAAAATGCGTCATTTAGCAGGTCACAAGAACTTAAGGGCGAAGTGACCTGCCAGACTCAGCTCCATCCAGGGAAAAGTCACCCAGCTCAGGCGCCAGCCATCAGAGTGCCTTGCTTCACTGGGTAACCAGAGCCAGAGGCTGCCCCTCCCTCTAGCAGCCTCAACAATCAATTGAAAAACAGAAACCATGAGAATGGCTCCAGGCTGGGCGCTGTGAGCTTTATCACAAAATAGCCCCAGGGAAAAGCTACTGTTTATTGAAAGGCCTCAACTCTACCCAGAACCTAGCCTCATCACCACATCCCCCTCTTTTGTGACTCTCAAAGCAGATCACCCTCCCAGAAAACTAACCTGGGAAGGGGATCTCAAAATCTTGGGTAAAGCAGAGCATTTTTCTGCCTCTTCCAACCAACCGACTTAAGAAACCAATCAAGCCACAGGACCTCAAGCTGACCAGAGACTCCAACAAGAGACTGGTTGCAGACAAAAGGGAGATACAGGATTCTTCCCACTCCTCCCCCCCAAAAAAAAAAATCAAAAGACTTTTTTTTCTTTTTTTTTCCTTTTTCTTTTTTTTTCTTTTTTTCTTCTTCTTCTTTTCTTTTTTTTGCTTGTTTTTTGTTTTTTGTTACCTTATATATATATATATATATATATATATATATATATATATAATTTTTTTCCCTTCTAAAACTTTTATTAATCTTTAATTTTTGCCTCTTCTGAAAAAATAATTGTTTTCCAGTAACCCTTTTTTTTTCTCATCTTATAATTTTTATTTTAGGAATACGTGAATAAGAGTTTTCCTTTCTTTTCTTGTCTTCTTTCTCTTTTTCTTTCTTTCTTAATTATCTTTTTGTTTTTTATCTAGCTCTACTGAACTTCTGATCTTTTCTTCTCCCGTTCCCATCCTTAAAGCTTTTCACATCACCTCTATGTCCCTCCCCTTCTCTGAACATATTCACATTCCTCTCTAAATAGACGGTTTTTTAACCTCTATAATAACATTAATTTTTAAGTTTCTATTCTTTTTCTGGTCTCTCTTTATTCCCCTTTCTGTCTCTTCTTTTTCTCTCTCTCTCTACTTGCATCCTACCCAACTCATTTCCTGCACTGTGATTAGGACATAGTTAACTCTCCCTGTGCCTCCCCACACCAATCTATTCCTATTTTTTACCCACATCTCTCCCTAATCCTAATAATTTCTGGTTTTCCAAATTCTTTTCTGCGGTTCGAAGTCCTTTAACATATAGTCGTTTGATGTTGAATAGATGTATCTGTTGAACTAGATTGTATCTGTAGACTATTGACTGTACAAATGCAAACTTTGGTTGATGGTTGCCTTAAGATAGTGTTCTAGCACAAAACTGGTGCAATCTTTATCTCAAATGGGCCGAGTAAGCCGGAAAACCCCAAGAAAAATGGCAAATTCGGGTATCTCAATTCCCAACCTTGATAATCAGGGATTAGAACAGATAAAGAATAATCCAGAGGAGAGTTCCCAAATAGCTCTACAAACACTAATAGCAAACATGATAAATGAGAAGTTTGACAATGTACAAAGGACTCAGTATGAGCGTGATAGGGAGAGAGAGGAGGCATCCCAGAAGTTTATACAGGAATATCATAAGCGTGAGGAAGCTTCTCAAAAACTGATACAGGATTTGCGTGAACAACTTGAGAATACTCAAAGAGAAAGGGAGGAATGGCGTGAGCAGGCAGAGAACACTCAAAGAGAACTGCAGGAATCCCACAGTAGGGAGGAAACTAATCAAAGAGTAATTCACGAATTAAGAGACCAGGTAGAGAATACAAAAAGATCACTAAAGACATTCATGGAATCCATTAACAAAGAGCTGAAGGAAGTCAGGGAGACCACAAAGGGAATGCTGAATGGAACTCAACAGAAGGAATGGGAGTCCAAAGAAACCATAACCAATCAACTAAGTGATTTGAGAACAAACAATGAACACCAAATTAAGGAAGTAAAGAAATTCATACAAGACCTAAAACAGAGCTTCAACAAAGAACTTGAAGCCATCAAAGCTGACCAATTAGAAGGAAAAGAGATAAAAAACAAAGTAGAGAGTCTTGACAGCAGGTTAGACCATGCAGAAGATCGAATCTCAGGGATTGAAGACAGCCTAGATATTATAGAGAAAGAACATACAACCATCCAAGACAAGTCCAAGAAATATGATAGGTCTATCCAACACCTGGAAGACACCATCAGAAGGCCCAATCTAAGGATAATGGGTGTAGAGGAGCACCTAGAAACAGAAGTTAATGGTCTAGGAAATTTGTTTAACAGAACTTCCCAAACATACAAAAAGATAGGCCTATTCAGATACAAGAAGCTTTTAGAACCCCAAATAGACCAGACCAGAATAGGACATCCCACCGTCACATTATAATCCACACAGGATCAACCCAGACCAAGGAAAAGATCCTTAAAGCTGTCAAGGAGAAAAGGGTAATCACCTATAAAGGGAAACCAATTAGAATCACCTCAGATTTCTCAGCAGAGACAATCAAAGCAAGAAGAGCCTGGAATGAGGTATGCCATGCCCTAAAAACAAACAACTATCAACCAAGAATACTGTACCCAGCTAAACTCTCCTTCATAACTGAAGGCCAAATAAAAACCTTCCATAGCAAAGAAAAATTGAAACAATACATCTCCACCAAACCAGCCCTGCAAAAGATTCTTAAAGATGTCCTACACATAGAAAACCAACAAGAACGCAACAAAGGCCAAGAAACTGCACCCAAAATGAGAATCCAAGAACCTTAGGAAGAACCCAGTTTTCACAACCCCCAAGAAGGTGGATAACATGGCAGGAACCCCCAAATACCTCTCAGTCCTATCTCTTAACGTTAACGGACTGAACTCTCCAATTAAGCGACATAGACTGTCTAGTTGGATTAAAAAACAAGACCCCTCTATCTGCTGCCTGCAGGAGTCACATCTTGCCCATAAAAACAAACACATTTTCAAAGTTAAAGGCTGGAACAAAATCTACCAAGCAAACGGCCCTCATAAACAGGCGGGAGTTGCAATCCTAATATCAGATAAAATAGACTTTAAACTAAAATTCGTGAGAAGAGATAAAGAAGGTCGCTACATACTAATTAAAGGATCTCTCCTTCAGGAGGATATTACAATTCTAAATATCTATTCGCCAAACAATGGAGCACCCAAATTTATCAAAGAAACACTACTTTCCCTCAAATCCCATATAGATCCAAAGACATTAATTGTTGGGGATTTTAACACACCACTCTCCCCACTAGATAGATCAACTCGGCAAAAACTCAACAGAGAAACCGCAGATCTAAACAGCTGCATAGATCAACTAGACTTAACAGACATTTACCGAACATTTCACCCAGCAGCAACAGAATACACGTTCTTCTAAGCAGCACATGGAACGTTTTCTAAAATAGACCACATTTTAGGCCACAAAGCAAACTTGTCTAAATTCAGAAACATTGAAGTTATACCTTGCATTCTCTCTGACCACAAGGGAATAAAATTAGATCTCAACACCAAATACCACCAAAGAAAGTCCGGTATCATATGGAGGCTGAACAACACACTGCTGAATCATGAGTATGTCATGGAAGAGATTAGAAAGGAAATTCAAATGTTCATGCTATTCAACAAAAATGAACACACAAATTACCAGCTCCTCTGGGACACAGCAAAGGCAGTACTCAGAGGCAAGTTTATAGCTCTGAGCTCCTACATCAACAAATTGGAGAGATCGGAAACTAACAATTTAATGACACATCTAAACCTCCTTGAAAAAGAGCAGCAAGATAAACCCCAATCCATTAGACGGAAAGAAATAATCAAAATTAAATCAGAATTAAATGAATTAGAATCCAAAAAAACTATAGAAAGAATAAACAAAACAAAGAGTTGGTTCTTCGAAAAACTTAACAAAATTGACAGACCCTTAGCAAACCTTATCAGAAAAAGGAGAGAACACACCCAAATTAATAAACTCAGAGATGAGAATGGAAACATCACCACGGAAACAACCAAGATTCAGAACATTATTAGGGGATACTTCTCAAAACTTTATGCTAATAAGTTTGAGAACTTGACAGAAATGGACCTTTTCCTAGCAAATATTGACATGCCAAAACTAAACCAAGATGAGTTAAACCAGCTTAACAGGCCCATATCAAGCATTGAAATAGAAACAGCAATAAGAGACCTCCCAGGTAAGAAAAGTCCAGGACCAGATGGTTTTACAGCAGAATTCAACAAGGCCTTCAAAGCAGAGCTCACACCAATACTCCTCCAACTCTTCAATGAAATTGAAAGAGAAAGCTCACTACCGAACACATTCTATGAAGCCATCATAACCCTCATCCCAAAATCAGGCAGGGACTCATCAAAGAAAGAGAACTATAGACCCATTTCTTTGATGAACATTGATGCAAAACTTCTCAACAAAATTTTGGCCAATGGACTTCAACAATTCATCCAAAAAATCATACACCATGATCAAACAGGATTCATTTCAGGGATGCAAAGCTGGTTCAATATACGCAAATCAATTAATATTATTCATCACATCAACAGGAGCAAGAATAAGAACCACATGGTTATCTCAATAGATGCAGAAAAAGCATTTGACAAGATCCAACACCCTTTATGATGAAGGTTCTGGAAAAATCAGGAATCCATGGAACATTCCTCAATAAAATAAAGGCTGTATATGACAAACCTACAGCCAGCATTATACTCAATGGTGAAAAACTAAACCATTTCCTCTTAACTCAGGAACAAGACAAGGATGCCCACTCTCTCCACTCCTCTTCAATCTAGTATTAGAATGCCTAGCTACAGCAATAAGACAAGATGCAGACATAAAGGGGATCCAAATAGGGAAAGAAGAAATAAAACTCTCCCTCTTTGCAGATGACATGATCTTGTATTTAAAGAATCCCATAGACTCCACTCCCAAAATACTCAAGCTGATTCAAAACTTTGGCAAAGTAGCAGGTTATAAAATTAACCCCCCAAAATCAATGGCTTTTCTATATGCCAACAATGAGAAAAGTGTGGCTGAAATTAGGAAAGCAACTCCATTTGTAATAGCCCCACAAAAAATAAAATACCTAGGAATTAACATAACCAAAGAAGTGAAGCACCTCTATGATGAAAACTTTAAAATCTTGAAAAAGGAAATCAACACAGAACTTAAAAAATGGCAAAACCTCCCATGCTCCTGGATTGGCAAGATTAACATCGTGAAAATGGCAATACTTCCCAAGGCTATCTACAAATTCAACGCAATACCTATCAAAATTCCACCCTCATTCTTCAAGGAAATAGAGGAGGCAATCCAAAAATTCATATGGAACAATAAAAACCCCGAATAGCAAAAACGCTCCTCAGCGGAAAGAACACTGCTGGAGGAATATCAATACCAAATTTCAAACTCTACTATAAAGCCATAGTAATCAAAACAGCTTGGTATTGGCATAAGAACAGACCTCAGGACCAATGGAATAGAATTGAAAACCCAGAAATGAACCTACAGACCTATAGCCATCTAATCTTCGATAAGGAAGCTAAAACAATAGAATGGAAAAAAGACAGCCTCTTCAGTAAATGGTGCTGGCAAAATTGGTTAACTACATGTAGAAAACTAAAGCTAGATCCTTATATATCACCCTGTACCAGAATCAAATCCAAATGGATCAAAGACCTTGAACCCAAAGCAGACACTCTGAAAACATTACAGGATGGAATAGGAGAAACCCTAGGTCTCCTTGGCTCAGGCTGAAATTTTCTGAATAGAGACCCGGAAGCACAACAAATCAAAGAAAGGTTGGACAAATGGGATTGCATAAGATTGCAGAGCTTCTGCAGGGCTAATGACATAGCTGGCAAGATCAATAGAAAGCCAACCGATTGGGAGAAGATCTTTACTAGCCATACAACGGACAAGGGTCTCATATCTAAAATATACTTGGACCTAAAAAAATTAAACCACCCAACAACAAATCCTCAAAGAATCAACTGCCCAATAAATAAGTGGGCGAAAGACTTAAAGAGAAGCTTCTCTGAAGAAGAAACAAGGATGGCCAATAGACACATGAAGAAATCTTCAACATCCCTAGCCATAAAAGAAATGCAAATCAAAACAACATTGAGATATCACCTCACTCCAGTTAGAACAGCAAAAATCAAGAACTCTAACAACAACAGATGCTGGAGGGGATGTGGACAGAAAGTAACCTTACTTCATTGTTGGTGGGAATGTAAACTTGTTCAACCACTTTGGAAAGCAGTATGGAGGTTCCTCAAAAGACTTCACATAGATCTCCCCTATGATCCAGCAATCCCACTTTTGGGCATTTACCCAAATGTTTACAAACAAGACCACACTAAAGCTACCAGCACAACTATGTTTATTGCAGCATTATTTACCATAGCTAAGATATGGAACCAACCCAGATGCCCCTCAGTAGATGAATGGATCAAGAAAATGTGGTATATATACACAATGGAATTCTATGCCTCCATCAGAAAGAATGACATTTCCCCATTTGTTAGGAAATGGAAAGGTTTGGAAAAAATTATATTAAGTGAAGTAAGCCAGGCCCAAAGAAGCATAGGTCCCAAGGTTTCCCTTATTTGCAATATCTAGTATAGGTATGAGTCAAGCGGAAAAGGTCAGATAATGTGATGTTAGGAAAATGAACCCTTAAATATGTATTTTAATGTTTTAGTTTCTTTCATGCATGTGTTTCTAACGCATTTATAAGATTATTTCTTTGTTGCTTTGTATGTCCCTCCCCCACAGTGTAACCCCCGCTTTCACTATATTTGATGTCAGTATAACATGTGGAGGAGATGGGGACAAACAAGTCGTTTAAGGATTCAGGTGGACCTGTTGCAACAATGAGAAGTACAAAATGTCATGTCAAAACCAGCTTTACAATGTCGGTGTGGGGGGGGGAAGGGGGTATAATTGTGTGGGGGGAGGGGGGTAAAATTGGGTGGGGGGAGGGGGGAGGCAGGGAAGGGAAGTGAAGGGTAAACAAAGGAGGAGGCTGCAATGCTTGGTAAGAAATGTATGCATTATCCTGCCCATGTAATTGTAGCCCCCCTGTACAGTATGTTCTCAAATAAAATAAAATACAATTAAAAAAAATATTTTAATTTCACTTAATTCATAGTCACTGGTCTTTGTAAAAGTCATAATGACACTATAGAAATTTGATTAAAAGTAATATATAATTTTCTTTCAAGTGAAATTTTATCAATATTGAGTGGCAGTTTTAGTACTGTAGGCATCTCAAATAATTCTCTTTAAAAACATTCAATCAATTTTGATAGGTATCGCGTTGAATTTGTAGATAGCCTTGGGAAGTATTGCCATTTTCACGATGTTAATCATGCCAATCCAGGAGCATGGGAGGTTTTGCCATTTTTAAGTTCTGTGTTGATTTCGTTTTTCACGATTTTAAAGTTTTCATCATAGAGGTCCTTCACTTCTTTGGTTAAGTTAATTCCTAGGTATTTTATTTTTTGTGGGGCTATTACAAATGGAGTAGCTTTCCTAATTTCAGCCACACTTTTCTCATTGTTGGCATACAGAAAAGCCATTGATTTTTGGGGGTTAATTTATAACCTGCTACTTTGCCAAAGTTTTGAATCAGCTTGAGAAATTTGGGAGTGGAGTCTATGGGATTCTTTAAATACAAGATCATGTCATCTGCAAAGAGGGAGAGTTTTATTTCTTCTTTCCCTATTTGGATCCCCTTTATGTCTGCATCTTGTCTTATTGCTGTAGCTAGGCATTCTAATACTAGATTGAAGAGAAGTGGAGAGAGTGGGCATCCTTGTCTTCTTCAAGGAAATAGAAGAGGCAATCCAAAAATTCATATGGAACAATAAAAGACCCCGAATAGCAAAAACGCTCCTCAACGGAAAGAATACTGCTGGAGGAATATCAATACTAAATTTCAAACTCTACTATAAAGCCATAGTAATCAAAACAGCTTGGTATAAGCATAAAAACAGACATCAGGGCCAATGGAATAGAACTGAAAACCCATAAATGAACCTACAGACCTATAGCCATCTAATCTTCGATAAGGAAGCTAAAAAAATAGAATGGAAGAAAGACAGCCTCTTCATTAAATGGTGATGGCAAAATTGGTTAACTACATGTAGAAAACTAAAGCTAGATCCTTATATATCACCCTGCACCAGAATCAACTCCAAATGGATCAAAGACCTTGAAGTCAAAGCAGACACTCTGAAAACATTACAGGATGGAATAGGAGATACCCTAGGTCTCCTTGGCTCAGGCCGAAATTTTCTGAATAGAGACCCGGAAGCACAACAAATCAAAGAAAGGTTGGACAAATGGGATTGCATAAGATTGCAGAGCTTCTGCAGGGCAAATGACATAGCTAGCAAGATCAATAGAAAGCCCACCGATTGGGAGAAGATCTTTACTAGCCATACAACGGACAAGGGTCTCATATCTAAAATATACTTGGACCTCAAAAAATTAAACCACCCAACAACAAATCCTCCATGAAACAATTGCCCAATAAATAAGTGGGCGAAAGACTTAAAGAGAAGCTTCTCTGAAGAAGAAAGAAGGATGGCCAATAGACACATGAAGAAATCTTCAACATCCCTAGCCATAAATTAAATGCAAATCAAAACAACATTGAGATATCACCTCACTCCAGTTAGAACAGCAAAAATCAAGAACTCTAACAACAACAGATGCTGGAGGGGATGTGGACAGAAAGTAACCTTACTTCATTGTTGGTGGGAATGTAAACTTGTTCAACCACTTTGGAAAGCAGTATGGAGGTTCCTCAAAAGACTTCACATAGATCTCCCCTATGATCCAGCAATCCCACTTTTGGGCATTTACCCAAATGTATACAAACAAGACCACACTAAAGCTACCAGCACAACTATGTTTATTGCAGCATTATTTACCATAGCTAAGATATGGAACCAACCCAGATGCCCCTCAGTAGATGAATGGATCAAGAAAATGTGGTATATATACACAATGGAATTCTATGCCTCCATCAGAAAGAATGACATTTCCCCATTTGTTAGGAAATGGAAAGGTTTGGAAAAAATTATATTAAGTGAAGTAAGCCAGGCCCAAAAAAGCATAGGTCCCATGGTTTCCCTTATTTGCAATATCTAGTATAGGTATGAGTCAAGCGGAAAAGGTCAGATAATGTGATGTTAGGAAAATGAACCCTTAAATATGTATTTTAATGTTTTAGTTTCTTTCATGCATGTGTTTCTAACGCATTTATAAGATTATTTCTTTGTTGCTTTGTATGTCCCTCCCCCACAGGGTAACCCTCGCTTTCACTATATTTGATGTCAGTATAACATGTGGAGGAGATGGGGACAAACAAGTCGTTTAAGGATTCAGGTGGACCTGTTGCAACAATGAGAAGTGCAAAATGTCAGGTCAAAACCAACTTTACAATGTCGGTGTGGGAGGGGAGGGGGGTATAATTGGGTGGGGGGAGGGGGGAGGGGGGGAAGGGAGGTGAAGGGTAAACAAAGGAGGAGGCTTCAATGCTTGGTAAGAAATGTATGCATTATCCTGCCCATGTAGTTGTAGCCCCTCTGTACAGTATGTTCTCAAATAAAATAACATAAAATTAAAAAAAATAATAAAAACATTTCAATCAAGTTCAGAGTAATATGAAAGTCAAAATGGTAATACTGACATTAGTCACACTGAAAATGATCTTCTAGTTCCTTGAAAGGGCTTATGAAAGTTTTTCCTTAAAAAATCCTAGTGAAATACTTGTCCCTCTCAGACAAATATCCCTAGCAACCTTCCATCTGTAGTTGATAAATGGAAGTGTAGAATGATTATACTGGGATTAAAAATTGGAGTTCATCTCAAATATTGTATTATATATTTCCAGTTAATTATTTTACCAAATCACAAAGGAAAGACATTCACAGTATTGAGTCTTAACACATAAATAAAATGAAGATTGGGGAAAATGCAACATTGATACTCTCAAGTCAAAGTTTCCATTATTATAATATAAATACAAACTGGGTGAGAATTTTTTTTATTTTTTTATTGTGAAAATACTGTACAGAGGAGTTACAATTACATGGGCAAGATAATGAGTACATTTTTTATCAAACATTGTAGCCTCCTCCTTTGTTTCCCTTTCCCATCCCTTCCCATCCTCCGTGCGTGAGAAATACTTTTAATGGAAAACACTATGTCTTGATTAAATTGTTCCAATAGTCTCATTATTCCTCAGATAATTCTTAATTATCACATTTCTTCTTAATTTCTAATTTCTTTCAGGTTTTAAAATCAGGATTGCCGACATGGCTCATTAATGCTACTTAATAGTATATGATTATGTAACTAAAACTTTAGTATTTTTATATATTTTATTTTAGTGTTGATGGAAGCAATGTTTCAATACAAAACGAAATACTGAATGCATTAAGATGATAGGAAAGGGGCTGGGAAGGTGGCTCAGTGGTAGAGCACTTGCCTTGCATGCCAGAGCCTCTGGGTTCGATTCCTCAGCACCACATAAGCAAAAAGAACAAGAAGAACAAGAAGAAGAAGAAGAAGAAGAAGAAGAAGAAGAAGAAGAAGAAGAAGAAGAAGAAGAAGAAGAAGAAGAAGAAGAAGAAGAAGAAGAAGAAGAAGAAGAAGAAGAAGAAGAAGAAGAAGAAGAAGAAGAAGAAGAAGAAGAAGAAGAAGAAGAAGAAGAAGAAGAAGAAGAAGAAGAAGAAGAAGAAGAAGAAGAAGAAGAAGACGACGACGACGAAGAAGAAGAAGAAGAAGAAGAAGAAGAAGAAGAAGAAAAGTGGCGCTGTGGCTCAAGTGGTAGAGCGCTAGCCTTGAGCTGAATTGCTGACGGACAGCACCCAGGCCCAGAGTTCAGGCCCCACGACCGGACCAAAAAAAATAAATAAATGAAATGAATTAAAAAAAAGAAATAAAAAAAGAAAATATCACTTAAAAAAAGATGATAGGAAAAAATTAACTGACAAAATTGTAAAATAATATCAACTTAAAATGAACTAGAAAAAGGACAAATATGGAAACCGATTGATTCAAAAAATAATATCAACTACCTAAATCATGAAATATTATGTGTGTGTGTGTGTGTGTGTGTGTGTGTGTGTGTGTGTGTGTGTGTGTGTGTACCAAAGACATTTGAAATAAGCTAACATTAAACTATAACTACTTTCCCTTAGAAAGTCAATATGTGTAATGGAGAAGAGGTAACTAGTAAGGTCTTTTAGGAAGGCAATTTGCAAGTGTTTCTCAGTATGTAAAAAATAAATCTATTCCAAAATAGACAAATTCCATGAGAAATTATTTTTCTTAGTTTCATCAATTAACAATAGTATTTCCTTTAGTTTTACATATGATAAGATAGAAGTTAAGGGACCTTTAGTCTATCTGGATTCTACTGGATTTCAAACAAAATCCCACTTTTTAAAAGTAAACTTCTAATCTAGGTCTAATACATTCTTAAATCCATTACTTTTTAAAAGATATTTAAAAATCATCATTTGGCTTTTCTTTTTTTTAATTTTATTTTATTGTAAAGATGCTGTACAGAGGGGTTACAGTTACATGAGTAATGCAGTGAGTACCTTACCAGATGCTTCTCAGTAAATGAGTGGATCAAGAAAATGTGGACCAAGAAAATGGATTTCTGTGCTTCCATCAGAAAGAACAACACCACCCCATTTGTTAGGAAATGGAAAGACTTGAAAAAAATCATATTAAGTGAAGTCACCCAGTCCCAAAGAAATTAAAGTCCCATGGTTTCCCTTATTTGCAATAATTAGTAGACATATAAGATAATCTTATCAGATGAGCTGAAAAGCTCAAAAGCGTGTACATATGACCATATATGATGATGTTAAGTTAAATGAACCCCAAGATATGGACACAAGAGGTCTGTCTATTACTATTGATTTAAATGTGCCATGTGATTTTAAATCCAATACTTTTAATTTAGTATAGTTTTCTTCCCATTTCTTTTGCCCTATTTGGCTATATCTATATGCTTTTACTCAAGAGAATTTGAAAATAACTAATTCTAACCTAAAGCCAGTGCCATACAGATGGTGGAATAGCTTGCATTTGAAACACAACTTAATTAATTTAAATATTGAAATTTAAAATAATAGATGACTGGACAATACAAAAAAACCCTGAGAACATAATTAAATGTTCCAGTCAGTGCTTAGCTAGATCATGTCATTTAATCAATTAACGTTTATTATGTATAAAGAAAATGTAAAAATTTATTCTAAGTTTTGTGGAAAATAAATTAAAGTCTTACAAATTTTAAAATCCATCTCACCCATCTATTTTTTATGTTATATTAGATGTTATTGAAAAATTGTAAAGGGGTAACATCGATCAAGATGCATTGTGGTCATAAATTGGAGTGCTGAATTGAAATGCCTTTGAACAAGTACTTAAGGATAATTAACATATTACCAAAAAGAAAATTTATGAAAGCTCAGATTTATTTAATAGAAACATTTGATGAGAGATAATGTGCTGTTGTTACATTCTTTACATATGTAGAAAACTAGTTGCATTGTGACTTAACTAAGTTAGGTTGAGTTGAATTTATTCATGGTGCAAAACTTGCAAAAATAGAAATCATTTTTGAATGTCAAACGGTCTTTCATTTCTTCACCTTGAGATTCATGTCTCTCTTCTTTCTCTATTTTTCATGTCTGCCTGTTCTCTGGGCCCCTTGCAGTGCAGCCAGACATTGAAGCCATCAGTGGGAATATGCCCGCTCTCTTCCTGTTTGATCTTCTTCCCTTGATGTGTCAGAATCTTTGTGCGCTGCCTCCTTGTCAAGCCATTTTTTATTCCTCAAAACTTTAGACATAGTTTTTAAATAAATGCTGCAGATCTCAGGGCACTTGATGCATTTTTCACAAGTTAATCACACTTAAACAGCATAAACATTGCTGCTTATGTGTTTAACATTTAAAGACAAACATATATTGACTCAACTGCAAACAATTAGATGCAAAGGATAGGTTAGAGAAAACTGCTAAGTGATTCTCTTTGAATCAGTTTAATGAGTAGATTCCAGAAACTAGGTGAAAAATCCATTTAGCATTTGTAAGCATAAAAATAGATTATATATTTGAGTCTTTCAGTCAGAAGAGAATGAAGCAAATTAAGCATATTTTATTTAATAGATTATTACATAAAGATAAAAATTTAAAATTCAATATCCAATAGTTGTGCAGCTTTAACACTTCTTTGGGAAAAATTGTATGTCTTGCTTGTATTTAAGTCTCATTAAAAGGAGATACTTTGTCAGGGAAGTAATACGAACCTTTGCACTTATCACAAGGGAAAAAATGACCATTAGTTACATCTTATACAACCTGAGGCATGGAATAATTAAATTAATTATTAAATTAATTAAATACACACAAACTGATTAGTCCAGCCTAGGATTCAAAAGAAAATTATTCAAGGTATACCACAATAATCCATCCTTAACCAAGCCTAGTAAAGGTTAGAGGAAAGAGAATTTAAAGAAAATTTAAGTAATGTACACTTCTATAAGCTATTGTTAAAGTCAACTCAAGTTAATATTTTTTTCTTCCCCTAGTAGTAACAGATAGAAAGGGCAGACATGTATTTTGACCAAAGAAGTATTTTTTTTCATTTATACATATAGTCACCATTACATGTTTAAGACCATTATGTCAGAAGATTTAGGATTTTGAAATGTATATCGAAATAGTAACAAAGATAACCAAAGCTCTGAAAATTCACTTAACTTAAAACCATTAGAGATCTGGACTGGCTTTACTGTTTGTTGTAATTATTATTGCAATGAATTGAAGTTCCTTGAGTGTTTTGTTACTCTTGGGTTTTGTTAAATACCACTCTTACAACTATTTTGCTGTCTTGTAGTGGTGAGAGAAAATATTCTCTAAATGATATTTAATTTTTTACCTTGTCATTGGCAGTATCTATGGCTTCTATGTGGTATCTTCATAGGTTTGTCCTCTTTTATATAAGTGGAAAAAGCTATGGGAGATAGAATTGGCTTAATTATTAGAGTGGAAGGGTTTTGGAAGAAATTTTTCCCCCGGGAAATGAGCTTTTATATGAAGAATTAAAGTATATTTCAAAATATTTGCTCTTAACTTTATTATGGAAAAACGATGAAGGAAGATTTCTTCAATTTTCTTTGTGAGTATTCAAGGAGGAAAAAAGTGTCTGTGTGTGTGTGTGTGTGTGTGTGTGTGTGTGTGTGTGTGTGTGTGTGTGTGTGTGTGTGTGTGCGCGCACACAAAAGTGTATAGCCCTTTACAAGACTAACTCCAATTAACTCCTTATTTTCATGCTACTTCAGATTCCATTTATAGCAATTTGTCAGTTGCCCTTCAAGTATTTATACCAGTTGATGGTTCGACTAATATCAACTATATCCTTAGGAGATTAATTCTATTGTAACTGCTTTATTTTACTTTCAAGGTGATTATGACATAATAACACATGATTTACTATGTTAATATAAAAATTTACTATCATGGAACATTTAGAAAAGATTTGCCTTGCTACTTATTTGTTTACTTCATTTACATATTCCTTGTGTTTATGCCAGGACCTTAATTCCAGATCTCTCTTTCTTTCCTTGGCTTAATGACTCAAGAATGAAATGAAACATGTCTTCAGTCAATATTTTGTTGATTCATTAGAAAAAGAGTCGTGGGGACTTTTCTCGTCAGTCTGGATTTTAGTCTATAGTCTTCAAGATCTCAGTCTCTTAAGCATCTAGGATTATAGGTGTGAGTGAAAATCACCCAGCTAACGTTCACATGTTTAAGAAATATTTATCATTTGAGTTTTGTTGGTGAATAATGTGTTAAAACTCCTTTTATTAGTGAATGCCAGAGAGAAATGAATTTTGGCTTTCATTGCTGTCCTGTATGTAATGAAGTATGAGTACACAGCCATATTTCCCTTTTTATTACATTAACCTGAGTTCATCTCATAGTTGATTTCTAACTCCATACAGATAGACAAATAGATACATAGATACATAGATGATAGATAGGTTTTTTTCTTCTGAAACTTTGCTATAGTTAGTTTTTGTTAGTGTTGCTGTTATGTATTTTAAATTAATGATTGCAGAAGATATGTTTGTAGATGAATGATTTTATTTCTCTTTAGAGAATAATGAAGGGCACTGACACTTATTAGTCCTAATATAATCAGTTTCAGCTCTCATATTTTATACTACATTTTAGAGAGAATTCTTGAGCAATTACGGTATAGTTTCAAAGTTTTATATTGAAGTAGATGTACAAATATTTCTTTAATGAATGGTTTGTATCATATACCGGTATATGTAAACCCTACATGATATCTTCCACTGTACTTTTCTCAAATGGGTGTTTGTTATGGGAATTGGACTGATTCTAGACGACAAGAAGTCCCATGATAGTCTGTGTTTAGTCTGGAGAATCAGGAAAGCAGGTATGGAATTCAAATTGAGATCAAAAGTTTGAGTAATGAGAGACTGTTGAATCCTTGCCTAAGTGAAATCTTTCATAGTCATAAACACTAATGCCTGGGAAGGTGGCTCAGTGGTAGAGTGCTTGTCTTGCATGCCTGAGGCCCTGGGTTTGATTCCTCAACACCACATAAGCAAAAAGAAAAAAGCCGAAAGTGGCACTGTGGCTCAAGTGGTAGAAAGCTAGCCTTGAGCTGAAGAGTTGAGGACTGGGCCCAGGCCCAGAGTTCAGGCCCCACGACCGGACACCCCCCCCCCCGCCAAAATAAAATAAACAGTAATGCCTGAGAACAGAGAAAGCAAATATCCCTGCTCTCAAAGATAGAGATATGGCTTCCTCTGCCTTTTTCTTCAATCTACACTTTCAGCAGGTCACATACACTCCCTTTTGGTAAAAGTGACTTTTTCAGACCACCAAATGAAAAGACAATTTTTCAGAATCACTCTCACAGACTCATACAGAAAAGTAACTGTTTCATCAGGAAACACTTTAACAATGTTGTCAAATATAATTAACTATGAGAAAATATTTTGAAATATAATGGAGAAAATCAACTTATAAACATGTTAGAAACAATCACAAGAAAAAAAAAACCACTTGAGTCCTTATCTTGGGGTTTATTTTGCCTAATATTAACTTATCTGATCGTTTCTGCTTGTCTCAGACATATCCTAGTTATGGCAAATAAGGGAAACCATGGGACCTATGTTTCTTTGGGCCTGGCTTACTTCACTTCATATAATTGTTTCCAAGTCTTTCCATTTCCTAACAAATGGGTAATGCCATTTTTTCTGATGGAGGCATAGAATTCCATTGTGTATATATACCACATTTTCTTGATCCATTCATCTACTGAGGGGCATCTGGGTTGGTTCCATATCTTAGCTATGGTAAATAATGTTGCAATAAACATAGTTGTGCTGGTAGCTTTAGTATGATCTTGTTTGTGATCGTTTGGGTAAATGCCCAAAAGTGGGAGTGCTGGGTCATAGGGGAGCTCTATGTGGAGTCTTTGTTTTTTTTTGGGGGGGGGGTCCGGTCATGGGGCCTGAACTCTGGACCTGGCACTGTCCCTCAGCTCTTCAGCTCAAGGCTAGCATTCTACAACTTGAGCCCCAGCGCCACTTCTGGCTTTTTTCTTTTTGCTTATGGGGTGCTGAGGAATCGAAACCAGGGCCTCATGCATGCAAGGAAAGTGGTCTACCAGTGAGCCACCTATCTGGAGTTTTTTGAGGAACCTCCATACTGCTTTCCAAAGTTCTATTTTTTTTAGGGGGGGATCCGGTAGTAGGGCCTGAACTCTGGACCTGGGCGCTGTCCCTCAGCTCTTCAGCTCAAGGCTAGCGCTCTACCACTTGAGCCACAGCGCCACTTTCGGCTTTTTTCTTTTTGCTTATGTGGTGCTGAGGAATCGAACCCAGGGCCTCAGGCATGCAAGGCAAGCTCTCTACCACTGAGCCAACTTCCCAGCCCCTTTCCAAAGTTCTTGAACAAGTTTACACTCCCACCACCAACGGAGGAAGATTTCTTTCTGTCCACATTCCCTCCAGCATCTGTTATTATTAGAGTTCTTGATTATAGCCATTCTAAATGGGGTGAGGTGCTATCTCAGTGTTGTTTTGATTTGCATTTCTTTTATGGCTAGGGAGCTTGAGCATTTCTCCATGGTTCTATTGGCCATTATTCTTTCCTCTTCAGAGAAGTTTCTCTTTAAGTCTGTAGCCAACTTATTTATTGGGCAGTTGTTTCTTTGAGGATTTGTTTTTGGGGGATTTAATTTTTTGAGTTCCATATATATTTTAGATATGAGACCCTTGTCTGTTTTATGGCTAGTGAAGATCTTCTCATCATACATGGGCTTTCTATTGATCTTGCTAGCTATGTCCTTTGCCAAGCAGAAGCTCTGCAATTAAGCGACATAGACTGTCTAGTTGGTTAAAAAGCAAGATCCTTCTATCTGCTGCCTTCACAAGTCACACCTGGCCCATAAAACAAACACATTTTGATAGTGAAAGGCTGGAACAAAACCTACCAAGCAAATGCCCCCATAAACAGGTGAGAGTTGCAATCCTAATATCAGATAAAATAGATTTCAAATTCAAATTAGTGAGAAGAGATAAAAAAGGTTGCTACATACTAATTAAAGGATCTCCCCTTCAGGAGGATATTACAATTCAAAATATATATTTACCAAACAACGGAGTACCCAAATTTATCCAAGAAACAATACTTTTCCTCAGATCTCACATAGATCCAAACACATTAATTATTGGGGAATTTAACACACCACTACCCCCACTAGATAGATCAAATTCTTTATTGTGATTAAGTGGTTACATAATTTCCCAAATTTCACAGTATTGTGGGATAGTGATGCCTACTTAAAATTACAAACACAATCTAACTTTCATGGGCCAAACTGTCTATCGTGCTCTATAACATTTATGTGTTCTATGAGCTTTGACAATACAGTTATTTCTTCCACATTGGGTGATATGTACATTTTTTTTCATTTTGCATAGCATCAGCTGATCCCTCTTTTCCATAGTTCGCTCACTCCCATTGCTGCCATTGTGTTGCTTAGTTCATTTTGATCAATGTCCAGTGCAGCTGATGGGTCCCAGTGTTGTATGTTTTTCTCTGATTCCATCTAGTTCTGTGTCCTTCTGGTTTCCCTCTGGTGTGCACATATATACCATATATGTGATCAGCAGCATGGGATTATTTAGTAGTGATTCAACCAGGTGAGTGGAAGTTATTTGTTTCTTAAGTCTTATTAACTTTGTAATATCAACTTAGGTTTTGGATTTAACATCTACTTTTCAGCGAGACCATGTGCCGTTTGTCTCTTTGTTCTTGGCTTACCTCACTCAACATGATTTCTTCTAGTTCCATCCATTTCCTTGCAAATGCCATTATTTTGCCCTTTCTAATGGCTGCATAATATTCCATAGTGTATACATACCATAATTTTTGGATCCATTCATCTGTGGTGGGATATCTGGGTTGTTTCCATATCCTGCCTATTGTGAACAGTGCTGCAATAAAATGGAGGTACATTTGTCCTTGTATACTGGTTCCTGTTGTTCAGGATAGATGCCTATAAGTGGTATGGCTGGGTCATAGGGGAGGTCACTATTTAGTTTTCTGAGGATCCACCAGACTGATTTCTAAAGTGGTTGGATAAGTATACATTCCCATCAGCAGTGTAATAGGGTTCCTCTTTCTCTGCATCCCCTCCAGCATTTGTCATTGGCTGACTTTAGGATGTGGGCCTTTCTGACTGGTGTAAGGTGGAATCTCAGGGTTGTCTTTATTTGCATATCATTTACAATCAGGGATGGTGAACATTTCCTCATGTTTTTCTTTAAGAAACTAATCCCCCCAAACCTAACAAACCAATTACTAAATAGGCAAGGGAACTAAAGAGAAACTTCTCAGAAGAAGAGACAAAAATGGCAAAGAAACACGTGACGAAATGTTCAACATCCCTGTTTGTAAAGGAAATATAAAATTATTGACTAATTTTTTTGCAATACTGGAATTTGAACATAGGGTACTCAATAGGCTTACATGCTGAGCTGCTACTGCCACTTGAGCCATGCATCTATTTCTGCATTTTGCTTGTAGATTTGGCAAGTGAGTCCATGAAGTTTTCTATTTGAGCTGGCCTCAATCTTCAATCCTCTGGAACTCACGCTGATGTATAACTACAAATTCAGAGGTGAGCTTCAGGCACATGGCTAATGGTTCATGAAGTGTTCATGGCATGATTTTTATGCATAAAATTGTTGGTATGCACTCATGATTTTAAATCAATTCTATAAGTAACAATAAAATTATCATAAAAGAAACATCTCTTTATGAAACTTAATGAAAAATGACTGCATTTTCATTTAATGTATCTTCTTTGGATGGGTCAATTTCTATGTTTGTACACATTGTGGTGAAAGAGATCTAATGCAATTTATAATTGCATTGTGTAATACCCTTAGAACTATGCACTTATAGTCAATGCTGATTTGCCAATGACTTTTCCTAGCTCACCATTTCATCCTGAATCATAGGAGAAAATAAAGTATGGAAATATCAGAAACCTCAGATCTATGCATTTCTTATGTCATACATACTTCAGGAAATTAAAAGTTAAACACAATGATGAATAGAACAATATAATAGATATTTGTCAAAAATTAAGTAATCATATCAGATTGTAATTCAAATATGCTTACATTTGTGGTAGTTCCAAATTTTATATCTCAAAAAGAATCAGGAACTTCCTTTCACTAAACCATAAAAGATACCTCTCAGTTATTTCTTGTATCTACCACTTTTGATTGATACATATGTAGAAAAGGGAGAGGAAATTGCTACATTAAAACTTATTGATAACTTTGGAGCTTGATTGAAGGATCAAGAATAACAAGCAATGATTCCAGAATACCCAGTGGCCCTTAAAAATATTCTGGCTGCTACAAGTATCAATTTCATACCAGAAATCTAACTGCTTAAAGAAAATGATGAATATTTGAAAGCTCATTCTATATACCTGGCCTCAAGAGTGATAATTTCAGATCAATGCTATAGTGATTTGAAGACTGAAGATTCAGAAAGTTGTCATTCTAGATATCAGGTTTTTAAAAAATTTCATTTATAACAATTTTTACATCAAAAATCACTTAAGACTGTTGACTCCAATAATATACTGCCTTATCTTAGAAAAAATATGGTATGAAAAGTCATAATAAACCTGCAGGATTCATAGAGGAAACATATACTTCAACTGCTGACAAATATATTTCCACACTGTATCATATAGTGTACTTTAAAAAGAATGATTTGTATTAATTTTTGGTATATAATCAATGAATGGTTGTTAATTATTGGAGATAATTACATTAACTAATTTTAGAGTGGTAAGACTTTTTCCCTATTTCATTATTTTTATAAAAGTGATGTATAAAGGGATTACAGTTACGTAAGTCAGCTAACCTGTACAGTTCTTTCTGGGCAACATCATCGTTCCATGCTCTCTCTCAGTTTTTCCCTCCTGTCTACACTCGCAAGTTGTATAGTTCATTCTCAAGATAGTGTCTCACGAGTAGCATTGCTGCATCTGTTCATCATTTATCCCTCCATTTTTGTACATCCCTTCACCTCCCCCCAAAGTCATAAATGAGCAAACAAAACAAAAAAGATCAAACAAAAACCAATAAAGACAACAGAAAACAACATTATTAGAAAACCAATATGATAGAAAAAGAGGGCACATGGTAGAGTTTTTCCAAAAGGCCACACTTTAGACAATGTGTCATCTTGTCTTTCACCCTATATTAAATATGACTGTAAATATGACAACAATTTTTAGATTATTCCAGATGTCTGGTATTAAAGAGATGTTTACCACAACTGGTTGGAATTCTAGCAAGAATTATAGCTAAATTTGTTGTTGATTTATCTACATTTAGTTAAGTACATTGATTTTTTATGTTGAACACTTAGTCAATATATAAATTATATTTCATCACAATTGGTACATCTGTGGGTATAATCTTTGTTTCTGAGAATTATAAAATACTATGCATATATATATTTTAAGCATTTGGAGAAATCATACAGAACTACTTTACAATGTATTTTGTGTGTGTGTGTGTGTGTGTGTGTGTGTGTGTGTGAGTGTGTGTGTGTATGTGTGTGTGTGTGAGTGCTGGCATCGATTCTAGTGCCTTTCTTGTGACAGTATCTAAGATGGAATATGATATTATTTTGGACTATGAAGTATTAATAATTTATTAAGATGTCATAGCTTGGCAGAATTCTTGTAATGATTTTACCATCAATGATGACCTAGCAAAATGCTGACTGACTCAGAAATAAAATAATAACCTAACTTTCAAAAAGTCACAAAAATAGACAGTCAAAGGGAGCATTTAGCTGGTAGAACTTCTCATCAAGTATCACGTAATGTACAGAGAGACTGAGACCAGGCCTGCAGAAATCTTATCATCTCTTTATTAACATGCCTGTAGTTTGAGGATAAAAATTAAGATGGAAAGATATTGAGACAAGAATATGAAATATGTGCTCTCTCTGTATAACAGATGCTGGAGGGGATGTGGACAGAAGGGAACACTACTGCATTGTTGGTGGGAGTGTAAACTTGTTCAACCACTTTGTGAAGTAGTATGGAGATTCCTCAAAAGACTCCACAAAGAGCTACACTATGACCCAGCACTCCCACTTTTGGTCATTTACCCAAATGATCACAAACAAGGCCATACTAAAGCTACCAGCACAACTGTGTTTATTGCAGCATTATTTACCATAGCTAATATATGGAACCAACCCAGATGCCCCTCAGTAGATGAATGGATCAAGAAAATGTGGTATATATACACAATGGAATTCTATGCCTCCATCAGAAAGAATGGCATTCCCCGATTTGTTGGGAAATGGATAGACTTGGAAACAATTATATGAAGTGAAGTAAGCCAGGCCCAAAGAAACATAGGTCCCATGGTTTCCCTTATTTACAATAGCTAGCATATGTCTGAGATAAGGAGAAACGGTCAGATAAGTTGATGTTAGGTGAAATGAACCCATGATAAGTATGCGAATGATTTTTCTTTCCTGCAATTGTTTCTGACATATTTATAAGATGATTTCTTTTTGGCTTTGTTTTCCCCTCCCCAACTTTATAACCCCTGATTTCACTGTATTTGATGTTGGTATAATTTGTGGAGGGGAAGGGAAAAAACAAATTGTTTAAATAGGGATACAGGTGGACTCATTGCAACAATGAGATGTACAAGACTTTATGTCAAAAATGAAATTTACAACTTTGGCACGGGGATGGAGGTTGAATTTGGAGGTGGGAAGGGATGGAAAGGGGAAACAAATGAGGAGGCAACAATGTTTGATAACAAATGTACTCATTACCTTGCTCATGTAATTATAACCCCTCTGTATGGTATTTTCACAATAAAAATATTTTAAGAAAAGAATATGAAATATGCTCTACCATAACAGACAGAGTATTACCATTGGAATTAAATGGCCTGTAGAGGGTCCAAATCAAAATGAGAAAGCTTTATAGAAAGATTCTGCCTAGTTGTGTCTTATTTCCGTACTGCAGCCATTTCTTCAAGGTTGTAGATCGATTATGTGACTTAAGCAGCACAGACAGCTTAAAGATTGCCTATCATCGATCATTGTTAAGTTTTCTTATCATAAATATTGTTGGTAAAGACTATGAGAGAGTCACTACAGAAAAACTGACACATGGCAATTTTAGAGAGATGTGAGTTAAGCTAGAAGAAATTCTGAGGTAAATTTTATTATCAGGAGACATGAAAATATGTATTCGAGGATTATAATAAAAAATACAGAAGAGGGGCATCAGTATTTTAATGAATATGCAAAAATGGTAAAACTAGTTGTCAACATTCAGGAGACTGAAATTAGACTGATATACCTTATCTAATAGAAAAACAACTCCAAACAAAAAAAAAAAGAATAGAAAGCCTTTAACCTTAAAACAATATGAGGAAAATATGTTTGGTAAAAACACTGAAACATTTAGGCTTAGCCAATTATATTCTTAGTAGGACTACAATAGTCCACCAAGTAAAAATGAGATTGAATTTATGGGATTCCATCAATGTTTTGAAAGTTTCTACCCATCAAAAGAAACAATTGCCAGAATTAATAAATAACTTACAGAATGAGAGCAAATCTTTTTCAAATTTAAATGGATAAGAATACTGTAATGAATATACAAGCAGGTCAAAAATTAAACTACAAAGGAACAAAGAATCTTATTAAAATTAGCATGTAAATTGAACAAATTTGTTTATTGTTTTTAGAATAACAAAATAAATTGGTAATAAGTATATGAAAAAATATTCAATGCCTTTAGATCTAAAGGGAATTCAAAGGAAAGATAATCTAATATTCTGTTTCAATTAGAATATGCTGCCAATCAGAATGGCAATCATCAAGAATCCAAACAACAAACATTGATGAAACTGTAAACTCCTACAACCATTATGGAAACCAGAATTGAGTGCCTGATAATACTAAAATAGTATATGATTCCTTCTTTTTGAGCATGCGTTTAAGGAAAGTAAATCAATGTATATTGCATCTCTGTTTCCAGCAACTGACTAATAAGGGAAACATACTATGGATGGATAGCTAGCTAGCTAGCAAGCTAGCAAGCTAGATAGATCGTATAAATACTACATAGATATACTAGATGTATCTCTCTCTATATATGTATCATGTAATATTACTGAGTCTTAAAGGGAAAATTTGTAATAGTACTCAGCCATAAAGGAAAAAAAATGAAATTATGCCATTTGCAGGAGATGGAGGACATCTTGCTGAATGAAATGAGCTAAGCCCATAAAACCAGTTATTTACATGTTCTTGCTTATTTGTGGATTGCAGACATAAAAGATGATGATGTTAATAACCTTAGTAGTAGTGACAGGATATGAATGTGAAAGGGGAACTATCTACGAAATAATCAGCAAGAAGAGGATTGGTTTAAATAGGTGTACGAGGGGGGAAAGAGGATTGAAGGACCTTACATTATCTATCTGTGTATCTATCTATCTATCTATCTATCTATCTATCTATCTATCTATCTATCTATCTATCTATCTATCTATCTATCTATCTATCTATCTATCTATCTAATCTATCTATCTATCTCTATGTATCATATATCTCTCTATCGACATTCATCTCTCTAATATCATGAAACCAAATACTATTTGAAATGGGGAAAGATCACAGCAGGAATATGGTTCTGGTAGATTGGATGAATTTGTTCATAATAAACTCTGTGAATGTGTAAACTCACAACTAAATATCTCATATTAATAAAATATGTTAAATAAAAAATAAAAGGCAAAACTGGGCGCCGGTGGCTCACCTCTAAGCCTAGCTACTCAGGAGGCTGAGATCTGAGGATTGCGGTTTAAAGCCAGCCCAGGCAGGAAAGTTCGTGAGACTCTTATCTCCAATAAACCACTAGAAAATCAGAAGTGGTCCTGTGGCTCAAGCGGTAGAGCACTCGCCTTGAGCTGAAGAGCACAGGGATGGTGCCTAAGCCCAGAGTTCAAGCCCCATGACCGACAAAAAATAAATAGATAAATAAAATAAAAGGCCAAATCTTGTAGTTAAACATGTATTGTTAACTGCTTTTACCTTGCTTCTAATGTCTAAAGGCAAAGCTACATTAAACCTTCAAATCTGGTATAAAGAATATGTTGTAAATGAACTTTACAGCTTTGGAATGGGGGAGGGAGAAGTTGGAGAGTTGGGGAAGGAAGGGATGGGAGGATATAAACAAAGGAGGGGGCAACAATGGTTGATAGGAAATGGACTCATTACCTTACTCATGTAACTGTAACCCCTTTGTACAGTATCTTTACAATAAAAATATATTAAAACAAAAGAATAAGGGACATGTAGCCTGACACTGGTGGCTCATGCCTGTAATCATAGCTACTCAGGAGGTTGAGATCTGAGGATTGCCATTCTGTGAAACTCTTATCTCTAATAAACCACCAAAAAACTGGATGTGGCGCTGTGGCTCAAGTGGTAGAGCACTAACCTTGAGTTGAGGAGCTGAAGGACAGCACTCAAACCCAGAGTTCAAGCCCCATGATTGGAAAAATATGAGAGAGAATAGGGGAAGGAGAAATGTAATGACAGTCATAACAGTAGGAATAAAAGGTTCTTTTTTATTCAAGTTTTCCAATCTGAGATTTTCAATAACATACAAACAACTAATCTGCACAAATTGACATTACTATTTAATAATGATAGCAAATACAGTGAAATGTATCTAAAGGTCTACAAACGAAGCATGGAAAGGGATTCATGTTTATGGTTTCAATAACCCATAGGTGTAGATGGAATCACTGGAGAGTGTGTTAAAAATAAAATGATTTTTTATCCCTACAATTTACTTAAAATTTGTCTCAGTTTAAGGAATTAACAGAAATAACATAGACTCTAAGGTAGGAAGTAAATATAACTCACATTCACTGAATGGTAATGTTCAGTCTCTGACTCTCAATTTCTCACCCATATAAACTTACTTTGAAGGTTCTCTGAGTCACTATCTACAAACTCCTTCACTTAATGGTTAACAAATCTGTTTTCCTTTCCAATTCAAAGGAATATTGTCACTCAGTTCATAGCATTAAATTCACACAAGAGAATGAGAAGAGTGCTCGGCAAATTGAATCACGTTGTATTTTTGGATAGCACTAAGTACTTGGCATTTATGTCTCAATATTTCATATGGTGGCTAACTTTTTGAAAGCCAAGCAAAATTCTGCTTCTTCAAATAAAAAGGTAGTTTCCTTTGACTTCCGTTTCTGTCACAGAACTACAAAACTCAAGAATTTTCTATATTTGTTACCCTCATTTAAATAGTACTTGGTGTTTCCTATGGGCAGCTTTAGGACAGGGCTGGTGATCAGAAATAAGCAATGGTTAAAGGACAGAAACATTTTTTTAAATTACCAAGGTGATGTACAGAGGGGTTACAATTACATAAATGAGGTAATCAATACATTTCTTGTTAAACTTGTTACTCCTACCCTCATTTTTCTCCTAATGTCTCTCCCTTCCACCCCACACACAAGTTGTAGGGATCATTTCCAACAAATTGTCTTGTGTATGTTGCATTGGTTCCCCTTATCCTTTCTCTCATCATTCTGTTTTCCTCTTCCCTTCCTAAATTCAAATAAACATATATATAATACCAGGGTACCAAAATCAAACATAGTGACAACAGGGGATAAACCATAGGGGGAGGAACAAAAGAAACAAGAAATCATATAGTACATTAAAACAAAACAACAATAAAGATAAACCACTTGTGTCCACATCTTGTAGTTCATTTTGCTTATCATCATCTTATATGGCCACATTTATGTAGCTATTGAGCTATTCTGCTCATCTGCTAAGAATATCCTAGACATATACTAACTATTGCAAATAAAGAAAGGATAAGACCTATGTTTCATTTTTTTTATTGTGAAACTACCATACAGAGGAGTTACAATTACATGGGCAAGATAATGAGTTCATTTCTTATCAAGCATTGTTGCCTCCTCCTTTGTTTCCCCGTCCAATCACTTCCGTTCTCATCTCCACCCCCCTCCCCCACCTCCCACCCCCCACTTCCCAACCCCCCCAACGTTGTAAAGTTTGTTTTTCAATATAATGACTTGTACATCTCGTTGCTGCAATGAGTCCAACTGTATCCCTATTTAAACAATTTGTTTTTTTTCCTTCCCCTCCATAAATTAAACCAACATAAAACACAGGGGTTATATCGTGGGGGAGGGACATACAAAGCAACAAAGAAATAATCTTATAAATATGTTAGAAACACTCAAATGAAAGAAAAAACATTTGAATACTTACCTTGGGGTACATTTTGCCTAACATCATCTTATCTGACGTTTTCTCCTTGTCTCAGACATGTACTAGTTATTGTAAATAAGGGAAACCATGGGACCTATGTTTCTTTGGGCTTGGCTTTACTTCACTTCATATAATTGTTTCCAAGTCTTTGCATTTTTTAACAAATGGGGCAATGTCATTCATTGTGATGGACGCATAAAATTCCATTGTGTATATATACCACATTTTTTTTGATCCATTCATCTACTGAGAAGCATCTGGGTTGGCTCCATATCTTAACTCTGGTAAATAATACTGCAGTAAACATAGTTGTGCTGGTAGCTTCAGTATGGTCTTGTTTGTGATCATTTGGTTAAATGCCCAAAAGTTGGATTGCTGGGTCATAGGGGACCTCTATGTGGAGCATTTTGAGGAACCTCCATAGTGCTTTCCAAAGTGGTTGAACAAGTTTACACTCCCACCAACAATGCATTAATGTTCCCTTCTGTCCACATTCCCTCCAGCATCTGTTGTTATTAGAGTTTTTGATTATAGCCATTCTAACTGGGATGAGGTGATATCTCAATGTTGTTTTGATTTGCATTTCTTTTATGGCTAGAGAGTTTGAGCATTTCTTCATATGTCTATTGGCCATCCCTCTTTCCTCTTCAGAGAAGTTTCTCTTTAAGTCTGTAGCCCACTTATTTATTGGGCAGTTGTTTATTTGAGGATTTGTTGTTGGGGGATTTAATTTTCTGAGTTCCAAGTATATTTTAGATATAAGACCCTTGTCCGTTGTATGGCTAGTGAAGATCTTCTCATAATCCATGGGTTTTCTATTGATCTTGCTAGCTATGTCCTTTGCCATGAAGAAGTTCTGCAGCTCCATGCAATCCCATTTGTCCAACCTTTCTTTGATTTGTTGTGTTTCTGGGTCCTTATTAAGCAAATTTCGGCCTGTGCCAAGGAGAACTAGTGTTTCTCCTATTCCATCCTGTAATGTTTTCAGAGTGTCTGCTTTGATTCGGAGGTCTTTGATACATTTGCAATTGATTCTGGTGCAGGGTGATATATAAGGATCTAGCTTTACTTTTCTACAAGTAGTTAAGCAAGTTAGCACCGTTTACTGAAGAGGCTGTCTTTATCATTCTAATTTTTTTAGCTCACTTATCAAAGATTAGATGGCTATAGGTCTTTGGGTTCACTTCTGGGTTTCAATTCTATTCCATTGTTCCTGAGGTCTGTTCTTGTGCCAGTACCAAGCTGTTTTGATTACTATGGCTTTGTAGTAGAGTTTGAAATTTGGTATTGATATTCCTCCAGCACCGTTCTTTCTTTTAAGGATTACTTTTGTTATTTGGGGTCCTTTTTTGTTCCATATGAATTTTTGGATTGCTTCTTCTATTTCCTTGAAGAATGAGGTTGGAATATTGATAGGTATCACATTGAATTTGTAAATAGCCTTGGGAAATTTTGCCATTTTCACGATGTTGATCCTTTCAATCCAGGAGCATGGGAGGTTTTGCCACTATCTAAGTTCTGTTTTGATTTCCTTTTTCAGATTTTTAAAGTTTTCATCATAAAGGTCCTTCACTTCTTTGGTTAAGTTAATTCCTAGGTATTTTATTTTTTGTGGGACTATTACGAATGGAGTTGCTTTTCTAATTTCAGCCACGTTTTTCTCATGATTGACATACAGAAAAGCCAATATTTGGAAAATATAGTGTCAATTCTATGTTTGAAAAGGAAGTTGTAAACACTTAAAAAAAAGAACAATGTTTCAATTAAATCAATATTATTTTTTCGTGGCGTATATGCTGACTGTATTTTGCTTTGTCTTCCCTCCAAACTCAAATATGAATACTTCTCTTTGTCTTCGTAGAGGCTCGGTAAGAAGTCCTATGAATATATCTAAAGCAAATGGAACTCTATGCCTCCATCAGAAAGAAAAACATTGCTAGGAAATGGAAAGACTTGAAAAAAATTATATGAAGTGAAGTAAGCTTGGCTCAAAGAAAGATAGTTCCCATGGTTTCCCTTATTTGCAATTACTAGTATATGTCTCAGACAAGTAGAAACGGTCAGAGAAGTTGATGTTAGGCGAAATAACCCCAAAATAATGATTCAAATGTGTTTTTCTTTCTTGCGATTGTCTCTAACGTTTTTATAATACGATTTCTTTGTTGCTTTGTATGTCCCTCCCCCACGGTATAACCCCTGTTTTCACTGTATTTGATGTTGGTATAATTTGTGGAGGGGTAAAGAAAAAACAAATAGTTTAGATAGAGATACAGGTAAACCCATTGCAACAATGAGATGTACAAGATGTTATGTCAAAAAACGAACTTTACAACTTTGGCTGGGAGCAAGTTGGGGGGAGAGAGGTAGAGGGGAGAGGGAAGGAGGGGCGATGGGAAGGGATAGAAAGGGGAAACAAAGGAGGATGCAACAATGCTTGATAAGAAATCTACTCATTACCTTGCCCATGTAATTGTAACCCCTCTGTACAGTATTTTCACAATAAAAATGAAAAAAATACATCTTGCTAGTATGTATTCTTTTAAAGATCTTATACATATCTTCCCTGTATCATTTGTAGCATCAGACTTTACTTAAGGGCACAGAAAAGGCATAGTACTTTACATTAGTAGATCCAGTAGATCCTGAGAAAGTAGGATTTTGAAAGAACCTATAACAACTCACAGCCATATTTTCATGAATACTTTCATGTAGCTAGAACTAGTTTACTAAAATATTCACTTCGAAAATACGTACTAAAATATTCACGAACTCAGCTTTTCTGTTTTATTTCTTGGTATTTCATTTACATATGTTTTTTCTCCATTTTTTCTCCATTTATATGGCTTCCCAATCCTTCTTATTCTTCTCTAAAATATTCTTTAATTTATACATTTGTTCTAGTTTTTCTACACTCAGACTGAGCTATTTACCCTGAGATCTTCACATAACTGACTTTGCCTCAGATAATTGCTTTTTTTAAGTCAAGTGCTTCTCAATTACTGTATGCCCTAGGTCCCTTTAATACCATTTTGTTCTGCTTTATATATCTTATGACATTGGCAATGAAGTCTATCTGCTTATTTCATTTTTCTTTCCATTTATTGAAGCACTGGGTTTAGGAGATTTGGGGGCACATCTTTTGTTCATTTCTGTAGATGCATTAGATAAGACTCCTCCAGAGATAGACCAAGAATTACTGCTTATGGAAAATGGTCTTTCTGTCTATATCAAAGGCACAATTTTTATGTATCTTCCAAGATTTTGTGAATTATAATTTAGAGTCCTAGAGACTTCTTAAATTTTTTTCACACTTAATAACCAAAAAATGTGAAACCATAGATATTAGCAAAATTTGTTTAACACAATGTTTCTGCATCCATTTTCTGGCCATGTATGTTAAGTCAGTTCTAGCCTGAAAGGAACACTGCCTTTGTGTTTCTTATAATTTTAAATCATATACCTGACTGTTTAAATTTTATCAAATGCTACAAACTTGACAAGACATCATATTACTTCATTTGATGGATGATTCTTCAACTCCTTACAGTTGTTCAATTTTGGAACAGCGATGGAATTTATCATTTATCATAGACAGCTGCTTATTCTGAGGATATCTGTTTCTCTTCACAAAGTCTGCCCTGGAATTATAACTTCATTCAATTCTCAAACTCATATACTTCTGAAATTCTATTTTGTTTCCATTATCTGGATTTTTCTATTTCTCTCCTCGTGATGATGTCAATGCTCATCTTTCAGTCATAATTAAATAAATACTGTATTATAGTTATTAAAAATTCCTCTACCTAAGTATATGCTACACATTTTGACATCATATGATCTACTAGTAATTGTATTATATATATATATATATATATATATATATATATATATATGCACAGACACATACATATATACCTTTTTCTGTTGGGAGTACAATAGAATTGTGTGGATAATTATTAGTCATCTTCACTTACTCAGACAAACTCCCACAGACTGAATGAACTACAACACAAATTCATATCCTCAGATAAACCCTGAACATTCAAAATGAAACCTATCAGCAGGGTAAGTTTCTTCTGGACACGATTCAAGAGGATCCAGTTGATCCTGCTCAACTCATTTCTGGTGGTATTCTGATAATCTATTGCATTCTTTGCTTTGTAAAGACAACACCGTGACATCCGCCTTTCTCCTTAAGTATATACTTTTGCCCAAATATTATTTATATTAAGACATTAGTCCCACTGGATTAGGGGTATTCCATACTTAGGAATGACTTCCTCTTAGCTGAATTAGCAGGAGGAGGCAAAAATGCTTGATAAGAAATATACTCATTACCTTGCTCATGTAATTGTAAATCCTCTGTATAATATCTTCACAATAAAAAACTTATTAATTATAAAAAATAAAATAAATCTCAATCATGGGCATTGGCAATTTAGGAATTCCACATAAATATATATGAAACAAGTTAACTAATTCCAGTGGTATTACAGAAGATAGTAATGCAACAAACTACATGTTTATTTTTTCATAAAACTACTTAAAATAGTTTAAGTGACAACAAAGCAGTCTTAAACTAGCAGTATTCTTAGCATAATGTTTTATTCCAGTATGTACCAGTCTATTACTGAAGAAAATGTATTTAGCTCCCCTGATTTATTTGTTTCATAAAAAAGAGTAGGTACGGTTTTTCTTAATTTTTATTTTTATTTCAATTTTTATTTTACTAAGCATATAGTTTCTGCAGTATTCTAAGTTCTTTCCCTTTAGAATACTCTAAGGGCTTATCTTTAATTGAAATACTTTATGGTCAATGGATTCATAGACTTCCAGTGATTTCCACTATCTACTAGGTTCTTCTTTATGTCCTTTTTGGTGCTAGTACTACGGTTTGAAATAAAAGATTTGTACTATTGTTTGGCTTTTTCCACTCAAGGCTGGTGCCTTACTAAGCATCCAAATTTCCACATCCAGCTATTTGCTAGTTATTGAAGATACGAATTATGAGGACTTGAGGATTTGTCTGCTGGAGCTGGTTTGTACCCTCATCCTTGGTTCTCATCATCCATAGTAGTCAAAATTATAGATGAGAGACACCATGACCTGGCAGCTACTTTTTTTTTTCCTGTCGTGGGGATTGAACTCTGGGCCTGGGCACTGTCCCTCATCTCTTCAGCTCAAAGGGAGAAATCTATTATTTGAGCCACAGAGCCACTTCGGGTTTTGTGTGGTTAATTGGAGATAAGAGTTTCACAGGTATTCCTGCCAACGCTGGCTTTGAACCGTGATCCTTAGATCTCAGCTTGCTAAGTAGCAAAAGTTATAGGTATGAGCCACACGCACCTGAATAGGTTTAAACTTTTATATTAATTTTTACAGTTTAAAAAATCCTACTAGCAAATCCTAGAACATACCTCTTTGATATTTTGAATAATTATACCTATTTTGTCCATTATGCTACATCTGAGTTTCTTAATAAAACCTCTTCTTTCATTCAGATGATTTTGTTGATGGCTGAACAATAGGGGCCAGGATATTGAAATAATGCAGCTGTTGATTCACGTAGTCTAGCATACAGTTCTTTTAGTCTAATTTTTATCTATCTCAACTTCCATTCACAAACTCAGTTTTGAAAATGCACATTTTTTTCATTGCATTAGCAGTGAAAATTATAACTTTGGAACCTGGACATTTTTTGAAACATCTTTCACAGCTCTGCCAGCCACATAACTATCTTTGTAAACATGATATTTCTGACCTATGAAAGCTGCCATCAAATTCTGATGTTTGAATAGGCAGTTATACAGCTTAATCTCTGATAAATTTTCTATGTCAGAGGTCAGCGTGCCATATCTTATTTATTATGAAAGTTCCTCTTTTCTTTTAAAAACTTTTATGCTATGTTTTAAACTGAGTGAAATTCTATAGCCTATTTTATTAACTTCAGAGCTCTTACAGATTGTAGGGACAATGCCAGAAAATGTAGACAATTAATTACCACTCTCTCAAACTGGAGATTTTGTTTCATTTGCAAAACCTAGAATATACAATCATTTCTACCCATCATTTACCTTCTTTCTCATGTATATCATTTGTACACTGAAATGACCCCTATGTTGTCACACTCTGTTGCTTACAAGTAAAAATGGATGCCTGAAATATTAGGTTGTCAGTTGAACAGAAGGGTGAAATTAATAATTATAAAAAAGACCGTCTTATTTTGTAATGATGCCTAATTAATGAGAATACTTTCAAAGCATGTGTGTTTTGTATAATTACCTCTGAATATTAGGAAATTATGAGATGCTACAGCTGGAAAGCATGCATAATGTACATATGCAGGAGTTGGAGAAACAAACATATGTAGTCATGTTGTCTAGATGAATAGAAAATAACGCGAAAAACACAAAATGAGAATATAGATAATTCACCCAGAAATACTGTTCAAAACAACATTAAAGCCATCAAGGTAACACTAGGGTTAGAATCTATAAAGATAAATGGTGATAATTTCTGCAAAATTGCATAGTAGTTTAATATCAAATATTTATATTTAATAAATATCTTTTTCATACATACAAAAGGCCAATAGTTATACAACAAAAGACTCAATATCACTGTTAAAGCAATGTAAATAAATATACACCTCAATTTTGCCTCCCAACTGTTAGAGAGAGTATAATTAATCACACAGATGACAAGTGTTGGTAAAGGTATAACAGAATGGAGGTTGTTTACACTCTTCATGTGAATATAAATTGGTACCACCACGTGAAAACATTATGGAGACGTCAAGAAATTATTCATAATTCTAATATGCAGCAGTTTTGTCTATGGGTACATTGCCAAGACAATGAAGTCAACATTTTGAAGAGCCATGTGCACCTTCACTTCCATTTTTATACTATTTTTTGAAACCAAGAAATGGAAATAGACTGTCCTGATTGATTGCTGAACCAATAAAAATATATTACATATATGTATACATATATACATGTGTGTATAAACACATATGTATATTATATGCATATCACTGGAATGTTATTCAGACAAAATAAGAGAAATTCTATGATATTACAGTATTTGATAGCTAACAAATTTGTTCTCCCAATAACAGAGATAATTGTGTTTATCACGGTTGAGTGGATGGCAAGGTGTTTCTCAAATTAAACTTCAAATCATAGGATGAATGAGTTTTGGGAATCTGTGTACAGAAGGACTGAAGCTATAGATTCTATTTGAATACATTTGCCATTAAGAATACTAGAAAAATTACTTTTCTTCTTTATTAAAAGTGTAATATAGTTGATACTTGCTTCCCTTGTTCTTTGACAGATCTTATGACTTTTATCTGGGAGTTTGACAATGGATATGATTTTAAATGAGACCGTCAATTATTCTTCATAATAATAATTTTATAGTTTTGACACACCAAGTAAACGAATTTTGCCATATCTAATTCAGAAAATCATGTACTTTCTCTAAAATAAGTTGTAAAAGTCATAATGAGAGGTTAAATTTGTTTCAATATACATTGTAAAATATCAGGAAAGAGAGTAGAAACATATAACTGTAACACTGAATCCTAAATATTTTGGATATAGTAGAAAGATATTAGTTTAATTTACCTCTCTCTCTAGATCCCTCATTTTCAAAACCAGAGATTTTCAGAAATAATGGATGTGTTTGCTGACTTTTAATGTAGTTGCAAGCTAAAATTAGAACCAAAATCACTCAATATTATCTCCTCTGACCAAAAATACCATTAAAATGTTTAGCTTACAAAAATAATTTAAGGAGGAAGTGGCGCTGTAGCTCAAGTTTTAGAGCGCTCGCCTTGAGCTGAAGAGCTAAGGGACAATGCCCAGGCCCCAGAGTTCAAGCCCCAAGACCGACAAAAAAAAATAATTTAAGGAAACATAAGTCACCAAGCGTGTTTCCTATGTTTTCACAATTGCCTCAATATGAAGAATACAAATTTTACTAGGGGAAACAATCATGCACAATTGTGACACCTTCTTAAAGGAAAATACATCTTTATGAATCAATGCAAAACTCATTTATTGAATATCTGCTGGATATCACAATGTGCTCTACTAAAGAATCATAAGAGAATTGTAAGTTCTTTCAGAGAAATCTGTTTTTTGTTGCTGTTGCTGTTTATTTTCCTTTGATTTTTTATGTCAGTCCTGGGTCTTGAACTCAATGTCTTGGCTTTGGGCCTGAACGATTTTTGTTCAAAGCTATCACGCTACCAGTTAAACTACAGCTTCGCTTCCAGGTTTTCTATTTGGGTTTTGGTTTTGTTTTTGAGCAATTAGTTGGAGATAATAGGCCCAAGAACTTTTTTCCCCAGTCTGGCTTCAAACCCTGATCCTATTTTGTATACTTCATCATCTCAAGAGAAAAGTAGAATCTGTTGCTCTATTATTAAAACCACTTTTAATATCTTTAGCATATCCCATAACTTTTCAGTATTCTGACATTTATTTACTCATTAGATGTTTTAAATTATGCTTTTTGCTTCAAAGCCTAAGGACACAAGATGGATAAAACCTTTCATTAAATATTAAAATAAGAAGAAGGAACAATCAAATAAGAAACATAATAACCAAACAAAAGAGCTCCCAGCATCAAACCACAGACCTCATTTATTGAAACAGACTCCTTATTTAGAAGAAAAGAATTGAGTGTGGTTTTTTTGTATTATGTGTTATTAATGCCTAAATTGAGTAAAATAAAATTTGAATTTTGCACAAGGACCCTTATGTTTAATAATATAAAAAGTTGATCAGCTGGCCTCTCCTTGGTTAATTCTTTGTCCAACTTGTTAAATAACTCAGGCACTTTATTAACAAGGATGGTTTATAGTTAGAAAAATTTATACAGTTCACCCTGAATTTATATGATGAAAATTTATGAAAACCATAAACACCTTGAAACAGTGTTTTATATCCATAGTTCATAACTTGTATTAAAGCCATTATTTCATCAATATACCAAAAGAAACATGTCTATACTCTTAAAAATATAAGAGCAAAAAACCCCAGTATTTTAATAGCATGATTTACTGAAAAGCCATTCAAGCTAGGACAGACAATTGTTATGTGAAAAATAATAACAGCTGGCTGCCAGTAACTTATGCCTGCACTCTTCATTTTCCCCGGGGCTGAGATCTGAGGATCAGGGTTTGAAGCCAGACTAGGGACGAAAGTTTTTGGACCTCTAATATCCAACTAATTACTCAAAAAACAAAAACAACAAAAAACAAATACAAAACCTGGGAGCGAAGCGGTGGTTTAACTGATAGCATGATAGCGTTGAACAAAAATCGTTCAGGGCCAAAGCCAAGACCTTGAGTTCAAGACCCAGGACTGACATAAAAAAATCAAAGGAAAATAAACAGTAACAACAACAAAAAACCAGATTTCTCTGAAAGAACTTACAATTCTCTTATGATTTTTTAATAGAGCACATTGTGACATACAGCAGATATTCAATAAATGAGTTTTGCATTGATTCATAAAGATGTATTTTCCTTTAAGAAGGTGTCATAATTGGCATGATTGTTTCCTCTAGTAAAATTTGTATTCTTCATAATGAGGAATTTGTGGAAACATAGGAAACATGCTTGGTGACTTATGTTTCCTTAAATTATTGTTGTAAGCTAAACATTTTAATGGTATTTTTGGACAGAGGAGTTAATATTGAGTGATTTGGGTTCTGATTTTAGCTTGCAAGCACATTAAAAGTCAGAAAACACATCCATTATTTCTGAAAATCTCTGGTTTTGAAAATGAGGGATCTAGAGAGAGAGGTAAATTAAACTAATATCTTTCTACTTTATCCAAAATATTTAGGATCCAGTGTACAGTTATGTTTCTACTCTCTTTCCTGATATTTTACAATGCAGATTAAAACAAATTTAAGGGGCTGTGAAGGTGGCTCAGTGGTAGAGTGCTTGCCTTGCATGCATGAGGCCCTGGGTTCGATTCCTTAGCACCACATAAGTAAAAAGAAAAAAGCAGGAAGTGGCGCTGTGGCTCAAGTGGTAGAGTGCTAGCCTTGAGCTGAAGAGCTGAGGGACAGCAGCCAGGCCCAGAGTTCAGGTCCCACAACTGGACCCAAAAAAAACAAGTTTAACCTCTCATTATGACTTTTACAACTTATTTTAGAGAAAGTACACAATTTTCTGAATTGGATATGGCAAAACTGGTTTACTTGCTATATCGAAACAATAAAATTATTATTATGAAGAATAATTGATGGTATCATATAAAATCATATCCATTGTCAAGCTCACAGATAAAAGTCATAAGATCAGTCAAAGGACAATGGAAGCAAGTATCAACTATATTACACTTTTAATTAAGGAGGAAAGTAATTTTTCTAGTATTCTTAAAGACAAATGTATTCCAATAAAATCTATAGCTTCAGTCCTTCTGTACACAGATTCCCAAAACTCATTCATCCTATGATTTGAAGTTTACTTTGAGAAACACCTTGCCATCCACTCAACCATGATAAGCACAATTATCTCTGTTATTGGGAGAACAAATTTGTTAGCTATCAAATACTGTAATATCATAGAATTTCTCTCATTTTGTCTGAATAACATTCCAGTGATATGCATATAATATACATATGTGTTTATACACACATGTATATATGTATACATATATGTAATATATTTTTATTGGTTCAGCAATCAATCAGGACAGTCTATTTCCATTTCTTGGTTTCAAAAAATAGTATAAAAATGGAAGTGAAGGTGCACATGGCTCTTCAAAATGTTGACTTCATTGTCTTGGCAATGTACCCATAGTCAAAACTGCTGCATATTAAAATTATGAATAATATCTTGAAGTCTCCATAATGCTTTCAATTGGTGGTACCAATTTATATTCACGTGAAGAGTGTCCAAACCCTTCATTCTGTTATACCCTTACCAACACTTGTCATCTAAGTGATTAATTATACTTTCCCTAACAGATGGGAGGCAAAATTGATGTGTATATTTATTTACATTGCTGTAACAGTGATATTGAGTCTTTTGTTGAATAACTATTGGACTTTTGTGTGTATGAAAAAAGATATTTATTAAATATAAATATTTGCTATTTAACTACTATGCAAATTTGCAGAAAATATCACCATTAATCTTTATAGATTGTAACTCTAATGCTATCCTGATGGCTTTAATATTGTTTTGAAAAGTATTTCTGGGTGAGTTATCTATACTCTGATTTTGTGTTTTTCGTGTTATTTTCTATTCATCTAGACAACATGACTACATATGTTTGTTTCTCCAACTTCTGAATATGTACAGTATGCATGCTTTCCAGCTGTAGCATCTCATAATTTCCTAATATTCAGAGGTAATTATAAAAAACACACATGCTTTGAAAGTATCCTCATGAATTAGGCCTCATTACAAAATAAGACTGTCTTTTTTAGAATAATTACCTTCAAACTTCTCTTCAACTGACAACTAATATTTCAGGCATCTATTTTTCCTTGTAAGAAACAGAGTGTGACAACATAAGGGTCATTTCTGTGTACAAATGATATACATGAGAAAGAAGGTAAATGATGGGGAGAAATGATAGTATACTCTAGGTTTTGCAAATAAAACAAAACCTCCAGTTGGAGAGAGTGGTAATTAATTGTCTACATTTTCTAGCATTGTCCCTACAATCTGTAAGAGCTCTGAAGTTAATAAAATAGGCAATAGAATTTCACTCAGTTTAAAAACATAGCATAAAGCTTTTAAAAGAAAAGAGAAACTTTCATAAAAAATAAGATATGGCACACTGACATCTGACATAGAAAATTTATCAGAGATTAAGCTGTATAACTCCTATTCAAACATCAGAATTTGATGGCAGCTTTCACATGTCAGAAGTATCATGTTTACAAAGATAGTTATTTGGCTGGCAGAGCTGTGAAAGATGTTTCAAAAAATGTCCAGGTTCCAAAGTTGTAATTTTCACTTCTAATGCAGTGAAAAAATGTGCATTTTCAAAACTGAGTTTATGAATGGAAGTTGAGATAGATAAAAATTAGACTAAAAGAACTGTATGCTAGACTAGGTGAATCAACAGCTGCATGATTTCAATATTCTGGCCCGTATTACACGGTGTTGGTCAACCATCAACACAATCATCTGAATGAAAGGAGAGGTTTTATTTTAAAAAACTCAGATGTAGCATAAAGGACAAAATATGTGAAATTCTTCAAAATATCAAAGAGGTTTGTTCTACTAGGATTTGCTAGTAGGATTTTTTAAACTGTATAACTTAATATAAAAGTTTAAATCTAGCCAGGTGCAGGTGGCTCATACCTATAACCTTTGCTACTTAGCAGGCTGAGATCTGAGGATTATGGTTTGAAGTCACACCAGATAAGAGAGTCCATGAGACTCTTATCATCAATAAACTATCAAAAAGCCAGAAATGGAGCTATGGCTCAAGTATTAAAATGTTAGCCAGGAGCAAAAGAAGCTCAGGACAGGGATTAGGCCCTTAGTTCAACCCCATGTGTAGGACAAATAAAAATCTTAAATCTAAGCCAAGTGCCAGTGGCTCATGCCTGTACTCCTAGCTACTCCGGAGGCTGAGATCTGAGGATCACAGTTCAAAGGCAGCCTGGGCAGGAAAAGCTGTGAAACACTTATCTCCAATTAGCCACCAAAAAACCAGAAGTGGCGCTGTGGTTCAAGTGGTAGAGTGCTCACTTTGAGCTGAAGAGATGAGGGACAGTGTCCAGGCCCAGAGTTCAAGCCCCATGACAGGAAAAAAAAAGTAGCTGCTAGGTTATGGTGTTTCTCATCTATAATCTTGACTACTAAGGAGGATGAGAACCAAGGATGAAGGTACAAACCAGCTCCAGCAGACAAATCCTCAAGTCCTCAAAATTCTTATCCTCAATAACTAGCAAATCACTGGATCTGGAAGTTTGGATGAGTGGTAAGGCAGCAGCCTTCAGTGGAAAAAGCCAAGCAATGGTAAAAGGCTTTTATTTCAAACCCTTGTACTAGCACCAAAAAAGACATAAATAAGAACGTAATAGATAGTGGAAGTCACTGGAAGTCTGCTAAGTCATTGACCATAAAGTATTTCAATTAATGTTCTCACCAGAAAGTTAAGCCCTTAGAGTATTCTAAAGGGAAAGAACTTAGAATACTTCAGAAACTATATGCTTAGTAAAATAATTTTTTTTTAAAAATCCTCTACCTACTCTTTTTTATGAAACAAATAAATTTGGGGGACAAAATACATTTTCTTAAGTAATAGACTGGTACATACTGGAATAAAACTTTATGCTAAGAATACTGCTACCTTAAGACTGTTTTGTTCTCACTTAAACTATTTTAAGTAGTTTTATGACAAAACAAGCATAGTTTGTTGCATTACTATTTTCTGTAATACCACTGGAATTAGTTTACTTGTTTCATATATTTTTATGTGGAAGTCCTAAACTGCCAATGCCCATGATTGAGATTTCATTTTATTTTTTGTTATTAATAAGTTTTTTATTGTGAAAATATCGTACAGAGGAGTTACAATTATGTGAGCAAGGTAATGACTATATTCCTTATCAAGCATTGTTGACTCCTCTTTTGTTTCCCCTTCCTATCCCTTCCCATCTCTGCCCCACTTCCTTCCCCTCTTCAGCCCTAGCCAATGATGTAACGTTCTTTTTTTGAAATAACATCTTGTACATCTCATTGTTTCAATGGATCCACCCGTATCCCTATTTAAACGATTTGTTTTTTTCCCTTCTCCTCCACAAATTATACCAACATCAAATACAGTGAAAACAGGGCTTATGCCGTGGGGAAGGGACATACAAAGCAACAAAGAAATCATCTTATAGATATGGTAGAAAAAATCGGAAGGGGCTGGGAAGGTGGCTCAGTGGTAGAGCGCTTGCCTTGCATGCATGAGGCCATAGGTTCGATTCCTCAGCACCACATAAGCAGAAAATAAAGCAGGAAGTGGCGCTGTGGCTCAAATGGTAGAGCGCTACACTTGAGCTGTAGAGCTGAGGGACAGTGTCCACGTCCAGAGTTCAGGCCCCACGACTGAACCCAAAAAAGAATAATTATAAAAAAATAAAAGAAACAATGGCAAGAGAGAAAAAACATTTGAATCCTTATCTTAGGGTTCATTTTGCCTAACATCAACTTACCTGACCGTTTCTACTTGTCTCAGACATATACTAGTAATTGCAAATAAGGGAAACCATGGGACCTATGTTTCTTTGGGCCATGCTTACTTCACTTCATATAATTTTTTTCAAGTCTTTCCATTTCCTAACAAATGGGGCAATGTTTTTCTCTCTGATAGAGGCATAGAGTTCCATTTACTTTAGCTATATTCATAGGACTTCTTATCAGGCCTCAACAAAGACAAAGAGAAGTATTCATATTTGAGTTTGGAGGGAAGACAAAGCAAAATATAGTCAGCATATAGGCCAGGAAAACATAATATTGATTTAATTGAAACACTGTTCTTTTTTTTAAGTGTTTATAACTTTCTTTTCACACATAGAATTGACACTATATTTTCCAAATATTTTGCCTATTACTATGAATAATTTAATACCAAAGTTTAAAGAAGGTAATTTTTTTTGTTAGTTGAATGCTCATTTTTTTTCTTGAGTTCTATCGGAACAATCTAATTGAAAGCAATATCTAAGTCGAAGAGACAATTCTCAAACAGGAAGATCTTGTACAAGAGTTATCAATAAGGTATCAGCCACTATTGGTTTCAATATATGAATGTGGTTCAGCTGAGCCATAGTTTTAGAGTGTTTTTGCTAGTGTAAGTTAAGAAGCATATAACATTTCCTCTAGGAATACGTGGTCGGGGAGGATGGCACCTGGACTTCGGGTAGTTAGCTTATGACATTTCTATTATTCTATCAAATGCCTTCTAGACATAGCTGTGAACAATGTTACAGAAGAGATTAAAGTCGACTTTTAAATTGACTTTAAGTTATTCCTCAAGGTCCAATGTGGTCAGCTAAAACGTCTTTAAAAGAAGGCTTATAACTTCCTCAAAATCCAAGATTTTATTTTGTGTATTACTTTCTGCAGCCTGCACATTTGGAGTTACAGGTTATGCACAATCTTTCCTTCCCATGGATGTCTACCTTAAAGATTTTGGACACACTTTGCCAGCAACAACAATATCTTGTAATAAGTACTTTTACATGTAAAAAACCATGTAACTTGTTACACAAACTATAAATAATTAATACACCTAATTATTAGATATGTGTTGTTTAAATGACCACCATTTCTGTATTAAGTACTGATCAAGATAAGCCCTCTGAACTGTCTTCACTATATTTTAGAGAAAGGATTTATAATAATACATTATTCTGAAGTTTTGACTTAAATCGATCAAAGTTCGAGGACAGACTTTTACCTTTTAATGAAAAACTTGATAAAGCCTTTTCAGTATGATAGAGCAAAGAACAATTTTTGAAACCGTTTATGTGAAAGCCTTTCTTTCCAAAGTAAGCTTTTTGCTCAGGTAATAGGGAATATGTAATTGACAAAAACACATCCATGCAATATTAGGTGATTATTTAAGCAATGGAAAACCATATATAACTTCATTTTCTCTCAACCTACACTATTTTGTGCAATATTATCGTGAATAACATAAAAGTGGCAAGGGGTCCTGGATTGAAAAGATTAACATTGTGAAAATGGCAATACTTCCCAAGGCTTTCTACAAATTCAATACAATATTTATCAAAATTCCAACCTCATTCTTCAAGGAAATAGAAGAGGCAATCCAAAAATTCATATCAACAATAAAAGACCCCGAATAGCAAAAACGCTCTTCAATGGAAAGAACACTGCTGGAGGAATATCAATACCAAATTTCAAACTCTACTATAAAGCCATAGTAATCAAAACAGCTTGGTATTGGCATAAGAACAGACCTCAGTACCAATGGAAAAGAATTGAAAACACAGAAATGAACCTACAGACCTATAGCCATCTAATCTTCGATAAGGGAGCTAAAACAATAGAATGGAACAAGGACAGCCTCTTCAGTAAATGGTGCTGCCAACATTAGTTAACTACATGTAGAAAACTAAAGCTAGATCCTTATATATCACCCTGGACCAGAATCAACTCCAAATGGATCAAAGACCTTGAAGTCAAAGCAGACACTCTGAAAACATTACAGGATGGAATAGGAGAAACCCTAGGTCTCCTTGGCTCAGGCCGAAATTTTTTGAATAGAGAACCGGAAAGACAACAAATCAAAGAAAGGTTGGACAAATGGGATTGCATAAAGTTGCAGAGTTTCTGCAGGCAAATGACATAGCTAGCAAGATCAATAGAATGCCCAGGGATTGGGAGAAGATCTTTAATAGCCATACAACGGACAAGGGTCTCATATCTAAAATATACTTGGACCTCAAAAAATTAAACCCCCCAACAAAAAATCCTCAGAGAAACAACTGCCCAATAAATAAGTGGGCGAAAGACTTAAAGAGAAACTTCTGTGAAGAAGAAAGATGTATGGCCAATAGACACATGAAGAAATGTTCAACATCCCGAGCCATAAATGAAATGCAAATCAAAACAACATTGAGATATCACCTCACCACAGTTAGAACAGCAAAAGTCAAGAACTCTAACAAAAACAGATGCTGAAGAGGATGTGGACAGAAAGGAACCTTACTTCATTGTTGGTGGGAATGTAAACTTGTTCAACCACTTTGGAAAACAGTATGGAGGTTCCTCAAAAGACTTCACATAGATCTCCCTTATGACCCAGCAATCCCATTTTGGGCATTTACCCAAATGTTTACAAACAAGACCACACTAAAGCTACCAGCACAACAATGTTTATTGCAGCATTATTTACCATAGCTAAGATATGGAACCAACCCAGATGCCCCTCAGTAGATGAATGGAACAAGAAAATGTGGTATATATAAACAATGGAATTCTATGCCTCCATCAGAAAGAACGACATTGCCCCATTTGTTAGGAAATGGAAAGGCTTGGAAAAAATTATATTAAGTGAAGTAAGCCAGGCCCAAAGAAACATAGGTCCCATGGTTTCCCTTATTTGCAATATCTAGTATATGTAGGAGTCAAGCGGAAAAGGTCAGATAATGTGATGTCAGGAAAATGAACCCTTAGCCATGTATTTGAATGTTTCTTTCTTTTATGCATGTGTTTCTAACGCGTTTATATGATTATCTCTTTGTTGCTTTGTATGTCCCTCCCCCACAATATAACCCCTGCTTTCACTATATTTGATGTCAGTATAACTAGTGGAGGAGATGGGGAAAAACCAGTTGTTTAAGGATACAGGTGGACCTGTTCAACAATGAGAAGTACAAGTTGTCCTGTCCAAAACGAGCTTTACAACGTCGGTGGGGGGGGGGGGCGGAAGGGGGGAAAGGAGAAGGATTGGGATTGGGGGGAGGGGGGATGCTGGGAAGGGATGTGAAAGGTAAACCAAACGAGGACTCTGCAATGCTTGGTAAAAAATGTACGCATTATCCTGCCCATGTAATTGTAACCCTTCTGTACAGTATGTTCACAAATAAAATTAAATTAAATTTAAAAAAAAGTGGCATGGGGGTGATGGTGGTGGGAGGTGGGGAGATGGGAAGGGATGTTAAGGGGAAACAAAGCAGAAGGCAACACTGCTTGGTAAGAAATATACTCATTACCTTGCTCATGTAATTGTAACCCCTCTGTACAGTATTTTCACAATAAAAAAAATAAATAAATTTGTGAGATGAACTTTGAAATTGATTCTAATTATTGTAGAAACAGAATTTCATTACACAGTCTATACAGAAAAATTCAGTAATTTAGAGAAAACTTGCAAAATTTCTATTATTATTCCCTATAATTTCTATTATAATTAGCAAATTCTTTATAAGATAATTCCATTCCTGGACAGTGCTTGCTTGTGGTAGGCCAATTCAGACTTAGTTGTAGATGACTAGCACTGAGCCTTCACTAATAGACTCTGGTTACAACTATTGCTCTTGCCCACATATTTCCCTTAATACACATATGTGTATTAAGGAGTTCATACCGTATATTTTACTAACATTTTAAACTTATGTAAGCATTTCTGTTTAATTTTTGATAAACAAAACTTGTAAAACTAGGAATTATATTGTGATATTTCCATACATGCACACAGTGTACTTTGAATTTCATTTATATATATACATATATATAAATACATATACACATATGTGTTCTTATATATTTTATATATTTATATAAATACATTTTCTTTATATATGTGTGCATTTATTATATATATATTTGAAATGTAATTTATAATATAGAATATATATGATATATATTTATATATTTATATATCATATATTCATATATAAAAATATTTTGAAATTGCATACTATGTCTAATTTTTCTTAAAATCAGTATGTATATATATATATATGTATATATATATACATATACATATATATATATATATATATATATATGTGGCTAGTCATCAGGCTTGAACTCTGGGCCAGGGCACTGTCATTCAGCTCTTCAGCACAAGGCAAGTGCTCTACCATTTGAGTCACAACACCTCTTCTGGTTTTTCAGTGGTTAATTTGATTAGAGTCTCACGGACTTTAATGCCTGAGCTGGCTTTGAACTGTGATCCTTAGATCTCAGCCTCCTGAGTAGCTAGGATTCCAGGCACGAGCCACTGGCACCTGGCAGAATAAGTACTTTTAAGGCAATGCTTTCAAGAACTGGTGGAAGTAAATAGTATCAATTCAGAAGAAGAATCTAGAATACATTTTCCTTCTCACTTAAGATATGATTCCCTTATTAGGTCACAATGAAAAACAACAGGGTATAGAATCTGACTTGTATTTCAGAATTTGTAAGTACCTGTTGTTTCATAGAATTTTAGTCAGTTTTCTTATTTATAAATCCTGGAAAAATCTATTGAGTCTTTGTCTCATAGTCAGTAGAGTCTTTGACTCTACTGTTTTATGAATAAAGTATATTTGAATAGAACACGTTATGAACACTTAATATTCTTATAAAAATAATAGTATATTAATTATGATTATAAGTAAGTTCACTAAATTTTTATTAAGATACATGGAAAATACTATGTAGTTCCAATATTCTGTGTGAGACTTAAAATGTCTAAATGATTTATTAGTTAAATTGAAGTTCGTAGAGCTCATGCAAAAAGAACATAAAAATCATTGCTGTTGCAAATTAACTAGTGTTTTGAACATATAGTACTATTTCTATTCTTCAAACTGAAGAAAGATGAATTAGATATACATTCTAAATAATAAAACCAACAAGTTTAAAAAGAGTTCATCTATTTAATCGTGAATCCTAAAATTAATGTGAAGAATGTATAAGTACCCATTATGGATTTTAACACTGTGAGTGACATAACCAACCTTGATAAGGAATAAATTATGCATAAGGGGAAGGAATTTATATTCATCAAGTCTCAATAATGAAAATGCAGAAATATAGAAGCTAGGTAGAATAATTAAACTTTTTATATATTTCGCATTAGGTAACATTTAGAAATATATAACTGCCATAATATGAAGTAGAAGTAATACTATTCATAAGTAGGACACTATTAGAATTTCACTGAAGAGTTGAAGAGTTTAGAAATTCATAATTGGTAATTATTTGCTGCATAAGGCTACATCACCATTTACATATTGGATTAAAGAACTTGATATACATTCTTATTTATACTCCTAAAAGCTTTAATTATTTTCTATGTATCGCAGAAACATGTGTTTTATTTTTTTTAAAGCAAATTTTTTTAAAATTTTATTTTATTTTATTTGAGAACATAGTGTACAGAGGGGTTACAATTACATTGGCAGGATAATGCATACATTTCTTACCAAGCATTGCAGCCTCCTCCTTTGTTTACCCTTCACCTCCCTTCCCAGCCACCTCCCCCCTCCCCCCCACCCAATTATACCCCCCTCCCCCCCACACCGACATTGTAAAGCTTGCTTTGACATGACATTTTGTAGTTCTACTTGTTGCAACAGGTCCACCTGAATCCTTAAACGATTTGTTTGTCCCCATCTCCTCCACATGTTATACTGACATCAAATAAAGCGAAAGCGGGGGTTACACTGTGGGGGAGGGACATACAAAGCAACAAAGAAATAATCTTATAAATGAGTTAGAAACACATGCATGAAAAAAACGAAAACATTAAAATACATATTTAAGGGTTCGTTTTCCTAACATCACATTATCTGACCTTTTCCGCTTGACTCATACCTATACTAGATATTGCAAATAAGGGAAACCATGAGACCTATGTTTCTTTGGGCCTGGCTTACTTCACTTAATATAATTTTTTCCAAGCCTTTCCATTTCCTAACAAATGGGGAAATGTCATTCTTTCTGATGGAGGCATAGAATTCCATTGTGTATATATACCACATTTTCTTGATCCATTCATCTACTGAGGGGCATCTGGGTTGGTTCCATATCTTAGCTATGGTAAATAATGCTGCAATAAACATTGTTGTGCTGGTAGCTTTAGTGTGGTCTTGTTTGTATACATTTGGGTAAATGCCCAAAAGTGGGATTGCTGGATCATAGGGGAGGTCTATGTGAAGTCTTTTGAGGAACCTCCATATTGCTTTCCAAAGTGGTTGAACAAGTTTACATTCCCACCAACAATGAAGTAAGGTTCCTTTCTGTCCACATCTCCTCCAGCATCTGTTGTTGTTAGAGTTCTTGATTTTTGCTGTTCTAACTGGAGTGAGGTGTTATCTCAATGTTGTTTTCATTTGCATTTCTTTTATGGCTAGGGATGTTGAACATTTCTTCATGTGTCTATTGGCCATCCTTTCTTCTTCAGAGAAGCTTCTCTTTAAGTCTTTCGCCCACTTATTTATTGGGCAGTTGTTTCTTTCAAGAATGACAAACATATGCTTGGTGATAGAAAACATGCTGTGTCAGTATATAATCAAAGAGATGGTTGAAACTTGGACATGCAGATTGCAAATACTCTATCAAGCCCGGCTCCCCTGTGGCTCATGCCTGTATTCCTATCTACATAGCAGGCTGAGATCTGAGGATCACAAATCAAAGTCAGCCCAGACAGGAAATCCCATGGGATGCTTATCTACATTTAACCACAAGAAAACTGGAAATGGTGCTTTGGCTCAAGTGGTAGAGCATTAGCCTTGAGCAGAAGACCTCAGGTACAGCACCCAGACCCTGAGTTCAAGCCCCACAATCAAACAAAAAAAAGAGAGAGAGGAGATATCCACCAATATTGGGAGACTATTTTCAACAAAATCACCAGGAGATGAATGCATTATCACATTAAGAAAAAAAAATAATCTGCAAGAATATTTTCTCTCAGCTGTCAAAATTTATTATCATGTTTATTGCCAAGGTGATATACATAGGCATTACAGTTATATAAGTAAAGTAATACGTACATTTCTTGTCAAACTTGTTACCCTCTCCCGCATTTTTCTCCCACTTTTCCTCCCCCCCTCACATTATTTTCTATTCGATCGCTCATACATGGAACAGTAAAGTTATGTTCTTTGTCAAGATTTAAGGAAGACAGACAAGATTTGTTAAGCTTTTGATAATTTATATAAATATGTGCCTGTGAGGTATAAGAACATAGCAAAAGTCATGTCTTCCCAAATTTATTTCTTTTTTTTTACATGTCCATTTATTTTTTTAATTTAATTTTATTTTATTTGAGAACATACTGTACAGAGGGGTTACAATTACATTGGCAGGATAATGCATACATTTCTTACCAAGCATTGCATCCTCCTCCTTTGTTTACCCTTCACCTCCCTTCCCAGCCTCCCCCCTTCTCCCCACCCAATCATACCGCCCTCTCCCCCCCACACTGACATTGTAAAGCTTGATTTGACATGACATTTTGTAATTCTCCTTGTTGCAACAGGTCCACCTGAATCCTTAAACGACTTGTTTGTCCCCATCTCCTCCACATGTTATACTGACATCAAATAAAGTGAAAGCAGGGGTTACACTGTGGGGGAGGGACATACAAAGCAACAAAAAAATAATCTTATAAATGCGTTAGAAACACATGCATGAAAGAAACGAAAACATTAAAATACATATTTAAGGGTTCGTTTTCCTAACATCACTTTATCTGACCTTTTCCGCTTGACTCATACCTATACTAGATATTGCAAAGAAGGGAAACCATGGGACCTATGTTTCTTTGGGCCTGGCTTACTTCACTTAATATAATTTTTTCCAAGCCTTTCCATTTCCTAACAAATGGGGAAATGTCATTCTTTCTGATGGAGGCATAGAGTTTGTGTTTAAGAAGTCATTTTGTACACAGAAAGTGACAGTCCTCTAGTGTAAAGCTTTCCTTTATTTTTATGAATAGCTATGCTTCTTGCCTTGAAATTTGGAGACTGGAAGAACCCCATGAATGATAATGATAATAGTCCTAATTTTATTGGAAGGGTCAAATAATTTTGCTCAAGATAATTTTCTAAAGATAAAAGTTTTATCATATAATTTTAAAAATTACTTGGATGGTTTAATAAATGCATATCAACAAAAAATGGTACATTTTCAAAACTGAGTTAACTACTCAGGAGGTAGAGATTGGGAGAGTCAATGATTGAGGTAAGTTCTGGTCAAAATTGGTTAGGCTCTTATTTCAAAGTAAAAGATGGGTATAATTGTAAACACATGTTATCATGAACCTTAGGCTAGGACAGCCAGAAAGCATGAGACCCTATCTGAAAAATAACTAGAAACAAAGGGCTTGATGTGTGGTTCAACTGGTTTAGGTATTAACTAGTAAGCACAAGGGTTTGAATTCATACCCAGTACTACCAAAATAATGAAGCTAAATGTTAATTAGATTCACTAGTATATTTTCTTAGATGTTTTCTTCAACATATTATATAATAAATATTATATGTAATATGTAGGGATTACGAACCAATAGATACACCGCTTTTTAAAATGAGCTTTCTGACACAAATGACTTCTCTTTTAGAATTTTATGAAATCTTTGTAAAGTGACCTTTCTTCCCAAATGTCAATGATGAACAAAAGAACATTGGTCTCACACGAAGTAGGCTTAATTTTATGTATTTTGCTATTTTCCCAATGTTACTAGAACCAGGATAAACACCGCATTTTACAGCATTAGGCAGCTAATTTATAGTGGAGGGCAGGCACAGACTTGATCTCCAGACAGCAAAATTTTATATTTCCATTTCAGTGAGACTGCCTAACACAGTAATAGCAGGCCAAGAAACCTTAAATATAAGTTAAGCTAACATGGTCCTTTACCTTATAGAACTTAAGTACCCTCTGGAGTCCTGCAGAATATGCCAAGTGATTTTTTAAAACTTAATCATCCTAAATGTCAGATAAAGGTGCCTTTGCTGTCATTCTTTAAAAGCGGGGCAAAAATCCCAAGTGTGCCTATAAATTATAGAGAAAACTTCTTCTTAATACTTGTATTAAATAAACAAGTCTTTCCAATCACCATTTGTTTTACTAGCCACTCTAAATAATAATATACAAGGTTGGTGCAAAGCAAACTGAAGACAAAGAGTTGTTTTTTTTTTTTTTTTAAGGAAAAGATATAAAGATGTTTATAGCAAAAAAAAATCTTCCTCCTGTATTTTATCAAGACTGAAAAGCCTGACAGATTTGGAAATCATCTATAATCAAAGAAATTACTGTAAAAAGTTTTTTCTTTTAGTAAAATTATAGTGATATTTAAATGTTTCCTATCTCTTCTGCAGTAAGAAAAATACCCATTCACTACAAATTTTCTTGTTTTTAATAAGTTTTTTTATTGTGAAAATACTGTGCAGAGAGGTTACAGTTACATGAATAAGGTCATGAGTACATTTCCAATCAAGTACTATTGCCCCCTCCTTTGTTTTTACCCTATCCTTTCTTCCCTCCCACCTCCACAATGACACAACTTCCAATCCCCACCCCCACCGCCTAAATTGTAAAGTTCGTTTTTCAACATAGTGTCTTGTACAACTCATGGTTACAATGGGTCAAACTATATCCGTATTTAAACATTTTGTTTTTTTTTTCCCTTCCCCTCTCCAAGCTAGAGAAGTGTATGTACAAGATGCAGGGCACCTACATCAAATACAGTGAAAATAGGGGTTAAACCCTGGGGGACTAACATACAAAGTAACCAAAGAATCATATGGTACATTATAAATACTTTAGGAACAATAGCAAGCAAGAAAAAAATTACTGGTGTCCCTATCTTGGGGTTCATTTTGTTCAAAATTTTCATAAGAATTAATGTGATAGCACATTTAAAACAATTTCAAAATATAAATCAGTGGTCCGATATAAGCATTGTTTAGCATGATTATTTATTAAATATCTGTTTACTTTTAACTCATAATTTTCTTTTCACTTTTTTCTTTCATATATATATATATATACATATATATATACATATATATATATATATGTATATATATATATATATGGTGGCTGGGGGTTCTAGAATACATATGTATATAGATAGATAGATATGTATAGATATAGATATATATTGGTTAGGAGTTCTAGAATAAGAATTTAGAGTATCACATAGGTGAATCATAGCGTGAGCCAAAGCAATATTTTCTCACTTGCAATATTTTCTCCTCCCTATTTTGTTTTTCTCTTTCTCTGTTTTATTTATATTTTTTTTATTTTCCTCAGGCAGTGAAGGTCTTCCTGTGTAGAGTAGACTGCCATGAACTCACAAACCTGCCTCTGCCTTCTGAGGTCTGAAATTACAGGTGGGTACAATAATCCCCATTTATGACCAGCTTTGTGGGGTTTTTTTGATCCTTTATTGAAACAGGAAAAATTAACAGTGACTCAGGAAAACCCAACAGTGAAATGCTATTTCTTTTTATGTTTTTTATTGTAAAAATATTTTACAGAGGGGTTACAGTTACACGAGTAGGGTGATGAGTACATTTCCTATCGAACACTGTTACCTCCTCCTTTGTTTTCCTCTACCATCTCTTCCCGCCCCACCTCCCCACCTCCCCACCTCCCACCTCCCCCTCCAAGTTGTAAAGTTCCTTTACTGCAGAGTGTCTTTACATCTCATTGTTTCAATGGATCATCTTGTATCCTTGTTTTCCCTTATTTGTAATCAATCCTATAAGTCGAGGACTAGCAGAAAAGCTCAAAAGGTATGTATATATGACCATATAAGATGATGTTAAGTGAAATGAACCCCAAGATAAGGACACAACTTGTTTTTTCTTTCTTGCTATTGTTTTTAATATATCTACAATGTATTATGTGATTTTTCTGTTTCTCTTGTATGTTCTTCACCCATGGTAAAATCCCTGTTTTTACTGTATTTGATATCGGTGCCCTGCATCGTGAATGTTATTTCAAATGGATACAGAAATAATGTGAGTTAGATGAACCTTCTTTGAAATCACAGTGGCAATAATGAGCCTCATGTCTGCCTTCTGCACAGAGGCATAGACTTTCTATGACAGTCTCTCTTGACTCTCACTCCTCACCACTGATTCAGAAAGGTGAGCAATTTGAGATGTGCATAATGTTTGAAAATGTCTTCAGGATAATATCATATAGTGTGAAAAAGCCATAGTGCATTTTTAAGAATGTCAAGAAGTCACAAAATAAGTATCAGAAAATACATTTTTAAATGTTATTGTTTATTGAACAATAGGAGTTTAGAGGAGACAGAAGAATCAAGGATAGTGAATAAGGGAGGTTAATCTGACTAAATTTAATCTCTAAATATGTAAAATACCATGGTGAAAGTACTTTGTACAATTAATATACATTAAAATGAATTTGGGGGTAACAATGTTCAACATACCTGACAAATGTGACTGAAACCCTTCGGTCCATCACCCTAACAACAACATTAAACTAAAAAATGAAATGAAAAAAAAAAACAAAACAAAAGAAAAGTAAAACATTCTCTATTGAGGGAAGGCTGGCACAGAAGGAGGAGAAAACCTAGAGATATGGTGGAGGATGAAAATGCATATATGTACTTTATATGCCTATATAAAAACAGAACATTGTAAGGTGCAGAAGTCTTTGAAGAAGAATCAGAACCCTAGAAGGGATAGGTTAATTATGGTAAATTGTATACATGACTCGAACTATCATTATGAAACAATAAAAAGCAAACATTTAAAAATATTATTAAAATAGAATACACACAGACACACACACACAGACACACACACACACACACAAACACATCTTTTATTTCTGTGTGCACATAATCTCTGCATTGAGAAATCATCAAATCTTCCCCTTTGGGTCCAGGTGTTGTTAGATGATGAAGGAAATATTTTCACAACCGATGTTACAATACTATTTTCTAAAGTGGCACAATAGAAGAAAGTGGGAAAAATGACATGGCATGAATCCAGCTCTCATTTCATAATTGCCAAACAGCTTCTGCAACTGGCACTCCAAATAATTTGTTGCTACTGTAGAGAAGGTTGATTGCATTGGAATGTAGCATGCCTTCTTGCTCAATCGTTTCTTGGCAAAGTAGATTTAATGTTTGCAGCAAGTTTTGAAAACAAATGCAAAAATTTTCAGCGTGTCAGTGTTGTGGAAATATAGGGGAAAAGGAGGGTATGTGTGTGTGTGTGTGTGTGTGTGTGTGTGTGTGTGTGTATGAGTGTGTGCATTTCAAGTTTATAAGATACAAGCTGGATGCTGGTGGCTCACGCCTGTAATCCTAGCTACTCAGGAGGCTGAGATCTGAGGATCGAGGTTTAAAGCCAACCAGGACAGGAGAGACTGTGAGACTCCTATCTCCAATAAACCACCAGAAAACCGGAAGTGGCACTGTAGGTCAAGTTGTAGAGTGCTAGCCTTGAGCTGGAGAGCTGAGGGACAGCACCCAGGCCCAGAGTTCAAGCCCCACGACTGAACAACAACAACAAAAAAAGATACAATGACAGTGTATTATATATTTCAATGCTAGACTACATATATCAAACAAATGATGAAAGAAGATGGATTTCTTTGTTGTTTTCAGTTTTTTTCTTGTCGATTTCTGGAAGAAGGTAATAACACGTGAAATTAGGTCTTTAATTCTCATTTGGCTTTGTCTAGCACTTTAGCACTTGAATCATGGCTCCATTTCTGGCTTTTTGCTGGTTCATTGGAGATTAAAGTCTTACACACTTTCCTAGATGTTCTGGTTTTGAACCATGATCCTCAGAAGTCAGCCTCCAGAATAGACTGGGATCATGGGATTGTACCGGCAAGATTTGCAGAAATATTTGCCTTAAATTGAACTTTACACAATACCTCCTGGTATAAAAATATCACCTAATTTCCAATAAATATGAATCATTAGCATGAAGAAGTAAAATTCAGGGCTGGGAAGGTGGCTCAGTGGTAGAGTGCTTGCCTTGCATGCATGAGGCCCTGGGTTCAATTCCTCATCAACACATAAGCAGAAAAAGCCAAAGTGATGCTGTGGCTCAAGTGGTAGAGCCCTAGCCTTGAGCTAAAGAGCTGAAACACAGTGCCCAGGCCAAAAGTTAAGGCTTCACGACCGGAAAAAAAAAAAAAGAAGATGTAAAATTCAACGAGGTAAATAATAGGAGATGGTCATGTAGTCAATTTGTTAAAAAATATTTAAAATTAAATTTTATTAAAAACTATAGGAGATATTTATTCATATACAATCATTTCCATATGTGTGTATATATATATATATTCTGATGTTATTGTTTTTGAACAACATAATTATCTACTTTTTTCACAGAACCCTTCTAGAATTAATTGGCAAATTACAAACTACTCTCTAAAAGTAAAAATATCGGACTGGGAAGGTGGCTCAGTGGTAGAGCGCTTGCCTTGCATGCTCAAGGCCCTGGGTTCGATTCCTCAGCACCACATAAGCAAAAAGAAAAAAAAAACGGAAGTGGCGCTATGGCTCAAGTGGTAGAGCGCTAGCCTTGAGCTGAAGAGCTAAGGGACTGTGTCCAGGCTCAAGATCATGACGGACCCCAAAAAAATTAAAAAAAATAAAATAAAAGTAAAAATATGTCATGTAGCTGAAACATAGTTTGAGTAGTGGATGAATGGAAAAGTATAAGGCTGACATATATAGTCATAATAATAAAAACATGTGAAAAGCGAGTGGCAGACTTGATGGTACTGGGGAAGGGAAGAAAGGGTAGATGTGGAATAAGAATGGAAGATGTGACACTGATAGAAAGTTCTAAACGCACACAGAGACTATATATAGAGAGATATTGTAAATTATATAATATATTATATAATATATAATATATATTGTATATAATATATATAATAAATTGCAGGAGGCTGGGATCTGAAGATCAAGGTTTGAAGACAACCTAGGCAGCAAAGTCAATGAAAATATTATCTCCAATCACCCACCGAAAAGCCAGAGGTAAAGTGATGCTAAAGTGACAATCGTCATCTTGAGAGGAAAAGCTAAGGGACAGTGCCCACGGCACTGTCTCAGTACTGGTGTGTGTGTGTGTGTGTGTGTGTGTGTGTGTGTGTGTGTGTGTGTGTGTGTGTGTGTGTGTGTGTGTGTGTGTGTGCATGCACACACATTTGCACACACACATGGGCACACACAATGTTCAGAAAACATTCATCTTTAGACTTCTTTTTTTCTACCATCTTCTAAATTAAGTGAAACTTTCCTATGTCTTGTCACTCTGTTCTATCTTCACTTTCCTTTTATTTCTACATAAAATATTGGTTTATTTATTGTTTTGTATTATTTTTCATTTGTTGATTCTAGCAATTCAATATGCAATTTTACATATAAAACAAATACAAACATTTATGTATTATGAGTCAACATATTTCTTCACTTTTATTAAAATTGTGGTGGAGAGCACTCTGTACTATAAATTTTAGAATATTTTAACATATTCTATTAGCTCTTTTACAAAAGTATTTGTGTTCTCAGTTTCAAAACTGGAGAGAGGAGTGGAACTATAGTTTAAAATAGTAGCATTAACTTTAGTAGGAAGATGTACATAATAAAAATCAAAATTTAAATCCTTGAAATAAAAGGTAGAAAGAGCGATAGAATGCATTAATGAATGTAATAATTTGTTTAAAAATATAAAAGCAACAAATCTTTGGCTAATCTAGAAAAAAGCAGAAAAGATTCATAAGATAAAAGCAGAAAGTGAGGAGCACTGTGATAGTATAATCATGCAAAGAATCATATGAGAGTAATTTTTAAAATTAAGAACTTTTGGGGTTTTTTGTTTAATTTTGCCAGTTCTGATGCTCAATGCCAGCATTCTACTACTTGAGTCACAGCTCCACTTGGCTTTATTGTGGTTAATTTGAGATAAAAATTTCACTTATTTTCCTGCCCAAGATAGATTCTAATAATGATCATCTAATGGCAGCTGAATGAGTAGGTAGGATTACAGGCAGGAGCCAACTGCATCTAGCAAAAGCCAACATTAAAAAATCCTATTTGTTATTATTAAGTAGTTGTCCATAAGGGATATCAATTCCAGAAATTAAGTTATGAGTATAATTCATCTTGGTTAATGTCACTACTCTTCTAAAATAAAATGAATTGAAAAGAATATGTAAAAGCTCATTTTACAAGACCAGTATTAACCAAATACCAAAGCCATTCAAACAAGAGACAGATGAATATCCTGGATATTAAAAAAAAAACAACAGGAAAACCTCAGCAAAATACTAACAAAATAAGTGTCACAATACAGTAGAAGCAGGTCATTCAATATGGTCAACCTAGATTTGTCAGAGATGCGGGCAAGTTCAATAGACACAAAGAAGTGTTGTAAACTCCATGTTGAGAGTGAAGGACAAAAAACACATAGTTGTCACAACAGAGAAAAAGCATTGGACAAAAATCATCATATTTTCATGATAATATCTCAAAAATAGATATAAAGGGAATACAGTTCAATGAGAAAAAGTCCATATTGGACAAGGTGAGAGCTAACTTAAGGAGGCTGAAAGCTTTTTCATTAAGTTTCTTTTCTTTTCTCTTCTCTTCTTTTCTTTTTTTCTGAGAACAGGAACAAGATAAAGATCTCCACTGATGTAGCTTCAATTCAACATAATACTGGTTGTCCTACCTTAGGCTTTAAGTCAGGAGAAAATAAATAAAAATAAACAAAAATCAAGCTATAAAATAAATTTTTGACAATAACAAAAAACTGTTTAATATAGAGCTGAGAGGATGAAATAAGCATATCTTTAATCATTGGTTATTTGTGTTTTGATATCGTCACTATTAAAATTTTAAGGTGAGAAACACTGAGCACTGTGGTATATATAATGCACTCTAGAAGTTGAGGCAGGAAGATACAAAGTCTAAAGTCAGTCTTGGCCTTGGACCAACAACAGTGTTACCAACATTACAATTATTTCCATAATTTTTTTTTAGAGGGGCTTCCTTTCTTTTTTTTAAATTTAATTTTATTTTATTTGAGAACATACTGTACAGAGGGGCTACATTTACATGGGCAGGATAATGCATACATTTCTTACCAAGCATTGCAGCCTCCTCTTGGTTTACACTTCACCTCCCTTCCCAGCCTCTCCCCTCCCCCCACCCAATTATACCCCCCTCCTCCCCCACACCGACATTGTAAAGTTGGTTTTGACATGACATTTTGTACTTCTCATTGTTGCAACAGGTCCACCTGAATCCTTAAACGACTTGTTTGTCCCCATCTCCTCCACATGTTATACTGACATCAAATATAGTGAAAGCGGGGGTTACACTGTGGGGGAGGGAAACAAAGCAACAAAGAAATAATCTTATAAATGCATTAGAAACACATGTATGAAAGAAACGAAAACATTAAAATACATATTTAAGGGTTCATTTTCCTAACATCACATTATCTGAGTTTTTCGGCTTGACTCATACCTATACTAGATATTGCAAATAAGGGAAACCATGGGACCTATGCTTCTTTGGGCCTGGCTTACTTCACTTAATATAATTTTTTCCAAACCTTTCCATTTCCTAACAAATGGGGAAATGTCATTCTTTCTGATGGAGGCATAGAATTCCATTGTGTATATATACCACATTTTCTTGATCCATTCATCTACTGAGGGGCATCTGGGTTGGTTCCATATCTTAGCTATGGTAAATAATGCTGCAATAAACATAGTTGTGCTGGTATCTTTAGTGTGGTCTTGTTTGTAAACATTTGGGTAAATGCCCAAAAGTGGGATTGCTGGATCATAGGGGAGATCTATGTGAAGTCTTTTGAGGAACCTCCATACTGCTTTCTAAAGTGGTTGAACAAGTTTACATTCCCACCAACAATGAAGTAAGGTTCCTTTCTGTCCACATCCCCTCCAGCATCTGTTGTTGTAAGAGTTCTTGATTTTTGCTGTTCTAACTGGAGTGAGGTGATATCTCAATGTTGTTTTGATTTGCATTTCTTTTATGGCTAGGGATGTTGAACATTTCTTCATGTGTCTATTGGCCATCCTTCTTTCTTCTTCAGAGAAGCTTCTCTTTAAGTCTTTCGCCCACTTATTTATTGGGCAGTTGTTTCTTTGAGGATTTGTTGTTGGGTGGTTTAATTTTCTGAGGTCCAAGTATATTTTAGATATGAGACCCTTGTCCGTTGTATGGCTATTAAAGATCTTCGCCCAATCGGTGGGCTTTCTATTGATCTTGCTAGCTATGTCATTTGCCCTGCAGAAGCTCTGCAACTTTATGCAATCCCATTTGTCCAACCTTTCTTTGATTTGTTGTGCTTCCGGGTCTCTATTCAGAAAATTTCGGCCTGAGCCAAGGAGACCTAGGGTATCTCATATTCCATCCTGTAATGTTTTCAGAGTGTCTGCTTTGAGTTCAAGATCTTTGATCCATTTGGAGTTGATTCTGGTGCAGGGTGATATATAAGGATCTAGTTTTAGTTTTCTACATGTAGTTAACCAATTTTGCCAGCACCATTTACTGAAGAGGCTGTTTTTCTTCCATTCTATTGTTTTAGCTTCCTTATCGAAGATTAGATGGCTATAGGTCTGTAAGTTCATTTCTGGGTTTTCAATTCTATTCCATTGGTCCTGAGGTCTGTTCTTATGCCAACACCAAGCTGTTTTGATTACTATGGCTTTATAGTACAGTTTGAAATTTGGGATTGATATTCCTCCAGCAGTGTTCTTTCCGTTGAGGAGCATTTTTGCTATTCGGGGTCTTTTATTGTTGATATGAAATTTTGGATTTCCTCTTCTATTTCCTTGAAGAATAAGGGTGGAATTTTGATAGGTATTGCGTTGAATTTGTAGATAGCCTTGGGAAGTATTGCCATTTTCACGATGTTAATCTTGCCAATCCAGGAGCATGGGAGGTTTTCCCATTTTTTAAGTTCTGTGTTGATTTCCTTTCTCAAGATTTTAAAGTTTTCATCATAAAGGTCCTTCACTTCTTTGGTTAAGTTAATTCCTAGGTATTTTATTTTTTGTGGGGCTATTACAAATGGAGTTGCTTTCCTAATTTCAGCCACACTTTTCTCATTGTTGGCATATAGAAAAGCCATTGATTTTGGGGGTTAATTTTATAACCTGCTACTTTGCCAAAGTTTTGAATCAGCTTGAGTAATTTGGGAGTGTAGTTTATGGGATTCTTTAAATAAAAGATCATGTCATCTGCAAAGAGGGAGAGTTTTATTTCTTATTTCCCCATTTGGATCCCCTTTATGTCTGCATCTTGACTTATTGCTGTAGCTAGGCATTCTAATACTAGATTGAAGAGAATTGGAGAGAGTGGATATCCTTGTCTTGTTCCTGAGTTAAGAGGAAATGGCTTTAGTTTTTCACCATTGAGTATAATGCTGGCTGTAGGTTTGTCATATACAGCCTTTATTTTATTGAGGAATGATCCATGGATTCGTAATTTTTCCAGAACCTTCATCATAAAGGGGTGTTGGATCTTGTCGAATGCTCTTTCTGCATCTATTGAGATAACCAAGTGGTTCTTATTTTTGCTCCTGTTGATGTGATGAATAATATTAATTGATTTGCGTATATTAAACCAGCTTTGCATCCCTGAAATGAATCCTGTTTGATCATAGTGTTTGATTTTTTGGATGAATTGTTGAAGTCGATTGGCCAAAATTTTGTTGAGAAATTTTGCATCAATGTTCATCAAAGAAATGGGTCTATAGTTCTCTTTCTTTGATGAGTCCCTGCCTGGTTTTGGGATGAGGGTTATGATGGCTTCATAGAATGTGTTCGGTAGTGAGCTTTCTCTTTCAATTTCATTGAAGAGTTGGAGGAGAATTGGTGTGAGCTCTCCTTTGAAGGCCTTGTAAAATTCCGCTGTAAAACCATCTGGTCCTGGACTTTTCTTAGCTGGGAGGTCTCTTATTGCTGTTTCTATTTCAATGCTTGATATGGGCCTGTCAAGCTGGTTTAACTCATCTTGGTTTAGTTTTGGCATGTCAATATTTGCTAGGAAAAGGTCCATTTCTTCCAAGTTGACAAACTTATTAGCATAAAGTTTTGAGAAGTATTCCCTTAAAATGTTCTGAATCTTGGTTGTTTCCGTGGTGATGTTTCCATTCTCATCTCTGAATTTATTAATTTGGGTGTGTTCTCTCCTTTTTCTGATAAGGTTTGCTAAGGGTCTGTCAATTTTTTTAAGTTTTTCGAAGAACCAACTCTTTGTTTTGGTGATTCTTTCTATAGTTTTTTTTTATTCTAATTCATTTAATTCTGATTTAATTTTGATTATTTCTTTCCGGCTACTGGATTGGGGTTTATCTTGCTGCTCTTTTTCAAGGAGGTTTAGATGTGTCATTAAATTGTTAGTTTCCGATCTCTCCAATTTGTTGATGTAGGAGCTCAGAGCTATAAACTTGCCTCTGAGTACTGCCTTTGCTGTGTCCCAGAGGAGCTGGTAATTTGTGTGTTCATTTTTGTTGAATAGCATGAACATTTGAATTTCCTTTCTAATCTCTTCCATGACCCACTCATGATTCAACAGTGTGTTGTTCAGCCTCCATATGATACCGGACTTTGTTTGGTGGCTTTTGGTGTTGAGTTCTAATTTTATTCCCTTGTGGTCAGAGAGAATGCAAGGTATAACTTAAATGTTTCTGAATTTAGACAAGTTTGCTTTGTGTCCTAAAATGTGGTCTACTTTAGAAAACGTTCCATGTGCTGCTGAGAAGAATGTGTATTCCGATGCTGCTGGGTGAAATGTTCGGTAAATGTCTGTTAAGTCTAGTTGATCTATGCAGCTGTTTAGATCTGCGGTTTCTCTGTTGAGTTTTTGCCGAGTTGATCTATCTAGTGGGGAGAGTGGTGTGTTAAAATCCCCAACAATTAATGTCTTTGGATCTATATGGGATTTGAGGGAAAGTAGTGTTTCTTTGATAAATTTGGGTGCTCCATTGTTTGGCGAATAGATATTTAGAATTGTAATATCCTCCTGAAGGAGAGATCCTTTAATTAGTATGTAGCGACCTTCTTTATCTCTTCTCACGAATTTTAATTTTAAGTCTATTTTATCTGATATTAGGATTGCAATTCCCTCCTGTTTATGAGGGCCTTTTGCTTCGTAGATTGTGTTCCAGCCTTTAACATTGAAAATGTGTTTGTTTTTACGGGCAAGATGTGAATCCTGCAGGCAGCAGATAGAAGAGTCTTGTTTTTTAATCCAACTAGACAGTCTATGTCGCTTAATTGAAGAGTTCAGTCCGTTAACGTTAAGAGATAGGACTGAGAGGTATTTGGGAGTTCCTGCCAAGTTAACCACCTTCTTGAGGGCTGTGAAAACAGGGTTCTTCCTAAGGTTCTTAGATTCTCAGTTTGGGTGCAGTTTCTTGGCCTTTGTTGCGGTCTTGTTGGTTTTCTATGTGTAGGACATCTTTAAGAATCTTTTGTAGGGCTGGTTTTGTGGAGATGTATTTTTTTCAATTTTTCTTTGCTATGGAAGGTTTTTATTTGGCCTTCAGTTATGAAGGAGAGTTTAGCTGGGTACAGTATTCTTGGTTGATAGTTGTTTGTTTTTAGGGCATGGCATACCTCATTCCAGGCTCTTCTTGCTTTGATTGTCTCTGCTGAGAAATCTGAGGTAATTCTAATTGGTTTCCCTTTATAGGTGATTACCCTTTTCTCCTTGACAGCTTTAAGGATCTTTTCCTTGGTCTGGGTTGATCCTGTGTGGATTATAATGTGACGGTGGGATGTCCTATTCTGGTCTGGTCTATTTGGGGTTCTAAAAGCTTCTTGTATCTGAATAGGCCTATCTTTTTGTATGTTTGGGAAGTTCTCTGCTAGGATCCTGTTAAACAAATTTCCTAGACCATTAACTTCTGTTTCTAGGTGCTCCTCTACACCCATTATCCTTAGATTGGGCCTTCTGATGGTGTCTTCCAGGTGTTGGATAGACCTATCATATTTCTTGGACTTGTCTTGGATGGTTGTATGTTCTTTCTCTATAATATCTAGGCTGTCTTCAATCCCTGAGATTAGATCTTCTGCATGGTCTAACCTGCTGTCAAGACTCTCTACTTTGTTTTTTATCTCTTTTCCTTCTAATTGGTCAGCTTTGATGGCTTCAAGTTCTTTGTTGAAGCTCTGTTTTAGGTCTTGTATGAATTTCTTTACTTCCTTAATTTGGTGTTCTGTGTTTGTTCTCAAATCACTTAGTTGATTGGTTATGGTTTCTTTGGACTCCCATTCCTTCTGTTGGGTTCCATTCAGCATTCCCTTTGTGGTCTCCCTGACTTCCTTCAGCTCTTTGTTAATGGATTCCATGAATGCCTTTAGTGATCTTTGTGTATTCTCTACCTGGTCCCTCAATTCCTGGATTACACTTTGATTAGCTTCCTCCCGTCTGTGGGATTCCTGCAGTTCCCTTTCTTCCCGTTCGTGGGATTCCTGCAGTTCTCTTTGAGTGTTCTCTGCCTGCTCACGCCATTCCTCCCTTTCTCTTTGAGTATTCTCAAGTTGTTCACGCAAATCCTGTATCAGTTTTTGAGTAGCTTCCTCACGCTTATGATATTCCTGTGTAAACTTCTGGGATGCCTCCTCTCTCTCCCTATCAATCTCATACAGAGTCCTTTGTACATTGTCAAACTTCTCATTTATCATGTTTGCTATTAGTGTTTGTAGAGCTATTTGGGAACTCTCCTCTGGATTATTCTTTATCTGTTCTGTCACCTGATTATCAAGATTGGGAATTGAGATACCCGAATTTGCCATTTTTCTTGTGTTTTTCCAGCTTACTCGGCCCATTTGAGATGAAGATTGCAACAGTTTTGTGCTAGAACACTATCTTAAGGCAACCATCAACCAAAGTTTGCGTTTGTACAGTCAATAGTCTACAGATACAATCTAGTTCAACAGATACATCTATTCAACATCAAACAACTATATGTTAAAGGACTTCGAACTGCAGAAAAGAATTTGGAAAACCAGAAATTATTAGGATTAGGGAGAGATGTGGGTAAAAAATAGGAATAGGTTGGTGTGGGGAGGCACAGGGAGAGTTAACTATGTCCTAATCAAATTGCAGGAAATGGGTTGGGTAGGATGCAAGTAGAGAGAGAGAGAAAAAGAAGAGACGGAAAGGGGAATGAAGAGAGACCAGAAAAAAACATAGAAACGTAAAAATTAATGTTATTATAGAGGTTAAAAGACCGTCTATTTAGAGAGGAATGTGAATATGTTCAGAGAAGGGGAGGGACGTAGAGGAGATGTGAAAAACTTTAAGGATGGGAAAGGGAGAAGAAAAGATCAGAAGTTCAGTAGAGCTAGACAAAAAACAAAAAGATAATTAAGAAAGAAAGAAAAAGAGAAAGAAGACAAGAAAAGAAAGGAAAACGCTCATTCACATATTCCTAAAATAAAAATTATAAGATGAGAATAAAAAAGTTACTGGACAACAATTATTTTTTCAGAAGAGGCAAAAATTAAAGATTAATAAAAGTTTTAGAAGGGAAAAAAATTTATATATATATATATATATATATATATATATATATGGTAAACAAAAAACAAAAAACAAGCAAAAAAAAGAAAAGAAGAAGAAGAAAAAAAGAAAAAGAGAAAAAGAAATAAAAGTCTTTTGATTTTTTGGGGGGCGGGGAGGAGTGGGAAGAATCCTGTATCTCCCTTTTGTCTGTAACCAGTCTCTTGTTGGAGTCTCTGGTCAGCTTGAGGTCTTGTGGCTTGATTGGTTTCTTAAGTCGGTTGGTTGGAAGAGGCAGAAAAATGCTCTGCTTTACCCAAGATTTTGAGATCCCCCTCCCAGGTTAGTTTTCTGGGAGGGTGATCTGCTTTGAGAATCACAAAAGAGGGGGATGTGGTGATGAGGCTAGGTTCTGGGTAGAGTTGAGGCCTTTCAACAAACAGTAGGTTTTCCCTGGGGCTATTTTGTGATAAAGCTCACAGCGCCCAGCCTGGAGCCATTCTCAGGGTTTCTGTTTTTCAATTGATTGTGGTAGCTGCTAGAGGGAGGGGCAGCCTGTGGCTCTGGTTACCCAGTGAGGCAAGGCACTCCAATGCTGGCGCCTGAGCTGGGTGACTTTTCCCTGGATGGAGCTGAGTCTGGCAGGTCACTTCGCCGTTAAGTTCTTGTGACCTGCTAAATGACTCATTTTATTCCAAGGCCTGAGCTGGAGCTAGCAGCTCCTCCGAACTTTGTCGGTAGCCAAGATGGAGATCACCGGTGCTTGGTGGGAGGGGTGGCCTTCCCTCCTCTGCTCCCTGAGGAGTGAGGATGTCGGGCTTGTACTCATGCCGAGTCTTGGATCCTGGGTCGTCTCTGGTCTGCAGACAGCAGGATGAAGATGTTCGCTCCTTGTCGGTTCTTGTTGGTGTTGAGTAGAATCCGCTCGTCCGCTGCATCTGGCTCCTTCGTCCTGGATTCTCTGTGTCTCAGGTATGACACCGCGGCGGTGGTCGCCGCCACGACCCTGCCGCCGCAGCGGCAGCTGATGTGTTTCCTTGGCTTCCCCTCTCTTGTCTAACTCTCTGTCCTGTGATGGCACACTTGGTGTGATTCTCTGGCTTAGGACTGTTCACTGGAACTCTAAAACTGCTTTCTATGCGAGAGCTTGTTCAGATTCCAGCTTCTCCTCTGCCATCTTCCCGGAACTCCTTATTTCCATAATTTATAATATGTGTAGTATGACATTTTGTTTTAGATCACTAAGAATATTAGAGCATAACTGTATTTATTATAAATGTGTATATCTTTTGACCCTAAAACAAAACTTTCTGCCTTAGTCTTTTAAAATAATATAAAATTGTAAAGTATATATATAGAAGTTATTGTTGCTAATGTTTTATCATCCTCCTCCTCCTCCTCCTCCTCATCATCATCATTATCATCATCATTTTGGTAATTTTGAGACAGAAAGTTGTTATGTAGTGTAAGCTGACATCATTATAATTCTCATGTCTTAGTATCTTGTATAAAAGTTTATGTACCATCATGCTTCAATTTTAAACAATTGTAATGATAAATTATAGATATTATAGATGTATAATACTTAATAATTTATTGAAATTATAATTATTCTCCTAAAATTACATTAAAGGATCTGATAAGGAATATTCTTTCAAAGCATTTTATATATATATATATATATATATATATATATGTATATATATATATGGGCCCATATATAGGCCCATATATAGGCCCATATGTCTTGAAAAATACTTTTTTCTGGGTCTTTAATTTTAAGAAATATGAATTTGGGTTTCAATTTTCTTTTGGAGACAACAAGCATCCAACTATAGTACCTATTTCACAGTTGCACTCAATATACCTACTAGACTCAATCTGCCCACACATCCCTATTTCACCTCTAACCACAGCGCCCTCTTCCTGACATTCTTGTCCACTGAGGATGTATCCTCTTCTTCCTGCTAGTATTCTATTCAGTTGAATAAACACTTTATTCAGTTAACTCAAATGTGTAAGCACTTGCAAAAGTAAAACGTAGAGAAAGGAATAAAAAAATCAGTTATTTAGATACTTATAATCAGAACTTTGTCTCTTAAAACTAAAAAATATTTTATATTAAGTATAAACTCATGAGTCACAATTAAAGTCTGTATCAATTGTATGTTGTGAAAATACACATATTATAGAATTCATAAGATGTGTGTAAACTTTTCCTGCATACTATTCAATAATATATATTGATAAACCTAAAAATCTATGATGGTTTTCATTTTTGTTGTAATGCATGAATGAATTCAGGAATATTTTGCTTGTTCAAGTTATAAATAAATCATTTGGTTTTATCATCATGTCTAAAGCTTTCCTATCCCAGAATACTGGGTTTTATTTCTGTTGCATGATGATCCCGTTCTATATGCAGGATTTATCACAGTGCATCTGAGAACACACCTTCTCAATTATTATTTCTCATAGACTAAGTACGGGGTGTTTCATGTTCCATTTGTTCTCTTGTTGAATATTTGTTTTGGCTGATTTCTATTCATGCTTCATATATTGCTCATTCTTTTCCCATATTTCTTTTTGACATGGAAACTGTGGTGAATAATACTGTCAGAGATATCATTTTGTTTCATTTTTAATCTTCATCAATCACCTCCAGATGAGCAGTTTTTAACTATTCCTTTTTTTCACTACCTTCCATTGGCACATTATTCCTATTTTAGCCCAAGAGAAGACTCAGAGAACATATATTACAGTAAATTCAGTTTTCTGTTTCAAATTATTCGTTCCACTATAATATCTACTTTGTAATTGTTCTGAATTAGGGATATTATGTTCTCTGAAGGTTCATGTCATCACCATATAGTAAAACAAATACTAAAAGTTATTTTGATCTATTAGAAACATTTTTTAAAACTAGAGGAAAAGGCATATGCTGACTTATGAAATGATAACTCCTCTGTGCACACCTTAAAAAAAACAATAAAATTATACATTACTAAAGTAGGGTAGAAGATCACAAGCAAAAATAAATGAAAATTTTGTTCACTTTATCTATAATTATGCATTGAAAGCTGGGGAAAATTTTCCATAGTTTTGTGTAATTTTTATTTATCCAAGTTATTTGTATACCTTAATGGTTTGTACAAAATTTATTGCAATACTTTATCTAATGAAATGTATATACCACAACTCTAAAACTCTACTTTTTCTCACCAAGTTAATACAGGTGTTTAAGAAAGTCCTAAATCAATAAATATACCTCCACTAGTAATGCAGCAGCTGCTGTATGCAATCTTCCTGTTCAGTTAATTTCCCCCCCGCCAAATAACTTGTTAAATTCACAGGAACTGAAATTTTTCAGTTCTTAAATTTAATGAATTGTTAGTTGGCTTTGAATTCTTACACCTAGTGTTATATTCCTGAATGGAATTTAGATCTTGCTCATAATGACCAAACTTCATTATGTAGATATTCAATTCCAGAAGAAGCCTAGAGAGTCACGAAAGATACTGAATCTTAATACTTTTTTCCCCATTGATTTCAAGATATAGAATCTTGGTACAAATTTAAGATTATTGATTAGGTTCTGAACAAAGCAAACTGAAAAATTCCATCTGGCATTATTTTTAATGAGAGGTTACTAGTAGTGAGGCTATACCAACTACGGCTATATCAGTCACTTGGGGGAAGATGGTTGAGGGCTTGTTCTCAGTGTGCCTGTAATACAGTCCCTTTTTTAGTTCCACATTTTGTTATGTGTTTGTTTCATTCAGTTTGATTGAAATGGATTATATCTGGGTCTCTCTAGCTCAGAAAGATCACAGAAGATGTGCTCCTCACTTCAGGATAATTTTATTTTTCTTGATATAATGATAATGTATATTCCTTCACTTTATTATTTATTTTTAATTCTACTCATAACTGTACACAAACATGTATTTCAATATCTTTCAGCCTTCTTCATTCTCTTTCCTTCTCTCCACTTGTCTCCACAAACAATCCCAATATTAAAATCAAATTCTCCCTCTTTCTCTCTATCCTCTCTCTGTTATGGGTGTGTGTGTGTATATATATATGTATATATGAATGTATAATGTGTGTATGTATATATCTGTTTAAAGGTATATCATTTCAATACATATAAGACAAAGCATTTCATATTTGCCCCTCTGAAGCTGGCCTCCTTTGATTAACATAATGATCTCCAGTTTCATTCATTTTCCTGAAAATCACATAATTTCCTTCTTTAGAGCTGAATGATACTCTATTGTCTATTGTTTCCCTGTTTATTAGCATATATTATGGATGCAAATGGGCTTAATTATGCTACTTTCTGTCATGTGTCCAGTGTATCCTGATCAAATCCACTTCCTCTATCATTGTCCTTCATAATTTGCTCATTAAACCCATTTTAACAAGTTTCAATGCTCTGTTTGCATACAAGTATGTAAAGTATTTTGACTATATTCATCCTTCTTCACCTATTCTTGCCTACATCCTTCTTTTCCCATCCACTGGCACGCACCAACCAACAGAGCCCATCTTATATTCCTATCATTCATCCATTCATCAGTTTTAGGGCATCTTGGCTGCTTCTTAGCTTAACTATGATGAAAAGCACTATACTAATAATGAGTTGTTCAAGTGCGTTTAATGAATGCTAACTTACATCTTATCAATAAACAAAGATCCAAACCAGAAGTCAACAAGTTTATCTCAGAACTAAACAATGCCATGGATAAAATGCCTTAAACAATATTTCACCCAACTGTAGAAGATTACACATTTTTCTAGTCATCGATGGAACTTTCTACAAAACAGATCATGTATTAGGCCATAAAAATCTTAAAAAATACAGGAACCTTTGGGAATGTAAAAGTCAGTAATTTAAAAAAAAATGTTTATGTCTATAAATACCTACATAAGAAAATGATCAACCACAAACAACCACACATGCACCTTAAATAAATAGAGAAATCAACCTAATAGTTTATTTGAAGCTTTTTGGGCATTGGTCTGTTCATATGTGAAAATGGAACTAAGAGAGATAGGGTTGCACTATTGAAGGATAACATTAGTCAAGAGATATTGTAGTCATAAACTGGCATGTTAATTGAAAACTTATTGTATAATTAGCTAAACACAATTCAAATGAACATTCCAATCAACAAATGAGTAGTTGGAAAGAAATAATTAAATATTAGGGCATTAATTAAATATTAAATGGAGATCAAGTAAGAATGAATCAATCAACAAAACAGTCCATCTTCTAAAAGATCAGCAAGGCTGACAAATGTTAAGCTGAACTAAACAAAGAAAAACAAAGAGAATCCTTTGCCCTCGTTGTCCACTGGAGAAGCCAGATTATTTGAAATATCTTGGGTGAATTTAACTACTGGATTTTGTTTTCATTTTAGATTTAAAAGTTAGGGAAAACCTTCCATATTTTTACCATGTACCATATGAATGACATAAGAGTATATTATACCTTTCCTTCAGTGGATAAAACATAGGAGATCATGTAAAAATGACATACAATTAAGTCGTTTTTAATTAAAAGAGACCATTATTATAATTATGGGCAAAGTAGTTTGGCAAGTGCCAGAAGTCTCCCATTTAGGAGCACAGAAAATTATTTGAAAAATTATTTGAAAAGGCTGCTTTAAATAATGGAAACTTTCATGAAAGCAGAGTCTGAATCTTATCAGTACAAGAGGAATAAGTAACAAAGGGAAATGAAAATCAGTCTGCTTGATCTGTCATTCTTTGCTATGGCAACAAGGAAACACAAATCAATTGCAGCTAACAGCAAAAAATTACTTTTTGCTTGTATTTACAGAAACTTCACTGGTCAGCTGAAACAGCTCTAGTTTTTCTACATATTATCTCATTCTAGGGCTCAAGATGAAGGAATAGCCAATCCTTTCCAATACATTTAAAGTGTTTGCTTGGATCTAGTGTATAAGCTTGTTCACAGTCTATTAGCCAAATCAGATTGGTGTTCATGCCCAGACCGACTACAGCTGCTAAGCACACTCTACTGACTGCAAGGGCAATTTGGGAGAATATGATGTGAAGAATAAGACTCTTCTAAAATCCAGATTAGGAAAATGGCAGACTGTTGCATTTTGTGTTTTACATTCATATAAATAATCTTTTGAAAGAATTGAAATGTAAAAATATTCTACATTCTTGATATATTCATAAAACATACTTTCATATACTGATTGAATTATACCATAAAAACAGGGCAAATTCGAAGCCCAGCAAAAGAGGCTGAGCTGAAAATCAAGCACATGTTGAAGTGTAGGAAAGAGCACCAATTCAGACCCCTACATTAAAATTCGATCAAATAAGTCGTGCACACTGAAAGAACACATGGGTAAAGAACATTCTTACCACCAGGAAAATAAGAAAAGAGTAGTTGGTTTTGAGTTTTTTGTCTTTTTTTATTTTGAGCTCTGGGTTAAAAATGTAAAATATTAAGCAAAGAATGTAGGATGTAGAATCACTGACCTAGCCACAAGCAAATTATATATATATATATATATATATATATATATATATATATATATATATATATATATATAATTTACATTCTAAATATCTATACATCCTTTGCTTTATTGAAGTTTTAACATATATTGGTTCTGTTAGAACATGATCATTGTATGGCCATGATAGAAGGTGGATGTTTGCAGCCATGTCTTAAAGTTTCCTTCAACACAACTGAAAACAAACTTTTTCAAAAGATTTCCCACTAATAAGAATTCAGCCATCATGACAGACAGTAACAAAAACATGAAATATTAGATTTTCAAGGCCTTCACACTTAGCAATATTAAAAAGTTGTAATAAGGTATTTAAGAATGACAATGAAATGATAAAACCTTGATAGTGAAGCAAGTATTATTATAATAATACAAACCTCTGAAATCAAAATATTGTTTCCAGTAGTTAAAATAAATTTATAACAATATATTATAGTGATTAGCTATTATAGGAAACATTTCTACATATATCTACACATATGTAGTCATACATATATTTATAAATGCTTAATTACACATTCGTATTGTATGCACAAGTTGTATTTCTTTAAATCTTTCCTGGGTTCTCTAATAGATTTAACATAAAAATTCATAAGAACCTGGCCAAATTTTTCACAAAGTTTCTACAATATTAGTATCACAATTCATGTACATTTTTTCATTTTAAAACTCAGGTATAAGCATTCCAAACATTCCTCATTTTTCATTCCTCAGTTTCGATCTTTTGACATTATTAGAATATTCAACGTTGGTTCTTCGAATGCATGGGCCCTGATGAATCCCTTCAGGTTACTATTTTATCAATATAAGCAATATATTTTTTATTAATAATAGGTGATTCATAGAGAGTGATACCATTAATCTCAAAATGACCTACTAATGAAGAAAGACTGATTGTCTTCTGAACCTGTACATGAAGTTCATAAAAAGTAACCAGATAGATGACTGGCTTCCATATTTGAAGAATGGAGTATAGATTAAGTGAAAGAAAAAAACAAATCAAATAAATTATTATTAAATATTATTCTTAAAATACAAAAAGATAAACTATATTAAAAATAAATGTGTACAGATATGTAAATGAGAGAGACATATTCATATGTTGAGAGCAATGAAAACAATATATGTGATAAATTATTTGAAGAGACAATGGAGGATTTATTTAAAAAGAGAAAGAAAACTGGATTCCATAAAAATCTTGAAGTTTAGGGAAAGAAATTTTTATTGAAGATACTATTGAACACATGATGATATACAGAATTCAAAAATAAGGGAATTCGCTTAATTGAAGAATAAGGCAATTCTAGTTATAGTAGGCTATTGTGGTTTTTCCTTCTTTCACCTCCTCCTCTTCATTCTCTACTTCCTCCTCCTCCACTTTCTCCTCCTTTTCTTTCATTGTGATAATGTCTTTCTCTTGCACTCTACCACTTGAAACAAATCAGCAGTACTTTTGTTTAATTTTGTCTATTAGATAGTATCATTAACTTTGAAATAGTCTCCAGTCATAATCATCCTGATTTTCCCTTCTGAGTAGTTGTCATTAAGACATGTATGACTATGCATGGCTATTTAAAAATGTGTAAATAGGTAGTTAAATTTGAGACTCCTTTCTGAAAGGAATGCAAATTGCTCAAGAAATAAGAGCAAAAATTGAAAATGCTTTTGCATCAAATTAAACAACTTCTGGACATCAAAGCAAATAAGCATTCAAATATAAGGAAAATCTATAAAATAAAGAAAATGTTTTCTAGCTATTTGTCAAGTAAAGGACTATACTTTAAAAAATTTCAAACCAACTGAAAACTGAAGAAAAGAATCCAGTTTGTAGCTGGACAAAATAAATGATCAGACAATTCTCAATGAAGCATATGTGGCCAATAAACAGACAAAAACCTCAACATCCTTTGTCATAAAAAATTGAAATGATAAAGATATTCCATCTCACTACAATCAGAATGGCAATCATTAAGAAAACAAGCAGCACTAATGTGAGGTGAATAAAATATAAATCAGTGCAGCCATTGTGAAAAACAGTATGAAGAGTCTTTAAAAGACTAAAACTGCTATATATCTTGCTATAAAACTCCCAGGTATGTATCCAAAGGAATATAAGTAAGCATTCAATAAAGACACAACTGAACAGTCATGTTTATATTAGTAATATTCAGAATAGCTGAACAAAAGAACCAGAGTATGTGTCTATCAGGCAACAAATAACTAAGATAGATGGTAGATGGAAAGATAAAAAGTAATATATTGGTTAAATAATGATCTTTATTGAATCTTTGTACAACATATGCATATATCACTTAATATACATATTTTTAATTTGTCAACTAAAATTAACAAATATATAATGAGGAAATTGTATACAAATCCAGACTCAAGCTGAGCCATATGTACTGAATATGTAGCCACAATGAATCAAAAGCATTTAAGAAATGAGAAAAAAGTGAATATTTGGATACAACACATGTTTTCAGGAAGGAGACAAGGGAGAACAACGAATAAGAGGTAAGAATGACAGAGAAAGAGAGACGGACAGACAGACAGACAGACAGACAGACAGACAGACAGAGACAGAGAGAGAGAGAAATGTGAACAGAGAGACAGCACCAGAGAGAGATGGAAGGGAAGGATTTTCCACTTGTTAAAAGTCTCAGCTTTTATCTCCGTTTTTGAGTATCCCAGTTTTTTGGAAAAAATAAAAAATAAATATTCAGAAATGAAAATACCGACCAAAAGAGAAATATAAACAACCTGTGGAAAATTCTTTCCCTTGTCCTTCGCAAAATAGACTATAATTACAAAATCTGAGTAAAGCAATTTCTCCTCAGTGGATATTTTTAAAAGAAACAGAAATTATAGGATTCATACAGAGATAATATTTTAAAGTGCTAGAGATTCCCGCAAAACAAGTACCAGCTGATAATGGGATGAAAACTGAGAAGATCTTACAACATACATGAAACAAGCATTGGAATATTTTGCCACTCTGGGCAAAGTGCAAGCCTACTGAGAAAGTCACATGAAAGAAAAGGGATGGGCAAACAGAAAGCATAGTAATATGACTTAGAAAATGACAGATATTAGTCAAAAATTCAGAAATAAAGCCCAAACCAGGAAAGATAAAGATAACAATCGAACACACTAGAATATTAAGGAAAAAGATAATGGTAAAGTAATGAAAGACAAAGTTTCACCTTGGTTTTAGAAGGCATAAAGAAAATGAAAACAATAGAACAAAAATTCTCCTGAATTTATAAAAGATATATAAATGCATACTGAATGTTTACAGTATATCAGAGGAAAATTTACCGACTGCACTCAGCAATGAAGAATCTTGCATTTAGCCCTCTAATTATTGTTTAGACTATAACAACCATATATTGATAAGCAAGTAGAGGGATAAGAAGATAATCTGTTGTGATCTCCAGCTAAATTTAATCAGGTGTAGCTGGCTGGTTTCAGGAAATATTCCCTCTGGAAACATGTGCTAATAAAGTATACATAAAATATCTGCTTATTATGCTTATACAGTTATTTTATAACATATTATACTTAGATAAGCATAAAATTTATGCATTCTAAGAGAGCTCCATTATTTCTAGTAATACATAGTGTTATATTGTTTATGGCTTATTATTGCTTATTGCTAGTTAGTACTAAGGGAAAGACTCACACATGTATCCATTCCCTAAAGGTGCAGTAAGGAAGTCAAACAGAAACTCTGATTACAGAAATTGGGCTGGGACTGTAGCTCAGTGAACTTAACATGCATAAAGCTAATGATTCTACTTCCTAAACTAAATCAGATAGATGTTATATAGAAAAGCAGATGGACATGACAACTTGTACTTCTCATTGTTGCAACAGGTCCACCTGTATCCTTAAACAACTGGTTTTTGCCCATCTCCTCCACAAGTTATACTGACATCAAAAATAGTGAAAGCAGGGGTTATACTGTGGGGGAGGGACATACAAAGCAACAAAGAGATAATCTTATAAATGCTTTAGAAACACATGCACGAAAGAAAAAAAACATTAAAATACACATCTAAGGGTTCATTTTCCTGACATCACATTATCTGACCTTTTCCGCTTGCAATGTCGGTGCGGGGGGGGGTAAGGGAGAGAAGGAGAAGGTTTGGGATTGGGTGTGAGGGGGGGAGGCTGGGAAGGGATGTGAAGGGTAAACAAAGGAAGAGGCTGCAATGCTTGGTAAGAAATGTACGCATTATCCTGCTCATGTAATTGTAACTCCTCTGTACAGTATGTTCACAAATAAAATAAAATTAAAAAAAAAAAGAAAAGCAGATGGAGAAGGACAGACAGACAGTCAGATAGATGGATGATAGGTTTTTTTTTTCACAATTTTGGGAGCTACAAAAGTAAATATTACTTCTTGCTCTAGGCTGTATTAAAAGGGTCTGTTGTGGCCTTCCTTTTCCTTGAATTCTAGATTACTATCATTTTTCTGTTCTGAATTATTTTCAATGATTATCTCCTTGTCCAAACATTCTTATTTATTAAGGAAATTAGGCATATTATATTAAGCTACTTCTTTTTATTTGATATATATTTTTATTGCAAAGATACTGTACAGAGGGTTTACAGTTACATGAATATGGTAATGAGTACATTTCCTATAACTAGGCTCCTTCTAAATGATATAATTTTGAGCCAATTAACTATGAAGATTCCACTACCAAAGAAATTTCCGTGAGATTAAAATCTACATACATGCAAAACATGCAGTTTAGCCATGTCACAAATAATAATAACAAGAACTACAACAACAGCAATAATAAATACCTCTTGAAGCAGGTGATATTAAGACAAAATCATTCTTATCAAACACAGAGGGAAATCTGGGAAATACGAAGCTGGCCAGCCTACCTTGGTCTTTCTCTGTACTTTCTCTAATATATTCAAAGTCCTGTAAGATATTTCATCTCCAGATTTGTGCTCCTTGTTATTTCCTTATTTTTTCTGTGTTCACAGATTTTTGATACTAAATTTTGTCTTGGGCATCCTTAAGAATCCAACACTTCAAACATGAACATATGTCCCTCAAGGATGCCTACAAACGCTGTGTCTCCAAGACCATGCCAAGTCTCTAAAATTCTATTTGAATAGACTATGGAGATTCAAAGTATTCCTTTGCTTCAAACCCCTTAAAATAACCGTATTTTACTATTGTCATGCTCTACTTTTGCCAAATAAGTATCAAGTGTCATAATTCTTTGGAACAATTTCCTTTCCTTGTTGTAAAAGCTGACAGAAAAAATTCAAGTTGGAGAATACTTTTAGATTTAAGAAGTCTAAGACTGTGTTCATGCAAGCTTCATTTCTTAAGCTGGGTGGTAAATTTTAAAATTCTCATTAATCTTTCTGAAGCCAAGTTCTTTCTAAATAAGAAGTAAAGCATATAAAGGATTTCTTTGGGGGGGGGGGCTTGTTGTGGGGCCTGAACTCTGATCCTGGGCTCTACCACTTGAGCCACAGCGCCAATTCAGGCTTTTTTCTTTTTACTTATGTGGTGCTGAGGAATCGAACCCAGGACCTCATGCATGCAAGGCAAGAGCTCTACCACTGAGCCACCTTCCCAGCCCCATAAAGGATTTCTTAAAAGAAAAAAAAAGCAGGCACATTTATTTAGAAAGAAAAAAGCAGGCACATTTCATTTTAAATTTTAATAAAGCCAGAAAATTTTGTTTCTGAAGTTAATAGCTAAAATACAGTGCTTGGGATTAAATTTATCAGTAGCAAATGTGAGCAACAGTAAAGTACACATGTCTATAATACCTGTCAGGAGGTGGAAATGTGAGGATTTCAGCTCAAAGCCAACCTGTACAGAAATGTCTATGAGACTCATCTCCAATGAACCAGCACAAAGCCACAAGTGGTTTCCCTTATTTGCAACAACTAGAATATGTCTGAGACAAGCAGAAAAAGGTCAGATAAGATTATGTTAAAGGAAATGAATGCCAAGATAAGGACACAATTGTGTTTTTTTTTTCTTGCTTGCTATTGCTTCTAATGTATTTATAAGGTACCATGTGATTTCTTTGTTGCTTTGTATGTCCCTCCCCTATGGTATAACCCCTGTTTTCATTGTATTTGATGTTGGTATAATTTGTATAGGGGAAGGGAAAAACAAATTGTTTAAACAAGGATATAGGTTGACCCATTGCAACAATGAGATGTACAAGAAAACAGGGAAAACAAACTTTACAATTTAGGTGGGGGGAACGGGAGAGTGTAGTTGTGGAAGTGGGAGGGAAAAACAAACTTTACAATTTAGGTGGAAAAACAAACTTTACAATTTAGGTCGGGGGGAACGGGAGAGTGTAGTTGTGGAAGTGGGAGGGAAGGGATGGTAGGGGAAAAAAAAGGAGGAGACAACAATGATTCAGAAGCAATATACTCATTACCTTGCTCATGTAACTGCAACCCCTCCTCTGTACAGTGTTCTCACAATTAAAAAAAAACTTATTTAAAAAAATTCCAGAAGTGGACCAGTGCCTCAAGTGAGAGTATCACTCTTGACTAAAGATGCAAAAGTGCAGTGCCTAGATCCTAATTCAATCCCGAATACCTGCGCGCGCGCACACACACACACACACACACACACACACACACACACACACACACACACACTCATCTCTAAACAATGTAGTATAGAATATGAGTCAAATTTTACATGATTTGTGAGTCTGTGGGTTGAGGATATCTTGGATTCATTTGCAGGCTTTACACATATTCTGCAGAGAAAGCCAATAGAACCTTTGTTCAAGGTATGTTTTTGCTCTCATCCTATAGTATTTTTGCAGAAAAAATATCTGTACTTGATTCCAGTGCCCTGCATCTTGTATATACATTTTTTCTAATTTGGGAAGGGGAAGGAAATAACAAAATGCTGAAGTAAGGAAAGAGCTTGACCCATTGTAACAATGAGATGTACAAGACACTATGTTAAAAATGAACTTTACAACTTTGGAAGGGGGTGGGAGGAGTTGTGGAATTGGGGAGGGAAGGGATGGTAGGGGCAAAAACAAAGGAGGGGGTAACAATTCTGGTTAGGAAATGTACTCACTACCTTATTCATGTAACTGTAACCCCTCCGTACAATATTTTTACAATAAAAACATATAAAAAGAATATGTTGGTAGCTAATTTAAAACTGTCCAAGCTGACTGCATTGTCTGTGGTTGTGTAAACTTGTTCAAGCACTTTGTAAAGTAGTATGGAGGTTCCTCAAAAGACTCCACATAGAGCTCCCCTTTGACTCAATTTGGGACATTTACCCGAATGATCAGAAACAAGACCATACTAAAGCTATCAACACAACTATGTTTATTGCAGCATTATTTACCATAGCTAAGATATGGAACCAACACTGATGCTCCTCAGTAGATGAATGGATCAAGAAAATGTGGTATATATACACAATGGAATTCTATGCCTCCATCAGAAAGAATGGCATTGCCCCATTTGTGAGGAAATGGACAGACTTGGAAAAAATTATATTAAGTGAAGTAAGCCAGGCCCAAAGAAACATAGGTCCCATGGTTTCCCTAATTTGCAATAACCAGTGTATGTATTGAGTCAAGCAGAAAAAGACAGATAAGTTGAAGTTAGGCAAAATGGACCTCAAGATAAGGACTGAAGTGTTTTTTCTTGCTTTCTATTGCTTCTAATGTTTTATAAAGTGATTTTTTTTTCGGTTGTGGGGCATGAACTCTGGGCCTGGGCATTGTCTCTGAGCTCTTCAGCTCAAGGCTAGTGCTCTACTTATTTAGCCACAGTGCTACTTCCAGCTTTTTCTGTTTATGTGGTACTGAGGAATTGAACCCAGGGCCTCCTGCATTCAAGGCAAGAACTCTAACACTGAGCGACCTTCCCAGCCCAGGGTGATATATTGTTGTTGTTGTTGTTGTTGTTGCTTGGTGTGTCCCTTCCCCACCGTATAACTCCTGTTTTCACTGTAGTTAATGTTGGTATAATTTGTGGAGGGGAAGGGAAAAACAAATTGTTTAAATAGGAACCCATTACAACAATGAAATGTACAAGACATTAAGTTGAAAAATGAAATTTACAACTTTGGGGAGGAGTCGGGGGACTAGATGGGGGAGAGGGGGTGTCGCAGCAGGGATGGCAAAGGGAAACAAAGGAGTAGGCAACAATGCTTGATAAGAAATGTGCTCATGGTAGGACGAGGCCAGGCACGCCGAGCACAGCCAGGTTACAATCTGACTGGCTAGCCAGTCTGGAGCACCTGGGCCTCCAAGGGTAGGATCCTGGTTGCTTGTGTCCTGCTTGACAATTTACCTCTCTCCAGCTCTCTCCAGTTATGTCATGGTCCCCCAAACCCGGGGACCAGGAACCTGGTTTACTTGGTAAAAGGCGCCGTTGGCTTGCCCCACGGCCTGCCCCTCTGCTCCCCCCACACACACACAACCGGACTCGAACCTTGGGTATTTCAGGCCACTCCTCTGTAGCTGGAGACCTGACGGGCAGCCTCTGGGAGAAGCAGGCCCAAACCTTGTAGGCCCTCCTGCCCCAGGGACGCGAGGAGGATGAGCTGGCTCTTTCCCCTGACCAAGAGCGCCTCCTTCTCCACAGCAGGGTCCCTGGTGGTGGCCTCACCAGCCTCCAACAGCAGAAGCAGTGCTTGATCGAGTCCCTCCGGAACTCCCACTCCAGTATAGCTGAAATACAGAAAGATGTGGAATACAGATTGCCCTTCACTGTAAACAACTTGACAATTAACATTAATATAGTACTTCCTCCACAGTTTCCTCAGGAAAAACCAGCAATCAGTGTTTATCCACCAATCTGACATCCTTTAATGGATAAACATGGAATATATGTTACCTCTCAATTAGTAAGCAATTTTACAATACACTCAGATCTTGGAAAGATTAGCCAGAGTCTGTTGGATGAGTTTTGGAAGAATTCTCCTGTTTTAGCTCCCACTTCAACAGCATTTCCATACCTGTATAGTAACCCAGGTGGGCTGCCTCCTTATGCTTCTTAGGGTTTTCCATTTCTTCCTGCATATCCTCCTCAAGAAGCTAACAGAACATAACTTCTTTGTTACTGACACGGCTTCTTCTTCAACAAGTTATACAACAGCCAAGTCTGCTGCTCCTACATTTGGTGTCCTTTCAAGTCTGCCATTGCCTATTCCCACAATGGAAACTTCAACACCGATAAGCCAAAATGGTTTTGGGTACAAGATGCCAGATGTCCCTGATGCATTTCCAGAACTCTCAGAATTGTGTCACAACTCACAGATATGAATGAACAAGAGGAAGTATTACTAGAACAGTTTCTGAGTTTACCTCAACTAAAACAAATTATTAATGACAAGGGTGATTTAGTAAAAAGTATTGAGGAATTAGCAAGAAAACTCTCCTCTTGGAGCCCAGTTTGGAAGCCAAAAGGCAAACTGTTTTAGATAAGTATGAGTTACTTACACAAATGAAATCTACGTTTGAAAAGAAGAGGCAGAGACAACATGAACTGAGTGAGAGTTGTAGTGCAAGTGCCCTACAGGCAAGATGGAAAGTCGCTGCACATGAAGCTGAGGAAGAATCTGATAATATTGCTGAAGATTTCTCGGAGGGAAAAACTGAAATAGATGATTTTCTCAGTAGCTTCATGGAAAAAAGAACAGTTTGCCACTGTAGAAGAGCCAAGGAAGAGAAACTTAAACAAGTGATAGCAATGCACAGCCAACTTCATGGTCCATTACAGATTTTCCTGAAAACATGGACCGCCAAGAGAGAAATGAGACATAAAACTAAGTACATTATTTTAGATTTAAGGTTTGTAAGTTGGCATTTCATTGAAATGGCTGAATTCAGATGTACTCTACATTGTTTAAAGAACTGAGATTGTTTTTTATATAGATTAGAATGATTATGATCTTTGCTTGGAAAATTTTTCTGCAGTATTTGCACTAAAAACGCCTATTTATCATTGATAAATCCTGTCCTTTTAAAATTTCACTGCTATTCTTATAATTAAATACCTTATGCATGTGATTTTAGTTTTAATATTTTATGAAAAGTACTTAATCTTGTACTTTTAATTTGAAACTGCCTCATTTCTTTATCAAGAATGATATCTTCTTTAGATTATTTTCCTCTCAGTAATTTTTAAGTACTTTCAGCTATGGAAAGATACCCACACCCTCTCTTTTTCTTTCTTTTTGAATAAAACTTTCAAAAGCAATTTGTTTTTAAATATTCATAATACCAGAAAATATCAAACCTGCCAATGTGCCAGATATATACCTATAACATATAAATATACCTATTATATATATATATATATATATATATATATATATATATATATATATATATACCTTTAGTAAATAAAAAAATTCAAAAAATGTCTTAATTACATTGCTCATGTAATTGTAACCCCTCTGTATGGTATTTTCACAGTAATAAAACTTTTAAAAAATTAATTTAAAAAAATTTAAAAAATATCTCTATGGAAACCTAATCACCTTTTTAATCCTTTCACAAGTCCTCTAAACTGAATGATATATTTTACATGTTACTCTGCTACCCCTGCATATATTTTATTGTCCTAAGGAAACTCTTTAAAAGATAGTCTATTGATTGATATTTTGTGTGTCAACTTCCCAAAATATGTTCTGCCCTCAATCCAACTAAAAAATTCTCATCTTCATCTTCCTTTTTGAAAAGTGAACACCTGTCATTTAGATAAGAATCAATACATGATTTCATTCACCAGATATTCAAACTGTCATCTCAGTTGTCAGGAATAATAGAGTTCAATCAATATACTCATTTATTCTATATCAAACTCTTTGATACATTCTCATGGCATTGATAACAAAACCAAGCATCAACATATATGACTTTATTTCATCTCATGTTCTCTCTGGAATGTTTAGAAAATTGTCTCTTAAATGTACAGCCACAGAGTAGCTATATTTAGTTGATTAATAAATTATTTTATTTACTAATCTATTTATTTCAGTAATGGGACTTGAACTCAGGGACTCAGTGTTATTGTTCCTTAAATTTTATGCTCATGGCTAGTGCTTTACCATTGCAGCCACATAAGAGTCTTACAGATTTACATGCCTGTGTGGGAATCGAGTCATGATCTGAGATGTCAGCCTCCTGAGTGGCTAGGACTACAGGTATGAGCCACCAGTGCCCAGTTTTATACTTAGTTTATTTTAAATTAGATTTATTCAGAAAGGCATCTAAGCGAAAATGCTATTTTTAATATTTTAAGATCCAAACTACCTCCAGAGTCCTCTCCTCATTGTTGATGGACTCATTTGCCCAGGGATGACTATTATTTGGGTCCTTATAAGAAATTTATGACAACATGTGAAAAGAAACAAATTTGTAATTTTATACTGGAAAGTCAGAGTCTAATTTGCAGGACTAAACATAGTGAATACTCTCCAGCTGTGAACGCGTGAAAACTATAGACAAGGATGATCAAGAATGGCCTCAGCTAGGATTCTAACCAGTGAATTCGAGGCTAGGAACCAGGGCAAATACAAGGCTTCATGGTTCAAATTTGATAATGAACTCTAAGGGGAGCAATGGACAATCAGCCTCATCTAAAAGACTAGCTGGGAGTGGGATTCTGCAGACGTTGTTGGTCATGAGCTTTTCCAACCTAATAGGGATTGAGATTTATTTACACATAATCTCTCCAGAAGAGGTCACTAACACCATGACTGTCCATTCATTGAATTGTGTCACACTAAACAATGTCATTTCATCAAAAGTGATTTAGAATTACCAAGATCATCTTGAAAGACATTTAAGATGACTCCTTTCTTTATTCCTTCTGAAAAACTTTGATGGATGAATCTGGGAAGATGAAGGACAAAATTCACTCACTTTTGAGGCTGGGAAGGTGGCTCAGAGTGGTCGAGTACTTGCCTCCAATACATGAGGCCCTGGGTTGGATTCCTCAGCACCATATAAACAGTAAAAACAACAACAACAACAACAACAAAAACAAAGGCCAGAAGTGGCACTGTGGCTCTAGTGGTAGTGTTCTAGCCTTGAGCTGAAGAGCTCAATGACAGTAACCAGGCCTAGAGTTCAAGCCCCACAACACACAAAGAAAAAAAAATCACTTTTTTTTGTTATTGTTCTCTTATGCCCGACAATGTTTTCTTCTCATAAGAATTTTGTTGAATATGAGATTCTAAACTTCTCTTTCTGTTTTAGTTTTGCTCTATTTTGTTATGTCTTTCTTCCATACTTTAAATATTCTCCTCCATTTAATTGTTGCTTGGAAAAATATAGAAGATTTTGATAAAATCTTTATCTTTGTCCCTCTGAAGTAAGGCTCCACTATGTGTGATTTTTCTTTCTTTTTTTAAATTTAATTTAATTTTATTGTAAAGGTGATGCAAAGAGGCTTTATAATTCCATAAGTAAGGTAGTGAGTTCATTTCTTGTCAAGCATTTTTACCCCTCCCTCATTTTTTCTTCCACTTTCCCTCTGACTCACCACAGCTAAGAGACATTGTGTTAGAACCAGACAGTCTTTCTTTTTCTCTTAAAAATATATTTTATTATTACTGTTCAGCTAATACACAGATGTATTGTACAGGTAATGTTATAATTATGTAAGTCAGATAATAAATGTATTTCCTTTTGAACTCTGCCACCCATTCCTTTGCTCTCTCCCAGTTTTTCTCTCCCATCCCTACTCACAGTTTCAGTTTAATTTAAATTTAAATTTTATTGTCCAGGTGTTGTACCTAGGGGTTACAGTCACATAAGTAAGTTAGTTAGTATATTTCTTGCTAACTTTTTACTCCTGCCTTCATTTTTCTCCTGCTTTCCCTTCCCCCAAGCCCTCCCCCAAAGTTGTACAGAACATTTCCAACATACGGTTTTGTGAGTATCACGGTTGAATTGGTTCTCATCTTTGTCCTTTGACTCACCATTTTTGTTACCCTTCCCTAATTGATATAAACATTTATACAATACCCAGGGTACCAAAATCAAATACAGTGACAACAGGAATTATACCATAGGGGAAAGTACATGTAAAAGAAACAAAAAAAAAATCCACATAGTACATTAAAAAAACAACAACAACAAAGAAAAACCTCCTGTGCCCATATCTTGGGATTCATTTTTCTTAGCATCATCTTATATGATCATATGTACATAGCTATTGAGCTATTCTGTTCATCTGCTAAGATTATCCTAGATGTATACTATTTATTACACATAAGGGAAACCATGGGACCTATGTTCTTTTGGGTCTGGCTTATTTCACTTAATATGATTTTTTTCCAAGTCCTTCCAAATGGGACCGTGTCATTCTTTCTGATAGAAGCATTGAATTCATATATATCTTCTTTTTGGTTGGTCATGGGGCTTGAACTCTGGGCCTGAGCACTGTTCCTTAGCTCTTCAGCTCAAGGCTAGAGCTCTACCACTTGAACTACATGCCACTTCTGGTTTCTCTGTTGATTTATTGGAGATAAGAGTGTCAAGGACTTTCCTGCCCAGGCTGGCTTTGAACTCAATCCTCAGATCTCAGCTTCCTGAGTAGCTAGGATTATAAGCATGAGCCACCGGCACCCAGCATATATCACATTTTCTTGATCTATTCATCTATTGAGGGACAGTCAGTTCATTTTCTACATACTGTCTAATGAATACCACTGCTGCATTTGTTCTCCCTTTGTCCCACCTTTTCTGTGCCCCCCCATCCTTCAAATGACAAATAAAGGAAAATAACAAAAACAGCAGCACCAACACCAAAAATCTCATTTCCATCTCTTGGAATTCATTTCTTTAAATATTATTTTATAAGAACATGTGCACATAGTGATTGTTCCTTTTTGATATGCTGCTATGAATATCTGCCAATGGTCTCACTGTGTGGTGGGTAACTTTTTTATTTCTGCTGTTGGTGTTCTGCCATTAAAATATGATTTTTTAAAATATTTTGCTTTGTTTTCTGTAAGCTTCTGGAATTTCATATAAATTTTGTTTAATTTTCAACTATTATCATTTGATCAGCTGTTCTGGCCTTTGTATTCTTGTTTCTCTGGTATTCATTATACATATATGATACCTTCAATAATTATCACATAGATGCTGAATATTTTATTTCTTTTAATTCATTCCTTTTTCTATCTCCTCAATTTCAGATTGGTAACTGTCTATTGAAAAGTCTTTAAGCTCACTGATTTCATATGTATTTTTCCCACTACACTGATGAGTTCATCAAAGTCTTTTGTTTTCTGTTTTATACTAATATCGTCAGTGATATTTTAAAAATTCTTTCTAATGTTACTGTCTCTCTCCTTACCTGTATGTTTAATTCATGATGTCCAATTTGTTCACTCCATGTAGTAATTATGATTATATAATTCTTTGAAATTGTCAGTCTGAAAATTGTTATATTGGATTAAAAATTCATACATATTTTCTGAACCTGGCTCTTAGTGTCTCTTAAATTTTTGTAAAAAGACAAATACATCAAGTACATAGAATACAAGTAAAAAACGCCAGTAGTATGAAGATTTATATTTATATGGCTGGGCATTAAGATCTATTTCATCTTTGCTGTACTTGTAGGTATTAAAAGTTCTTTACTTTTTATATTCTTGTTTTATTTATTCCCCCCTGCTGGATTTGGGGAAAATAAAACACCTTGCTGTTATATAGCCTTTGCTATATCACCATCAATCACTTATACCCAAACCCTGTGGTAGGTTTGAAAGGTATCTGTAAAGATATTTGCTTTGTATTTTATACCTAAGTTTCTCTTGCTTTCCGTTTCCCTCTGTTTTCTCCATCCCAGAACCATCACCCCAGTCTCTCTCTTTCTCTTTCTCTCTCTTCCTCTCTGTCTTCCTTTCTCCTCCAAAATTTTCAGTTTTGACTTTCCTAATACATGACAGAAAGGCAAGAAGAGGCTGGGGTTTCAAACAATCCTTTCCCTATTTCAAATCACACAATAGTGGCACCGTTTTTCTTAACCAGAAGCCCATTCTTGCCAAGAACAAGATATTTTGGGAGCATCTCTTTTCCTCGGATGTCAGAAATTATTAAAATCTGAGCATTGTGATGGGAACTTGTCAAAACTCTTACAGGTAAATTTCATAGAAATATATCTTCATTACTCCCACTAAAGAAGTTTCTCACCAAGTTGTAACTGAACCTACTTTTCACCCAGTGTCTAGCAAATTAAAGATGTTATTGTGTGTGAGAGGAAACTGAGTTGATTTGAACATGGATTACCCCAACCTATCTTTGTGTTAACAATCCACCCCAAATGTATTATCATGCACTGGAGTTAATAATATATGCAATTTATAAGGATTAACTGCAAAGGCATTGAAAATCTGAAAATGAATCTGATTTTTAGATTTAAAGGCAATTTCTAGCATATTAAACCTGTGCATGTTCTTAAACATCATAAACAAATGAAGCATTCTACATACTCACGATACATGTATGAGTGATATGGGGGCAATATTGAAGTAGACACAAGCTCACAGGAATGAGAAAATATCATCATATTATCCAAATTACACAATGAACACTGTGGTAGCTATCTACCCACATATTCTAATAACAATATCAGAGGAACTTCATTAGGAAAGTCTTTTTTTATGTGGTGCTGACCAATCGAACCCAGGGCCACAGGCATGCAAGGCAAGCACTTTACCACTGAAAAAAAGAAAAAAGAAAAGTCTTTTTTATGAACTGATAAATTTAAATTTTCCCTTAAACTTGATGATGTTTTAACTCGTGGATCTACATTACTAAAAGTTGAAAAGTTATTAGCAAGCAGACCTACCTGATGTGACATTTTACAAATTTCTCTGCCAAAGTTTTCTATTCTTTGTTATAATTGACATCTTGCTGTGATTCCCATTACCCAGTGCAGAAGAAAGTCATTTGTGGATAAACGCAATAAAATATACTTATCGAATTTTGTTCCCCTTTTTTGAACCCAGAATTCATCATTATTGACTGGTGCATTATAAAATTAAACTAAAACTAGGCCACAGTGGGTCATGTTTTCATAATGCTATGTACTCAAAGGCAGATATATGGAGGAGGGAAGTTCAAAGCCTGTATAGGAATAAGACCGCATGACTCTCCATCTCTGATGAACTAGCAAAATGCTTGTGATGGTTCTAGCTATGAGCCTCAGCCATGAACAATAAGGCTGAGTCAATGTGATTTTTTCTAACGCATTTATAAGATTATTTCTTTGTTGCTTTTTATGTCCCTCCCCTACAGTATAATCCCAGCTTTCACTGTATTTGATGTGGGTATAATTTTTGGAGGGGAAGGTGAAAAATAAATCGTTTCCATAGGGATACAGGTGGAGTCATTGCAACAATGAGATGTACAAGTTGTTATGTTGAAAACGAAATTTACAACTTTTGGGCGGGGGGGGGGAGGCAGGAACGATGGGGGGGCGTTGGGGAGGATGGGAAGGGATGGGAAGGGGAAATAAAGGAGGAGTCTACAATGCTTGATAAGAAGTGTACTCATTATCTTCCCATGTAATTGTAATTCCTCTGTACAGTATTTTCACAATAAAAAAAATAAAGAAAGAAAGAAAGCTGAGTCAGAAATTAAGTCGCTGAGCTCAAACACATCCATCATCACCACCACCACCACAAGAAGTGATACCAGACAGAATACACCATGTGTTCTTACTTTATCCTTGAAATGTGATCTCTGACTACAGGTGATACTACCATGATATCAAAACTTACTGAGTTAACCAGATATGCTTTATTTGAAAAGGTGAAGTATTTCTTCTACATCTGTATCAACTTACACTTATTGTGTGTCCAAAAATGGGAATGATCACGACTTTTACCAACTTGAAAATGGTCTCTATTTAAAACCACTGGAGGATTTCAATGCCCAAATTTCATAGAAAAAGAACATGGAACATGCAGAAAATATGTTCAGAATTAATCCTAGCATCTCTACTTCATTTACATTCTGATGACCATAATATTCCACAAAGTCTAACAGAAAAGCTCAAGAGACACATCTCCAGTTAACCAACACAAAAGCCAAGAAGTAGCAGTGTGATTCAAGTGGTAGAGCTACAACTTTGAGTGGAATATCAAAAGTGATAAAATCTATATATGGTCTTGGACAAGAGTCCAGGCCTTGGTGATGAATATGACATTGACAAATGGATTTGCTATAGACATATACTTGCTAGTAGTTTGGAAAGTTTTGTTGTTGTTGTTGTTAACTTTCAGGACTGAAGATTTTCCTCAAATAACTATGGTTCTGATTGCAGCAATATTGATAGCTGATTTTGTGATCTTGGATGGGGAATTCAATGTTCCTCTCTAATGATATATTCAGTTTACCAAGACTCTTAGGAGAGGAATTATGAAACATCATTTAATAAGAAAAGTTATTTTTTCCAAGCAATGTTGGGTTCATTCCTGTTATCTTCAGTATTCAAGGAGGCCGAGATCTTAGGATTGTGATTTGAAGCTAGCTAGGGCAGAAAAGTTTGTGAGATTTTTATTCCCAAATAGCTACTTTAAAAATCCAGAAGTGGATTTTTAGCTCAAGCCTCAGAGTGCCAGCTTTAAGTGAAAAAGCTAAGAGATTATGAGACACTGAGTCCAAGCACTAATACCAGAAGAACAACAAATAAACGAACATCCTCTAGTATTTTAAACCATGGTACACGTTCTCACATTCTAAAACAGTCCCTAAATTCTGACACTCTTAAAACAACATCTTCAACACTTAAAAAAGTAAAAAAAAAAAAGAAAAGAAAACTTTAAATTTTATAATAAATTTATGTAAAACTTGTAAATTTTCTTGACCAACTGTGTTCTAGTCTCTGCCCAGGCCACAACACTGCTTAGATCTCCTGGCTTGCACTTGCACTATATCACTATACATACGTACACACACACACACACACACACACACACACACACACACACACACACACACACACACACACACACACATATATATATATATATACATACATACATACATACATATATATACACATATACATATATACATGGATTGTATAAATGCTCTCTATCTCTCTATATATATACATAAACATGGGGTGCTTGCAAGATATTTAGTATATCATGAACAGGCACCAATTTCCATTCTGTACAGTCTTCAATCAGGTTCTAAATGACCTAATACTAAAGAATTTGTTTTCTGGAAAATAGACCAGAAGAGAAATGCCTTAAAATTATGTTTTAAAAGACCTTATTAAATACTTCTGTGCACTAAAGCAGTCGTTAATCTTCATAGTATTGACCCTTGGCTAAAAGTGTCCTGGCTGCAAAGATATAAGACATGGATCTCCATTCTATCAGGAAATGTAAAGCTAAGAGCCAGTCTTAATAGTCCTTAGAAGACAGATGGCTTTGGATGGTGTATCAGTCACATATTAGTCAGGGGAAAGAATCCACCCAGTAATTTAAACAAGAGGGAAGTTCAATAGAAAGAACTATGAACTATAGGAAAGTATTGGGGTACTACAGTGTTGCCTTATAAAATAAGAATAACTGCAAAGAATATAGACACAGAAATGTAGGAGAGAGAGCAAAGCATTGTGGGCTCACAGAATGACAAAGGAGTTGTTATGGCTGGGCTTTTGGAAACATACTGTCTGGCTGGACATTGCTGTGGTTTTGCAGGTGACTGGAGATGGCTAGAATTGTCCTCCTTGGTAGGGAAGCTGGGTGCACTACAAGAGCTTGTCCATGAGAACCCAGAATGAACCCAGAATGTGAATACAAAACACTCTGTGTTGTATCTTGCACCTTCTATAGGCTTTCATCTAGGAATTCTGAAGTGAAACAACTACGTGAATGAGGAGCTCCTTTGTGGAATACAGTGCTGGTTTTATATCGTATGTATGCTTATGACTGACTTTAGCCTGGATATTTACAGTCCCTGGTCTTCAAATCCCCTTTATGGTAAATAGTCCCTCCTTTGTATGAGAGTCCACGCCAATGACATCATCAGTGTTTAAAGATTTGAGTAAAACTTAAAAGAAATCTTTACACACAATTTTTTTCATGGCAATAACTTTTCTCAGAACCAATGACTATTTTAAAATGTGTTTCATAAGTATTTTTCCTCAATTAATAAGTTATAATTTACAAAAATAAAGTAAGTGAGGCAACCAAAGGTCTGAAACCACTTGCATTCACATCTATGAAAGCAACAGTAATAAATCCATCTATCCAGGTGGGTGAGATTCAGGAAGGAAACAGAAATAGAGGAAGCATCTTTATAGATATCATAAAAGTCTTACTTCATGTGTATGTGTTTAGACCTTTTTATCTAAGATTGTATTCACTGATTATAATTTCTCTCCATCCCTCTCTTTCACCCTCTCTCCCTATTTCCTCCCCACCCTCTCTCATTCTCCCCAATCCCTTCTCTCCCTGTCTCCTTTCTATTTTTTTTTTGTTGAAATAGGTATTATGCAAGTCTTACTTTATGGTTGTGTGTTCAGATATTTTTCTTTTCTAGTCTTTTATTCATTGAATACCATTTCTCTTTCTCAACCCCTTACTTCCTCCCTCTTTCCCTTCCTCCCTCTTTGCTGTATCTCTCTCTATTTCTCTCTCTCTCTCTGTCTCTCTCTCTGTCTCTCTGTCTCTGTCTCTGTCTCTGTCTCTCTCTCACTCTCTCTCTCTCTCTCTCTCTCTCTCTCTCTCTCTCTCTCCCTCTCTCTCTCTCTCTCACTCTCTCTCACCATCTATTCCTCTCCCCCTGCCACCATTCTTTTCTTCTTCTTGAAGACATCTAAAAAAATAGACCCTGTCTTGGAAATTTGTAAATTAATGACAAGTTTCATTTCGCATCATATTCCTCGTCCTCATCCTTCTCCTTCCTCCTCCTCACCGTTGTTGTCCTCCTCCTCCTCCTCCTTCTCCTCCTGCTCCTCCTGCTCCTCCTCCTCCTCCTTCACCTCTTCCTCTTCCTCCTCTTCTTCTCCTTCTTCTTCTTCTTCTCCTTCTTCTTCTTCTTCTCCTTTTTCTCCTCCTCCTCTTCCTCCTCCTCCTCCTCCTCCTCCTCCTCCTCCTCCTCCTCCTCCTCCTCCTCCTCCTCCTCCTTCTTCTTCTTCTTCTTCTTCTTCTTCTTCTTCTTCTTCCTCTTCTTCTTCCTCTTCTTCTTCCTCTTCTTCTTCCTCTTCTTCCTCTTCTTCCTCTTCTTCCTCTTCTTCCTCTTCCTCTTCTTCTTCTTCTTCTTCTTCTTCTTCTTCTTCTTCTTCTTCTTCTTCTTCTTCTTCTTCTTCTTCTTCTTCTTCTTCTTCTTCTTCTTCTTTCTCCTCCTCTTGTTCCCACCACCCCTTTAACAAATAACTGATTAGAATCCATGGTCTTTTGCTTGCTAGGCAGTGCTCCACTACTGAGCTATATCCATAAGTAATTTCTAATGTTTAAGTATTCTTCACTTAGGGATTCAAAACTTTTGCACAGGTCAGAATGGACCTTAATTCCTCTTTTTTATTGTGAAAATACTGTACAGAGGGGTTACAATTACATGGGCAAGATAATGAATACATTTCTTATCAAGCATTGTAGCCTCTTCCTTTGTTTACCCTTCCCATCCTCCCCCCCCCCTTCCACCAATCCTCCTCCCTCCTGGACCTTAATTCTTCTACCTGAACTTCTCATTGTGAAGACTACAAGCATATATTCCCAGGCTCAACTGTTTTGTTTTGTTTTGTTCCTTGAGTCAAAGTCTTTCTAACTTTGTACCTAAACATTCCTGTAATTTCAGAGGGAAGGATTTCATTTTTGAAGGCCAAGTTGGATGAAAAAAATAAAAACAAGTTAACAAGCTCTCCTCTCAACTTAATTCACACTTAAAGACTATAGTGGTATGCAAATACAATCCCACCTATGAAGGAGATCTACGGCTTATATAGAAAAATTGTGATCCTGGCCTAGGTAAAAAACAGAGGACCGAGGGAGTCTGGGAAGATGGCGGAGGAGAAGCTGGAGTCTAAGTAAACTCTCGCATAGAAAGCAGTTTTAGAGTTCCAGTGAACAGTCCTAAGTCAGAGAATTACACCAAGTGTGCCATCACAGGACAGAGAGTTAGACCAGAGAAGGAAACCCAGGCAAGGAGACACTTCTGAGCCCTTGCCAGCAGCCGCCCCAGCAGCGGCAGCTGTGGCGGTGGCGGGCGAGCGCAGCCGCCAAACCTGAGGAACAGAGAGTCCAGGACAAAGGAGGCAGAGGCAGCAGGCGAGCGGATTCTACTCATCACCAGCAAGAACCGACAAAGAGCAGACATCTTCATCCTGTAGTTCGCAGACTAGAGACGACCCAGGAACTAAGACTCGGCATGAGTAGAAGCCTGACGTCCTCACTCTTTCTCAGGGAGCAGAGGAGGGAAGGTCCCCCTCCCCCTCCCCAGCACCGGTGATCTCCATCTTGGATACCGACAAACCTCGGCAGATCTGCTAGCTCCAGCTCAGGCCTTGGAATAAAACGAGTCATTTAGCAGGTCAAAGAACTTAACGGCAGCATGACCTACCAGACTCAGCTCCACCCAGGGAAAAGTCACCCAGCTCAGGCGCCAGCCTGAGGAGTGGGTTTCTTCACTGGGTAATCATAGCCAGAGGCTGCCCCTCCCTCTAGCAGCCTCTACAAGCAATTGAAAATCAGTAAACAGAATCCCTGAGATTGGCTCCAGGCTGGGCTCTGTGAGGTTTTCACAAACCAGCCGCAGAAAAGTTACCAGAACCTAGACTCATCACTGCATCCCCCTCTTTTGTGATACTAAAAGCAGATCCGTCTCCCAATGAAATAGCCTGGGAGGAGGATCACAAAATCCTGGGTAAAGCAGAGCATTTTATTGCCTTTTCGAACAAACTGACTTAAGAAAAAAACCAAGCCACAGGACCACAAGCAGACCAGAGACTCCAACAAGAAGCTGGTTACAGACACAAGGAGATACAGGATTTTTCCCACACCTCCAAAAAAAAAAAATGAAGTTTTTCTTTTTTTTTCTTTTCTTTTTTCTATTCTTCTTTGTCTTCTTTTCTTTCAGTTTTTATTTTTGGTACCTTATATAAAAAAAAACTTTTTTTTCTTTGCTAAAACTTTTTTCAATCTTTAATCTTTGCCTTTTTTGATAAAAAAAATTGTCTTCCAGTAACATTCTTTTCTTCTTATAATTTTTATTTTGGGGATACGGGAGTGTACGTTTTTGCTTTCTTTTTATAGTCTTCTTTCTCTTTTTTTTTTTCTTTTTAAATTATCTTTTTGTTTTTTGTTTAGCTCTACTGAACTTCTCATCTTTTTCTTCTTCCTTTCTTATCCGTTTCACCTTCTCCTCTCTTTCGTTATTATTTATATGACTTAATTCTTGTCTTCCACATCCTCTGATAAACCCCTATTTGACTATTAGACCCTATCCCCCATTGTGTACACATTTAATCCACAAATTTATTACGCAAGTCAAAACCTCTAAGAATTAAATTCCTTAAAAGCAGTACTACCTCTTTATACCTATGTAATATTTTAAGCATTTTTATTTTTAAATTTTTCACATCTCCTTTATATACCTCCCCTTCTCTCAATAAGTTCATGTTCTTATCTAAATAGATTGTTATCGACTCTACATAATTTTATTAATTTCTACCTTTCTATTTGTGCTGGTCTCTTTTCTTTTCCCTTTCCCTTTCTTTTTTTTCCTCTCTCCATACTTTCATCCTACCCAACTTATTTCCTGCTATGAGATTAAGACTTAGTTAACTCTCCCTGAGCCTCCCCACATCAATCTATTCCTATTTTTTACCCACATCTCTTCCTAACCCTAATGATTTCTGGTCTTCCAAATTCTTCTTTGCGTTTCATAGCATATTAAGGTATAGTTGTTTGATGTTGAATAGATGTATCGGTTGAACTAGATTGTATCTGTAGACAATTGACTGTGCAAATTCAGACTTGGGTTGATGCTTGCCTTAAGATAGTGTTCTAGCACAAAACTGGGGCTATTTTCATCTCAAATGGCCAGAACAAGCCAGAAAAACACAAGAAAAATGGTAAATCCGGGTATCTCAATTCCCAATCCCAATAATCAGGGGAAAGAACAAGTAATGAATAATCCAGAGGAGAATTCCCAAATAGCTCTACAAACACTGCTGGCAAACATGATAAATCAAAAGATTGAAAGCATACAAAGCTCTCTGTATGAGCGTGATAGGGAGAGAGAGGAAGAATTCCAAAAGTTTATACAGCAATATCATAAGCATGAGGAAGCTACTCAAAAGCCCATACAGGATTTGCATGAGCAGCTTGAGAATACTCAGAGAGAAATACAGGAATGGCGTGAACAGGCTGATAACACTCAAAGAGAACTACAGGAATCCCAGGAACAGGAGGAAGCTTATCAAAGAGTAATACAGTAATTGAGAGAGCAGGAAGAGAATACACAAAGATCACTAAAGGCATTCATGGAATCCATTAACAAAGAGCTGAAGGAAGTCATGGAGACCACAAAGAGAATGCTGAATGTAACCCAAAAGAAGGAATGGGAGTCCAAGGAAACCATAACCAATCAAATAAGTGATCTGAGATTAAACACTGAACATCAAATTAAGGAAGTAAAGAATTTCATACAAGATCTAAAACAAAGCTTCAATAAAGAACTTGAAGCCATCAAAGCTGACCAATTAGAAGGAAAAGGGATAAAAAACAAAGTAGAAAGTCTTGACAGCAGGTTTGACCATGTAGAAGATCGAAACACAGGGACTGAAGACAGCCTAGATATTAGAGAGAAAAAACATACAACCATCCAAGACATGTCTAAGAAATATGATAGATCTATCCAACACTTGGAAGACACCATCAGAAGGGCTAATCTAAGGATAGTGGGTGTAGAGGAGCACCTTGAAACAGAAGTTAATGGTCTAGGAAGTTTGTTTAACAGGATCCTAGCAGAGAACTTCCCAAACATGCAAAAAGATAGGCCTATTCAGATACAAAAAGCTTTTAAAACCCCAACCAGACCAGACCAGAATAGGCCATCTCACTGTCACATTATAATCCACACAGGATCAACTCAGACCAAGGAAAAGATCCTTAAAGCTGTCAAGGAGAAAAGATTAATCAGCTATAAAGGGAAACCAATTAGAATCACCTCAGATTTCTCAGCAGAGAAAATCAAAGCAAGAAGAGCGTGGAATGATGTATGCCATGCCCTAAAAACAAACAACTATCAACCAAGAATACTGTACCCAGCTAAACTCTCCTTCCTAACTGAAGGCCAAATATAAACCATCCATAGCAGTGAAAAATTGAAACAAAACATCTCCACCAAACCAGCCCTACAAAAGATTCTTAAAGATGTCCTACACATAGAAAACCAACAAGACCACAATAAAGGTCAAGAAACTGCACCCAAACTGAGAATGCAAAAACCATAGGAAGAACACAGTTTTTGCAAGCCCCAAGAAGGTGTATAACATGGCAGGAACTCCCAAATATCTCTCAGTCCTATCTCTTAACGTTAACGGTCTGAAATCTCCAATTAAGCGACATAAACTGTCTAGTTGGATTAAAAAACAAGACCCTTCTATCTGCTGCCTGCAGGACTCACATCTTGCCCATAAAAACAAACACATTTTCAATGTTAAAGGCTGGAACAAAATCTACCAAGCAAACGGCTCTCCTAAACAGGCAGGCGTTGCAATCCTAATATCAGATAAAATAGACTTCAAATTAAAATTCATGAGAAGAGATAAAGAAGGTCGCTACATACTAATTAAAGGATCTCTCCTTCAGGAGGATATTAGAATTCTAAATATCTATTTGCCAAACAATGGAGCACACAAATTTATCAAAGAAACACTACTTTCCCTCAAATCCCATATAGATCCAACAACATTAATTGTTGGGGATTTTAACACACCACTCACCCCACTAGATAGATCAACTCGGCAAAAACTCAACAGAGAAACCGCAGATCTAAACACCTGCATAGATGAACTAGACTTAAAAGAAATCTACCGGACATTTCACCCAGCAGAATCAGAATACACGTTTTTCTCAGCAGCGCATGGAAAAATTTCTAACATAGACCACATTTTAGGCCACAAAGCAAACTTGTCTAAGTTCAGAAACATTGTAGTTATACCTTGCATTCTCTCTGACCACAAGGGAATAAAATTAGAACTCAAAACCAAAAGCCACCAAAGAAAGTCCGGTATCACATGGAGGCTGAACAACACAATGCTGAATCATGAGTGGGTCATGGAGGAGATTAGAAAGGAAATTCAAATGTTCATGCTATTCAACAAAAATGAACACACAAATTACCAGCTCCTCTGGGACACAGCAAAGGCAGTACTCAGAGGCAAGTTTATAGCTCTGAGCTCCTACATCAACAAATTGGAGAGATCTGAAGCTAGCAATTTAATGACACATCTAAACCTCCTTGAAAAAGAGCAGCAAGATAAACCCCAATCCAGTAGTTAGAAAGAAATAATTAAAATTTAATCAGAATTAAATGAATTAGAATCCAAAAATCTATAGAAAGAATCAAAAAAACAAAGAGTTGGTTCTTCGAAAAACTTAAAAATATTGACAGACACTTAGCAAATCTTATCAGAAAAAGAAGAGAACACACCCAAATTAATAAACTCAGAAATGAGAATGGAAACATCACCACGGAAACAACCAAGATTCAGAACATTATAAGGGAATACTTCTCAAAACTTTATGCTAATAAGTTTGAGAACTTGACAGAAATGGACCTTTTCCTAGCAAATATTGACATGCCAGAACTAAACCAAGATGAGTTAAACCATCTTAACAGGCCCATATCAAGCATTGAAATAGAAACAGCAATAAGATACCTCCCAGCTAAGAAAAGTCCACGACCAGATGATTTTACAGCGGAATTCTACAAGGGCTTCAAAGCAGAGCTCACACCAATACTCCACCAAAGCTCAGTACCAAACATATTCTATGAAGCCATCATAACCCTCATCCCAAAACAAGGGACTGACTCATCAAAGAAAGAGAAATATAGACCCATTTCTTTGATGAATATTGATGCAAAACTTCTCAACAAAATTTTGGCCAATCGACTTCAACAATTCATCCACAAAATTATACACCACGATCAAACAGGATTCATTTCAGGGAGGCAAAGCTGATTCAATATACGCAAATCAATTAATATTATTCATCACATCAACAGGAGAAAGAATAAGAACCACATGGTTATCTTAATAGACGCAGAAAAAGCATTCGACAAGATCCAACACCCCTTTACGATGAAGGTTTTGGAAAAATTAGGAATCCATGGAACATTCCTCAATTCAATAAGGGCTGTATATGACAAACCTACAGCCAGCATTATACTTAATGGTGAAAAACTAAAGCCATTTCCTCTTAACTCAGGAACAAGACAAGGATATCCACTCTCTCCACGTCTCTTCAATCTAGTATTAGAATGTCTAGTTACACCAATAAGACAAGATGCAGACATAAAGGGGATCCAAATAGGGAAAGAAGAAATAAAACTCTCCCTCTTTGCAGACGACATGATCTTATATTTAAAGAATCCCATAGACTCCACTTCCAAATTACTCAAGCTGATTCAAAACTTTGGCAAAGTAGCAGGTTATAATATTAACCCCCCAAAATCAGTGGCTTTTCTGTATGCCAACAATGAGAAAAGTGTGGCTGAAATTAGGAAACCAACTCCATTTGTAATAGCCCCACAAAAAATAAAATACCTAGGAATTAACTTAAACAAAGAAATGAAGGACCTCTATGATGAAAGCTTTAAAATCTTGAAAAAGGAAATCAACACAGAACTTAAAAAATGGCAAAACATCCCATGCCCCTGGATTGGAAAGATTAACTTCGTGAAAATGGCAATACTTCCCAAGGCTATCTACAAACTCAACGCAATACCTATCAAAATTCCAACCTCATTCTTCAAGGAAATAGAAGAGGCAATCCAAAAATTCATATGGAAAAACAAAAGACCCCGAATAGCAAAAACGCTCCTCAACGGAAAGAACACTGCTGGAAGAATATCAATACCAAATTTCACACTCTACTATAAAGCCTTAGTAATGAAAACAGCTTGGTATTGGCATAAGAACAGACCTCAGGACCAATGGAATAGAATTGAAAATCCAGAAATGAACCCACAGACCTATCGCCATCTACTCTTCGATAAGGGAGCTAAAACAATAGAATGGAAGAAAGACAGCCTCTTCAGTAAATGGTGCTGGCAAAATTGGTTACTTACTTGTAGAAAACTAAAGCTGGATCCTTATATATCACCCTGCACCAGAATCAACTCCAAATGGATCAAAGACCTCGAAGTCAAAGCAGACACTCTGAAACCTTTACAGAATGGAATAGGAGAAACCCTAGGTCTCCTTGGCTCAGGCCGAAATTTTCTGAATAGAGACCCGGAAACACAACAAATCAAAGAAAGGTTGGACAAATGGGATTGCATAAAGTTGCAGACCTTCTGTATGACAAAGAACATAGCTAGCAAAATCAATAGAAAGCCCAAGGATTGGGAGAAGATCTTTACTAGCCATACAACGGACAAGGGTCTCATATCTAAAATATACTAGGAACTCAAAAAATTAAATCCCCCAACAACAAATCCTCAAAGAAACTGATGTCCAATAAATAAGTGGGCTAACGACTTAAATAGAAACTTCTGTGAAGAAGAAAAAAGATGGCCAATAGACACATGAAGAAATGCTCAACATCCCTAGCCATAAAAGAAATGCAAATCAAAGCAACATTGAGATACCACCTCATCCCAGTTAGAATGTCAAAAATCAAAAATTCTAACAACAGATGCTGGAGGAGTTGTGGACAGAAGGGAACCTTACTTCATTGTTGGTGGGAATATAAACTTGTTCAACCACTTTGGAAAGAAGTATGGAGGTTCCTCAAAAGACTTCACATAGAGCTCCCCTATGACCCAGCAATCCAACTTTTGGGCATTTACCCAAATGTTTACAAACAAGACCACACTACAACTACCAGCACAACTATGTTTATTGCAGCATTATTTACCATAGCTAAGATATGGAACCAACCCAAATGCCCTTCAGTAGATGAATGGATCAAGAAAATGTGGTCTATATACACAAAGGAATTCAATGCCTCAATCAGAAAGAATGACATTGCTCCATTTGTTAGGACATGGAAAAACTTGGAAAAAATTATATTAAGTGAAGTAAGCCAGGCACAAAGAAACACAGGTCCCATGGTTTCCCTTATTTGCAATATCTAGTATATGCATGAGTCAAGCGAAAAAAGTCAGATAATGTGATGTTAGGAAAATGAATTCTTAGATAGGCATTTTAATGTTTTTTTTTCTTTCATGCATGTGTTTCTCATGCATTTATAAGTTTATTTTTTGTTGCTTTGTATGTCCCTCCCCCACAGTATAACCCCCGCTTTCAATATATTTGATGGCTGTATAACTTATGGAGGAGATGGGGAAAAACAAGTCATTTAAGGATTCAGTTGGACCTGTTGCAACAATGAGAAGTACAAATTATCCTGTCAAAAAGGAGCTTTACAATGTTGGTGGGGGGGAGAGCGGAGGGGGGTAAGGATTGGGTGCCGGGAAGAGGGGAGGCTGGGAAGGAAGGTGCAGGGTAAACAAAGAGGAGGCTGCAATGCTTGGTAAGAAATGTATGCATTATCTTGCCCATGTAATTGTAACCACTCTGTACAGTATGTTCACAAATAAAATAAAATTTAAAAAATGTATTCCATTTGCTGAAAAAATGAAAAAAGATTACACAATGGCTTTTCTCAAAACAAGGACATTGCTTTATCCAACTCCACACATTCTTATCTTCACAGATGAGACCCAGAACACATGCTAAATAAAGATGTACATACAGTCTATATATATGTTCCCGATTATGGGTGATGAAGTCCACACAGGAAAGAATACCAGAACATGAAATTTAATAAAGAAAGCTAGAGAAATGAAGCACATCCCATGCTTTCTCTTTCCGAAAAAGAATGATTCATTAATAAATGAAGAAGCCCAATTGTGTTCCAACTGAAATTAACTGAGCTCCAATTTGAAGAAATAGTTGCAAGTAAGTGAGTAGAAGATATATTTCTTTTAAGTGGAATGGTAATTGCATAATGAACAGATATTTTACAAGTATTAGAGGCAGGTGAAAAAGGAAGTAATAGTAAGTTTATGAGATGTGGCACAGTAAGAATATTTCTCTTTTCCTATATATGTATGTAATTGGGGGACTACCAGTTATACTGATGAAAGACAGATCTACAGGGTAAAATAGGTGCATGTATATACTGAAACTAGCAATAGGTGTAGTTCAACAAATGGTTAAAGTTATATATACATAATTAAAGAAATAAAGGGAAAGAAGAAGAAAGGTCTTTTGCTTAAAGAACAGCTCTTTGCTTAGTCATCATTATACTAGTTCTGGAGTCCAAATAGTCTCCTGAAAGGTAACTTTAAAAACAGCCTTCAAAGTAAGGTAGCAATTTTGATAAATAACGTGTTCATTATGGGCAACCTACTGTTTACAAAGGAGTGTCACACAAAATCTTGAAATTTTATACTCATGCATATGTCCAAGTTCTGGAGTCTCCCAGAGATGTTTCTGCATCTTAGGTCTCCTTTTATATTATATTTATATATTATTCCTTTCAGTGCCTTTGTCTGTATATTTCATGTTTATAGATACTATATACACAAAAATACATACTTTAGGGACTAATCCCTTAATCCTTTATTAGTGATATATGTTTGTAAGTTTCCTTTTTCAGCTTACTCATCTCTTAGGTACCTACACCTATACTTTCCCGCCTTTATTTGTGCTAGTATTGAGGCTTGAACTCAGATCCTTGGACTGTTGCTCACAGCTGGTGTTCTAATCATCACTCAATGCTTTCACCTCTATATTTTGTTGGTGAATTGGAGATGAGAGCCTATAATGTTTGTCTAACCATTCAGGCCTCTGATTTCAGTCTCATCAATATTTTAGAATTACACACATCAATCATGTGATGAGTAGCATCACTATGTCTTTCCACAAGCAACATTATGTTACCTGTATAGAACAAAACGGATGTTGATGTGTACTATCTGAATCATACCAGGCTATAACAGGAAAACCAAGAGAATTTTATGATAACTGGGATTTACTTTGTATAAATCCCATTTATGTATTCAGTTTCTTTTTTTAAATTTTTTTGGTCGGTTTTGGGGCTTGAACTCTGGGCTTGGGTGCTGTCCCTGTGCCCTTCCGGTCAAGGTGAGAGTTCTACCACTTGAGCCACAGCATCACTTCCAGTTTTCTGGTGGTATTTATTGGAGATAAGAGTCTCATGACTTTCTTGCCTGGGCTGGCTTTGAACCGTGATCCTCAGAACTCAGCCTCCTGAGTAGCTAGGATTACAGGTGTGAGCCACCAGCACCCAGCTTTTATTCAATTTCTTATGAATTAATGTCTACATATCAGATGAGGGGTTATTTCATTCTCTTTTCCTTTTGTTCATATAAAATGATTGATTATTCTTCTACCTTTATAATAACAATTTATTTTTCCATAGAGGACTGCAAACGTACTGAGGTCTGAGCACTCAAGAATTATTTCTAGCCTCTGAATTATCACAATCTGGTAAACTGTTCCCTACTCAAAAGCCACCACATTTCTTATCAGGAAGTTTATCATGATTTGGAGTAAATAAATCAAATATCTCTGTGATGATATATTTCAGCTTATGTTAATTTCTTTCTTTCTGGATAATTAGAGACAGAAGTCTGCTAGACTATTCTGCCAGGACTGCTTTGATCCTCAAATCTGACGCCTAAGTAGCTGGGATTACAGGTGTGATCCACTTGTGCTGATTCTGTCTGCATTTCTTAGTCAAGAATATTTCAGTACTTCATTTCCCCTTTTACATAAATATTACTAATGGTCATAAATATTACTATTGATAGGTATCCCCATGGAACCCTTTAAGAGGCTAGTTCAAACAATAATGATTTTACCTATTAATTTGGACACAATTTATACCTGTATATTATTGGACCTATCCATCATGTGCATAATTATTATAATATTTAAGTAGAAATTCCTTCAGCCCTTTTTAATATTTAATATTTTCTGTAAAAATATATTGCATGTACTATATTTTTTATTCATTGATATTTTAATTCTTTATGATCATGAAATTATATTTTAAGATTTATGTCTCTGAACTTTTTGGTTTGTATGTTTCTTTTTTGATGAACTTATAGCAAACACTATTATTGGGGCTACCATTATCTCTAATAAATATTCAGAGAATAAACTGACAGTTTGCCTAGTGTTAATTTGACCAGTTGTGTTAAGTCGTATTTGAGTTTCTTTTCCATCTTGATATGTTGATGACATGTTCTGACATTTTTTCCACTGGCTAATAATTGTAATATCATGTTAAGTAGAACTAATAATGTTACTTAGTTTTGTTAGCATTCCTAAGGAAAATTTCTACTATTTCCACATTAATAATAATAATAATAATAGTCACATTTGTGGCAGGAATGTTGTTATCATTTATGTTCAAAAAGTGTGCCTTTAGTCAGACACAGTGGCTCATGCTTATAAGCTTAGCTATTTAGGAGGCTGAAATCTGAGGATCACAGTTAGAAGCCAGCCTGGGCAAAAAAGTCCCCGTGAAACTCTTACTTATCTCCAATTTACCACTCAAAAACCAGAAATAGCACTGTGGCGCGAGTGGTAGAGTGCTACCCTTGATCACAAACATAATCAAGAATAGCACCCAAGCCCTGGGTTCAAGCCCTACAACCAACAAAACCAAAACAAAGAAAACCTGTGTCTTGGCGGGTGCTAGTGGCTTATGCCTGAAATTCTAGATACTCAGGATAATGAATGTGAAGATTAGAGCTGAAAGCCCGCAGGAACAAGAAAGTCCTGACAATTTTCTCTCCAATTACCCAGCAAAAGTTGGAAGAGGAATTGTGGCTCAAGTGTTAGAACACCAGGCCCTGACTTCATGCCCTAATTATGGTAGAAAACACACAACAAAAATAAAACTCCTGTCTGTGCATTGAGACACACAATATTTATCACTAGGGAAACAAGCAATTGAGTAGATGAATTACAAGCCATTAGGGTGAAAACAATGTTGAGGGTGTATTACAGGACACATAAGTATGATCTACGCTCCCTGCTCAGGTGAGTTTAGATTTAAATACACGGCTTCTTCCTTGCTAGAAAGGCACTTCAGACTCTTTTAGGTTTTGCCTATTTTTCAAGATAGGGCTTAAATTCATGCTCAGTCCTACTTGCTTTGTAAACAACCTGCTTGTGTCTCCATGGAACTAGAAACAACAGGCGTGCAAGTACTTACTGTGCCCAGCCTTTGTACATTTCCCTCCAGGATAATGGCCAAGACAACCACACCCAGACATTGGTTGAGATGGATTCTTGTGAGCTATTTTTTTCCCTGAAGTTGCTTGAAATGTAATCTCCCACTCTCTGTCCTCCAAATGGCTAATATTACAGGATTGAGCCACCATGCCAGCTTATCATTAATTTATATAAAAGTCAGACATTTTCATAGACAGCGATAAGATTAAAGGAATTTTAAATATATTTGAACTTACTACCATAAAATAGCTTCCATGAAAAAGAGATTCAGATAAGTCTTGCTTATTTATATCAGTAGATATTTGATCATGTATCTATCTTAGAACTAGTTATCATAAGTAATCTGGAACAAAACTGGCCATGGCTCTGAAGATTATTCAAAGCGTGTCTTCAGGTGACTACCACAATTACAGGCTTCATTTTCCCAGGAAGTTTTCTGAGCACTGTGAAAGCATATCTAAATGTTAGCAGCTTGACAGGCTGCACCTGCAAAAGGAATATTTTCTTTCTAAACTGCTATGCTGTAGACCTCATATTAATCTTTTAAAGTGCAATGGAGATTTAGAGTAGATAAAATTGAAATGCATGTTTTCCAGGAGACAGGGACTGAAACCTATTAAGGTAGAAAACCTGAACCATTAATTTTCTTGTAGTCTGTAATGGGAGGCTTGTGATAGAATGATCTCTTCCTTCCAAGATCATTTCCTCGCTCTGTCTGTGTTCCATTGGTGTAATATCGTGCTCTTGATAATAAGTATTTGTACTTAGCAACAAGTTCTAGTGTACATTATAATTCATGGCTGATAAATCACAGCATTTACTCTACAAGAAGTCGTCATGCTAATTTCGGTTGAATTAATATTGAACTTGAACTAAGTGTTCTAGAAAATTTTGAAAAAAATCTGTACTTAGCTCTCAACGAAGAATATTAGACTGTAAATTAACCTTAACAAAACAATATGAACTTGTTTAGTTAAAATATGCATCCTACTTAAGTTTTAAAATGTTCAAGCTCCAAGTAAAAATAATAAAAACACATTTTCATGAGGAAATGAGGGGATAGAGAACTTTTATTGATTAAATTTAGTGCATTTCAACTGAGAAGTTGTTTTGAACTGTGAACTCCTAGAGATTTGATAAGACTGTTCCATAGTTGAATGTATACAGAGACTATGGGGCAATAAAGTTACTTTTTTATACATCGACTTATGATTTCCTTGTGAATTGTTTGGTAGGAAGTTGATGTAATTGATTCTTTTAGAGTAATATTTCTAGTGACAAATTTTCTGTTTTCATCTGAACTTTTTATTGTATATTCATTTCTAAGGTTTGCTTCTCTTTTGAATAGAATCCTAGGTTTTAGTAACTTTCAGTAAAGACTATCTTCTGCTAGTCATAGTTCCTAATGGATTATTGAATGTTTCAGCCTGGTTATGCTACTATGACAAGTTATATGAGGCTCCATAATTTATGAAGAATAGAAATTTAATCCTCACAGCTCTAGAAGTGGTGACTAGCAAAAGCATAGTGCTGGCTGTTTTAGTGTCAGATGAGTCTCTCTCTCTCTCCTCCCCTCCCTCTCTCTCTTTCTCTCTTTCTACCCACCCCCTCTCTCTCTGCTGTCGAAAGGAACCTATAAGACTGTGTCCTTGAAGGGGACAAATATGAATTGTGCACATAATCATAGTATAGGGGATAAAATAATGTGTGTAAGTCACTTTTCTCTAGCCCTTTTGTACGTCATTAATCTCCACCTCTCAACACAATCACAGTTTGATTAAGATTCACCAGAAAGTTTTGAGAAAGCATACGTTCAAGCTCTATCCTGGACTATTAGCACATCATTTGGTCTTTAAAGGGAACATGACTTTCTTTCTTCCCGTATGTTTACTTTAAAGCGTTTTAACTAGGAAACCTATAGGAGTAGTAATTTTATTTTGTTTTCATTTAGTCTTAATTGTACTTTGTGTTTATAACATGATTACATGATTGATATATAAATGGATTTGGGACCATGATTAAATTTTGTGTCTTCAAACATTGCTTCATATCTATTCTTTTCCATTTCTTATAGGATTCCTAGTATGCAGACTAATAATCAATGAATTCTAATATTTCAGTTTATAGTTCCTCATTTTGATGATAGCTTTATCTTCAGGAAACCTCATAATAAGCCAAGGAGCCTCGGGACAAACAATGACTCAATATTTTTGACATAGATGTTTATTTTAAGGCCTTATTGAAAACTGAGAAAAAACTATATTCAGAAACTTTAAGTTTACCAACATGTCTTTAATATTTTTCCTTTTATTCAATATTTTTCACCCATATACTTCTCACCTGAATTCTGATGTTCTTAATCTTATTTGGTTTGGTCCACTTTTCTGTTAAACCTATATTTTGATATTGATTTTGGTTGTCTTCAGAATTTTTATTTCATTATATTCTAAATATGTCCTTTTCTGTGAGAATATACATATATTTGTAGGTATACACAATTATTTCATTTCTGGTTAGCATAGATTGTTTTTAACTTTTATGAAGATAAAAATTATATTAAGAGACCAGAGGATTTGGCAGAGGAGAAGCTGGAGGCTAAACAAGCTCACTAAAACAAGCAGTTTTAGTGCTTCAGTGAAGAGTCCTAGGCTAGAGAATCACAACAAGTGTGCCATCACAGTACAAGGAGTTTGGCCAGAGAAGGAAAATCCAGGCAGCTTGTTCAAGGACACAGATCTGAGCACTTGCCGGTAGCCATGAATGTGGCAGGTGAGGTGCCGGCTGAGGTGGTGGCTGCAGCCACTGTACATACAGAGAAAGTCTGGGACAAAGGCACCAAAGGCAGCTTGCCAGTGGATTCTACTGAACACCAGTAAGAACTGGCAAGGAGCAGAAATCATCATCCTGCTGATTGCAGACCAGGGACTTCCAAGGAACCAAGACTCTGGCTTGAGTAGAACCCTGACATCCTCACTGCTTCTCACAGACCACAGTGGGAAGGCAGCTCCTCTCCAACCACTGGAGAAGATCTCCATCTTTGATACTGACAAAGCCAGCAGAGAAGCTAGCTCCAACACAGGCCTTGGAAAAATACAATTGGAGCCATTAGAAGGTCACAGGAACCTGACCTAACCTGCCAGGCTCAGTTCCACCCAGGTGAAAGTCATCCAGCCCAGGCAGAGCAGGCTCCACCACCAGAGCAGTGACTTTCTTCACTGGGTAAACAGAGCCAGAGGCTGCTCCTCCCTAAGGCAGCCTAGACAAACAACTGAAACTCAGTAAACATAAACCCAGAGAATGGATCCAGACTGGGCTCTGTGTGTCTCATGAACTAGCCTCTCAGGGAAAAGCTACTATTTGCAGAAAGGTCTCAACCCTACCCAGAATCTAGCCTCAACACAGCATCTCCACATGAGAGGAAATAACCATCTTCCTCTTTTGTGATACTCAAAGCAGATCTCCCTGCATTCTCTCAGACAACAAGCCCAGTAACATGAGGAGACTGAAAAACACACTGCTGAATCAACAGTGGGCCATGGAAGAGATTAATAAGGAAATTCAAATTTTCATGACATTCAACAAAAATTAACACACAAATTAGCAGCTCCTCTGGGACACATCAAATGCAGTATTCACAGGCAAAACTTAGCTCTGAGTTCCTACATCAACAAATTAAGAAATCTGAAACCAATAATTTAATGAGACATCTGAACCTCCTTGAAAAGAGCAGCAAGCTAAACCCCAATCCGGCAGATGAAAAGAAATAGTTAAAATTTAGTCTGAATTAAATTAATTAGGATCCAAAAAAACATATAATCAACAAAACAAAGAATTGGATCTTCCAAAAAATTAACAAAATTGACAGACCTTTAGCAAATCTTATCAGAAAAAGAAGAAAACACACACAAATAAACAAACTCAGAGATGAGAATTAGAAACATCACCAGAGAAACAACCAAGATCCAGAAATTATAAGGGAATATTTCTCAAACCTTTATACTAATAAGTTTGAGAACCTGGAAGAAATAGAAGATTTCCTAGCAAAGATCGACATGCCAAACCTAAACCAAGATGAGTTGAACCAACATAAGAGGCCCATATCAAGCACTGAAATAGAAGCAGCAATAAGAGATCTCCCATCTAAGAAAAGCCCAGGACTGGATGGATTTACAGCAGAATTCTATAAGGCCTTCAAAGCAGAACTCATATCAATACGCCTCCAACTCTTCACTGAAATTGAAAGAGAAAGTTCACTACGAAACACATTCTATGAAGCCATCATAACCCTCATCCCAAAACCAGGCAGGGACTCATCAAAGAAAAAGAACTATAGATCCATTTCATGATGAACATGGCTGAAAAACTTCTCAACAAAATTCTGGCCAATCGACTTTAATAATTCATCCCAAAAATCATACACCACAATCAAACACAATTCATTTCAAGGATGCAAAGCTGGTTCAATAAACGTGAATCAATTAATATAATTCATCACATCAGCAAAAGCAAGGATAAGAACCATATGATTATCTCAATAGATGCAGAAAAGGCATTGGGCAAGATCCAACACCCCTTTATGATGAAGGTTCTGGAAAAACTACGAATCCATGAAACATTCCGCAATACAATAAAGGCTGTAAATGACAAACTTACAGCCAGCATTATACTCAGTGGTGAAAAACCAACACCATTTCCTATAAACTCAGGAATGAAACAAGAATGTCCACTCTCTCCACTTCTCTTCAATTTAGTATTAGAATACCTAGCCACAGCAATAAGATGTAAACATAAAAGGAATCCAAATAGGTAAACCTGAAATAAAACTCTCCCTCTTTGCAGATGACCTGATCTTGTATTTAAAGAATCCCATATACTCCACTCTCAAATTACTCAAGCTGATTAAAAAATTTGGCAGAGGAGCAGGGTATACAATTAACCCTCAAAAATCAATGACTTCTCTGTGTGTCAACAATGAGAAAAGTGTAGCTGAAATCAGGAAAGCAATTCCATTCATAATACCCCACAAAAAAATAATATACCTATATATACCTATATAAATATCAGAAGATGTTAACAAATTTTTACCAGATAGAATAACATTGTGGTAAATATCTTAATATTCACTTCTAATTGCAAAACCTACATGAATTTTAATTGATTATGATCGATTTTTTCCTCTTATATAAGAATTTTTCAGCTTCATCTACTTTTATTCCTCTTCTGCTCTCTCTACAAATATTACAGTGAAAAAATTCAAGAAGTGGTGCTGTGGCTCAACATAGGAGAGTTACAGCTTGAACAACAGAGCTCAGGGACAGTCTCCTAGGCCCTGAGTCCAAGCAACATGACAGAAAGGAAGAAAGAAAGAAAGAAAGAAAGAAAGAAAGAAAGAAAGAAAGAAAGAAAGAAAGAAAGAAAGAAAGAAAGAAAGAAAGAAAGAAAGAAAGAAAGAAAGTAAGAAAGAAAGAAAGAAAGAAAGAAAGAAAGTAAGAAAGAAAGAAAGAAAGAAAGAAAGAAAGAAAGAAAGAAAGAAAGAAAGAAAGAAAGAAAGAAAGGAAAGAAAGAAAGAAAACTAAATTCAATTATCATCTAATATCATTGGAATACAATCATAATTTCCAGAACCTAGACATTTCTGGTTGAAATTCAGACATAATATTTTTATCTTCAAGATTTCTGACCTTTAAAAAAATTCTTAGACTTAAAAAAACAATACTTCACAAGAAATGTAGTGATTACCTTATTCATGTAAATGTAACCTCTCTTTATTTTACAATAAAATAAAAATATTTTCTTTGGTACAGCTACATTTGTTATACATACTTTTTCTTAGGCAAGTAATGATATTAACTCATACCTGTAGTTTTTATTACTTAGGAGAGTGACATCTGATATCTAGAGGATTGTGGTCTAATGCAGAATAGTCTTTGAGACTCCATTTCCAGTATAACCATAAAAATGAAAGAATTAAAGAATTACTTAAGCATGTAAAGTGCCAGTTGTTAGCAAGAAAGCCACACCAGAGGTCCAACCAAGTTCCAACCTGACTGCTACTGGGAGAATACTGAATCTTTTGATGTATATGGCCTATTGAACTTTTGTTACTTTCAACCAGAACATTATGTAGCTTTCAGCATAAATACATTTTATTATTAAGAAAAAAACATGTTGATATCCTCATAGTATTTTGTGACTCACAAGATTTCTAACCTGAGCCCTGGGAACAGGAGGATGTCTGGTTCTATTTCTGCATTTAGAGACTTTTCCTTCTATTTCTTGCCTGTCTCATGCCATTGGTCAAGGATTAAGTATACAGGGCTTTCTTTGTCATGATATCATGACATTAGCAAATTCTGGATGCAATAAATTTGTGCTTTTGTGGCTTTTAAAGTGATTTTACCATCTTTTAAGAATCACTGCCCTTCATTGGTTGATGTCTAGTTGTCTCAAAAATTGTTGTGTTTTTTTGTATAGCTTTTCTGATTTTTGCTGGTCTTTTTGTGTGCATGCTGTTTTTGTTTCAGAGTTCAGAGTGTACCTGATATTTCACTGCTGCCAATACAGCAAATCCTCTTCTGGTACAGAAATCTTTTTGCTTTGCTTTAGATTTTAACTCTACTATAACAAGCCTATTAAAAGTAGATGTCCTTGTATCTCTCTTGCCTGTGTACCAAAACATTCATTGAATATCTTTTCCAGTGTTTTGTTTCAGGTATTTTAGTGTCAAGTATTATTGTGCCCAATCAGATCTTCTTTCTGTCTTTCTCCATTTCTGCATCTTTCCATCTCTTTCTCCTTTTTTCCCTCCTTTAGTCTGACTTCAATTAGAGATGTCAGATATGCGTATTTCCATTATCTCTCATTCATACTATCCATTATTTATATATATTTCACTTTTTTGTTGTTGTTGTTTTTATTGGAGCTTTAACTCTTGGTCAGCTCCTCAGCTCAAGACTAGAGTTCTAACACTTGAGCCACTTCCAGCTATTTCTATTCATGTGGTGCTGAGGAATCAAACCCAGTGCCTCATATCTGCAAAGCATGTATTCTACAACTGAGTCAACTTTCCAGCCCCATATATTTCACTTTTTAAAACAACTGTTAATTTTAGATATTTGAATCTCAATAAAAATGTTTTAATTTTCTTACTTTGAAGGAAAACTGTTGTAAAACCAACCCCTAACAAATAATTGTATTAAATTCATATTTCATTTTTCAATTATATGTAGTGATTTTAATAAGGAAAAAATTCCACGATTCCTGATGAGGAATGAGAAAGCAGTTTTACTTCTACTTTATTTTATGCCTGATTTATGCTAGCTTCTTAACACTTCACTTGTATCATTTATTGGAGGCAGGTGTATGCTAGTGAGGACATAACTGACATAATCTGATGACTCAGTTCATAATAGATCATTTGCCTTGACTCTCTCCCAGAGATACCTTCTAATCTCAAATAAAAATATCCTTTTACAATAAATTCCTTCCCAAACTGCTAGTCTTAATTCTCACCATTTTAGATATTGATTATCTTTCCCCCTCTAATTCATGTTACAGATAATAGTTATGAGCAAATATATATAAGCATATATATAATAAAATGATGGAGACCTGAATAACACTTCCAAAACATACAATTTTCATACTATACTCAATACAATTATCTGTATGAATAAAGAGTGGATTAGTCAATAACTGTATGCTCTAATATCTAATTAGAGATTATCATTGCATATTTATTGCAAGTGCTGCAATTTCAATTTTAATCTAAACCTTATTTACATAAGTAATCATTTATGAGAAGTACATATATATATGCACATACATGTGGGTATATGTATATGTACATATATATGTGTTTATGTTGTACTTTCCTAAGCCTACCTTTTATCCTTGCCCAGTGCTTTTCATTAAACTTACTCCTTGTTGGTTTAATGATATCTTAATTAATGAGTTTGTTGTTCGATTGTTTCTAACATATTTAGAAGATGACTTCTTTGTTGCTTTGTATGTCCCTCCCCCATGGTATAACCCTTGCTTTCACTGTATTTGATGTTGATATAATTTGTGAAGGGGAAGGGAAAAAAAATCGTTTAACTAGGGATACAGTTGGACCCATTGCAACAATGAGATGTACAAGTCGTTATGTGGAAAAACGAACTTTACAACTTTGGTGGGGGGAGGTGGAGGCAAGGAGAGGAGATATGGGGGGGCAGCAGCAACAATGCTTGATAAGAATTATACTCATTGAAGATGGCGGGGGGGGGGGGGAAAGCTGGAATCTGAAAAAGCTCTCCCATAGAAAGCAGTTTTAGAGTTCCAGTGAACAGTCCTAAGCCAGAGAATCACACCAAGTGTGCCATCACAGGACAGAAAGTTAGGCCAGAGAGGGGAAACCTAGGCAAGGAGACACATCTGAGTGCTTGCCAGTAGCCGCTGCGGCGGCGGCAGCAGTGGCAGCGGTGACCACAGGGCACCATACCTGAGCCACAGAGAGTCTGGGACAAATGAGCCAGATGCAGCAGGTGAGCGGATTCTACTCAACACCAGCAAGAACCGACAAGGAGCAGACATCTTCATCCTGCAGTTCGCAGACCACAAACGACCCAGGAACCAAGACTCGGCGTGAGTAGAAGCCCGACACCCTCACTCCTTCTCAAGAAGCAGAGAAGGGAAGGCCACCCCTCCCCCCCAGTACCAGAGATGTCCATCTTGGATACTGACAAAGCTCGGTGGAGCTGCTAGCTCCAACTCAGACCTTGGAATAAACAAGTCATTTAGCAGGTGACAAGAACTTAACGGCGGTGTGACATGCCAGACTCAGCTCCACCCAGGGAAAAGTCACCCAGCTCAGGCGCCAGCCATTGGAGTGGCTTTCTTCACTGAGTAATCAGAGCCAGAGGCTGCCTCTCCCTCTAGCAGCCTCAACAATCAATTGAAATTCAGTAAACAGAAACCCTGAGAATGGCTCCAGGCTGGGCACTGTGAGTTTTTCACAAAATAGGCCCAGGGAAAAGCTACTGTTTGTTGAAAGGCCTCAACTCTACCCAGAACCTAGCACCATCACTGCATCCCCCTCTTTTGTGATTCTCAAAGCAGATTAGCCTCCCATTAATCTAACCTGGGAGGAGGATCTCAAAATCCTGGGTAAAGCAGAGCATTTTTCTGCCTGTTCAAACAAACTGACTTAAGAAACCAATCAAGCCACAGTACCACAAGCAGACCAGAGACTCCAACAAGAGGCTGGTTATGGACACAAGGGAGATACAGGATTTTTCCCACTCCTCCCAAAAAAATCAAAGTAGTTTTTTTTTCTGTCTCTTCTTCTTCCTCTTCTTCTTCTTCTTCTTCTTCTTCTTCTTCTTCTTCTTCTTCTTCTTCTTCTTCTTCTTCTTCTTCTTCTTCTTCTTCTTCTTCTTCTTCTTCTTCTTCTTCTTCTTTTGGTACCTTATATAAAAAAATTTTCTTTCTTTTCTAAAACTTTTTTTAATCTTTAATTTTTGCCTTTTTTGAAAAAAAATTGTTTTCCAGTAACTTTTTTCTTTCCTCTTATGATTTTTATTTTAGGGATATGTGAATGTGCGTTTTTCTTTCTTTTTTTGTCTTCTTTCTCTTTTTTTCTTTTTAATTACCTTTTTGTTTTTTCTTTAGCTTTACTGAACATCTGATCTTTTTTTCATCCTTTCTTATCCTTTGGACCGTTTTCTCTCTTTTGCTCTTCTTTATGTGACTTAACTCTTGTCCTGCACATTCTCAGATAAACCTGTAGTTAACTAGTAGACACTATCCCCCATTGTGTACACACTTAATCCACAAATTTATTACTCAATTCAAAACCACTGAGACTTAAATTCCTTAATATCAGTATTACCTCTTTAAACTTATATAATATTTTAAGTATTTTTATTTTTAAGTTTTTCACATCTCCTCTATGTCCCTCCCCTTCTCTCCATATATTCACGTTCTTCTCTAAATAGATTGTTTTCCGATCTCCATAATATTATTAATTTTTATTTTTATTTTTCTATATTTTTGGGGTCTCATTTCTTTTCCCTTTCCCTTTTTTCTTTTTTTCTCTCTCTCTACTTTCATCCTACCCAACCTATTTCCTGCATTGAGATTAGGACTTAGTTAACTCTACCTGTGCCTCCCCACACCAGTCTATACCTATTATTTACCCACCTCTCTCCCTAACCCTAATAATTTCTGGTTTTCCAAATTCTTCTTTGCCGTTCGAAGCCCATTAACATATAGTTGTTTGATGTTGAATAGATGTATCTGTAGAGTATTGACTGTACAAATTCAGACTTTGGTTGATGGTTGCCTTAAGATAGTGTTTGAGCACAAAACTGGTGCTATTTTCATCTCAAATGGGCAGAGTAAGCCAGAAAAACACAAGAAAAATGGCAAATCCGGGTATCTGAAATCCCAACCTTGATAATCAGGGGACACAACAGACAATGAATAATCCAGAGGAGAGTTCCCAAATAACTCTAGAAACACTGCTGGCAAAGATGATAAATGAAAAATTAGAAAACCTACAAAGGACTCTCTATGAGCATGATAGGAAGAGAGAGGAGGCAAACCAAAATACCATAAACAGGCGGGAGTTGGAATACTAATATCAGATAAAATAGACTTCAAATTAAAATTCATGAGAAGAAATAAAGAAGGTTGCTACCTACTAATTAAGGGATCTCTCCTTCTGGAGGATATTACAATTCCAAATATCTATTTGTAAAAAATGGAGCAACCAAATTTATCCAAGAAACACTAATTTCCCTCAAATCCCACATAGATCCAAGGACATTAATTGTGGGGGATTTTAACACACCACTCTCCACACTAGATAGATCAACTCGGCAAAAACTCAGCAGAGAACCCTCAGATGTAGACAGCTGCATAGATCTACTAGACTTAACAGACACCTACTGAACATTTCACCCAGCAGCATCAGAATACACGTTTTTCTCAGCAGCACATGGAACATTTTCTAAAATAGATCACATTTTAGACCACAAAGCAAACTTGTCTAAATTCAGAAACATTAAGGTTATACCTTGCATCCTCTCTGACCACAAGGGAATAAAATTAGAACTCAACACCAAAAGCCACCAAAGAAAGTCCGGTATCAAATGGAGGCTGAACAACACACTACTGAATCATGAGTGGGTTATGGAAGAGATTAGAAAGGAAATTCAAATGTTCATGCTATTCAACAAAAATGAACACACAAATTACCAGCTCCTCTGGGACACAGCAAAGGCGGTACTCAGAGTCAAGTTTATAGCACTGATCTCCTACATCAACAAATTGGAGAGATCGGAAACCAACAATTTAATGACACATCTAAACCTCCTTGAATAAGAGCAGCAAGATAAACACTAATCCAGTAGACTGAAAGAAATAATTAAAATTAAATCACAATTAAATGAATTAGAATCCAAAAAACGATAGAAATAATCAAGAAAATACAGTGTTGGTTCTTCGAAAAAATTAACAATATTGACAGGCCCTTAGCAAATCTTATCAGAAAAAGAAGAGAACACACCCAAATTAATAAACTCTGAGATGAGAATGCAAACATCACCACGGAAACAACCAAGATTCAGAACATTATAAGGGAATACGTCTCAAAACTTTATGCAAATAAGTTTGAGAACTTGACAGAAATCTACCTTTTCCTAGCAAATATTGACATGTCAAAACTAAACCAAGATGAGTTAAACCATCTTAACAGTCCCATATCAAGCATTGACATAGAAACAGCAATAAGAGACCTCCTAGCTAAGATAAGTCCAGGACCAGATGGTTTTACAGTGGAATTCTACAAGGCCTTCAAAGCAGAGCTCACATCAATACTCCTCCAACTTTTCAATGAAATTGAAAGAGAAAGTTCACTACCGAACATATTCTATGAAGCCATGATAACCTTCATCCCAAAACCAGGCAGGGACTCATCAAGGAAAGAGAACTATAAACCCATTTCTTTGAAGAACATTGATGCAAAACTTCTCAACAAAATTTTGGCCACTCGACTTCAACAATTCATCCAAAAAATCATACACCACGATCAAACAGGATTCATTTCAGGGATGCAAAGCTGGTTCAATATACACATATCAATTAATATTATTCATCACATCAACAGGAGCAAGAATAAGAACCACATGGTTATCTCAATAGATGCAGAAAAAGCATTTGACATGATCCAACACCCCTTTATGATGAAGGTATTGCAAAAATTAGGAATCCATGGAACATTCCTCAATACAATAAAAGCTGTATATGACAAACCTACAGCCAGCATTATAGTTAATGGTAAAAAAAACTAAAGCCATTTCCTCTTAACTCAGGAACAAGACAAGGATGTCCACTCTCTCCACTTTTCTTCAATCGAGTATTAGAATGCCTAGCTACAGCAATAAGACAAGATCTAGACATATAAAGGGGTTCCAAATAGGTAAAGAAGAAATAAAACTCTCCCTCTTTGCAGACGACATGATCTTGTGTTTAAAGAATCCCATAGATTCCACTCCCAAATTACTCAAGCTGATTCAAAACTTTGGCAAAGTAGCAGGATATAAAATTAACCCCCCAAAATCAATGGCTTTTCTGTATGCCAACAATGAGAAAAGTGTGGCTGAATTTAGGAAAGCAACTCCATTTGTAATAGCCCCACAAAAATAAAATACGGAGGAATTAACTTAACCAAAGTAGTGAAGGACCTCTATAATGAAAACTTTAAAATCTTGAAAAAGGAAATCAACACAGAACTTAAAAAATGGCAAATCCTCCCATGCTCCTGTATTGGAAAGATTAACATCGTGAAAATGGCAATACTTCCCAAGGCTGTCTACAAATTCAACGTGATACCTATCAAAATTCCAAGCTCATTCTTCAAGGAAGTAGAAGAAGCAATCCAAAAATTCATATGGAACAATAAAAGACCCCGAATAGCAAAAACGCTCCTCAACGGAAAGAACACTGCTGGAGGAATATCAATACCAATTTTCAAACTCTACTATAAAGCCATAGTAATCAAAACAGCTTGGTATTGGTATTGGCATAGAATTCAAAACCCAGAAATGAACCTACAGACCTATAGCCATCTAATCTTCGATAAGGGAGCTAAAACAATAGAATGGAACAAAGACAGCCTCTTCAGTAAATGGTGCTGGCAAAATTGGTTAACTACTTGTAGAAAACTATAGCTAGATCCTTATATATCACCCTGCACCAGAATCAACTCCAAATGGATCAAAGACCTCGAAGTCAAAGCAGACACTCTGAAAACATTACAGGATGGAGTACTAGAAACCCTAGGTCTCCTTGGCTCAGGCCGAAATTTTCTGAATAGAGACCCGGAAACCCAACAAATCAAAGAAAGGTTGGACAAATGGGATTGCATGAAGTTGCAGAGCTTCTACATGGCAATGGACATAGCTAGCAAGATCAATAGAAAGCCCAAGGATTGGGAGATGATCTCCACTAGCCATACAACGGACAAGGGTCTCATATCTAAAATATAATTGGAGCTCAAAAAATTAAATCCCCCAACAACAAATCCTCAAAGAAACAACTGCCCAATAAATAAGTGGGTGAAAGACTTAAAGAGAAAGACTTCAAGAGAAACATAGACACATGAAGAAATGCTCAACATCCCTAGCCATAAATGAAATGCAAATCAAAACAACATTGAGATACCACCTCAATCCAGTTAGAATGGCAAAAATCAAGTACTCTAACAACAACGGATGCTGGAGGGTAGTGGACAGAAGGGAACCTTACTTTATAGTTGGTGGGAATGTAAACTTGTTCAACCACTTTGGAAAGCAGTATGCAGGTTCCTCAAAATACTTCACATATCGTTCCCGTATGACCCAGCAATCCCACTTTTGGGCATTTACCCAAATGTTTACAAACAAGACCACACTAAAACTACCAGCACAACTATGTTTATTGCAGCATTATTTAGCATAATTAAGATATGTAACCAAACCAGATGCCCCTCAGTAGATGAATGGATGAAGAAAATGTGGTATATATACACAATGGAATTCCATGCCTCCATCAGGAAGAATGACATTGCCCCATTTGTTAGGAAATGGAAAAACTTGGAAAAAATTATATTAAGTGAAGTAAGCCAGGCTCAAAGAAACTTCGTCCAATGGTTTCCTTTATTTGCAATATCTAGTATATGTATGAGTCAAGCTGAAAAGGTCAGATAATGTGATGTTAGGAAAATGTACCCTCAGTTATGTATTTTAATGTTTTTTTCTTTCATTCATGTGTTTCTAACGCATTTATAAGATTATTTCTTTGTTGCTTTTTATGTCCCTCCCCCACAGTGTAACCCCCGCTTTCACTATATTTGATGTCAGTATAACTTGTGGAGGAGATGGGGAAAAACAAGTCGTTTAAGGATACAGGTAAACCTGTTGCAACAATGAGAAGTACAAGTTGTCATGTCGAAAAGGTGTTTTACAATGTCGGTGCAGGGGGGGAAGGTTTGGATGGGGGGGAGAGGGGAAGCTGGGAAGGGATGTGAAGGGTAAACAAAGGAGTAAGCTGCAATGCTTGGTAAGAAATGTATGCATTATTCTGCCCATATAATTTTAACCCCTCTGTACAGTATGTTCATAAATAAAAACAATAAAATAAAATTAAAAAATAAAAACAAATCAATTAATCATGAAAAAAGAAGAATTATACTCATTATCTTACCCATTTAATTGTATCTCCTCTTTACAGTATTTTCACAATAAAAAAAAGAAAAAAAATAAGAAAAAGTATTTCCTGGAATGTAAATTATGAGATTGATTTTAGGTATATAACAATTCTATGGCCAGTTTTCTCAAGTCATTTAGAGCTCTCTACCATTTCCTTTAGATTATGGTCCTACCTAAGCTTTGTAATCAAGATCAACAAAATAAAAAAAAAAATAAGTGAATATGCATGTTTCTCTCTTATATTCATGTTCAATTCATGTTGTTATACAATGATTGTTTCATTTTATGAAAAATTCTCCAAATTTCTGTTTTTCCTCACACCATCAGGAAAATTTTTAATGTTTTTCTCAAATGTGATATTCAAAAGTAATTGTTACATTTTCTTTTTTGTTGTCTTTTTCCTGTTTTATTTATCTTTGTGTTGTTACTTTCTAGTTAATGTTCCTATGAAGCCTCTTACTTTAACATTGTTATAGTCTTTATTTTGACTGTTGTTGAATAACTGTGTAGATTAGTTAGTGTACTGTTCTTCTGAGAAAGGTGAAATCAAGATATTTATTGATAATCCAATATCAGAAGAAAAGAATGTAATATTATTATTGTTTTCTAAACCATAAGCAAATGAATTTGTTTTAGTTTGTATTTATGAATTAACATGATAGGTCCATGGAGTGACCAGGAATTTGGATAAACATTTGCAATATATCTGTACATCTGTTTCTGGGTAACATAAACATTTAAATCTTTAGAATGAGTAAGGCAAATTTTCCTCCCTAATATGGGTAGATGTTCACCAATCAACCGAAGTGCAGAACAATTGAAAATTCCTACTTTCTATATACCTGAGGTGGGACTTTGGTCATTCTGGCCTTCGGACTGTGACTGAAATAAATGTTTTTTTGTTCAGCTAAATTGCTGGTTTGAGATTGGAACTTTAACTTGGTACTTAGGTATTTTGATTTGTCCTAAAATGAAGCATCAGTTCTTGTATTTCTCCAGGTTGCCAATTTCAAACTGTAATTCTCAGTTCCCATAACTATAACCAACTTTTCCTTCTAATCAAAATCTAGATATTGGATTGATGAGAAGAATGATGATATGGATAGGAACATAGATAGATAGATAGATAGATAGATAGATAGATAGATAGATAGATAGATAGATAGATAGATAGATAGATAGATAGATAGACAGACAGATAGATAGATAGATAGATAGATAGATAGATAGATAGATAGATAGATAGATAGATAGATAGATAGATAGATAGATGGATAGATAGATAGATGGATAGATAGATAGATAGATAGATAGATAGATAGATAGATAGATAGATAGATAGATACATAGATACATAGATACATAGATACATAGATACATAGATACATAGATACATAGATACATAGATACATAGATAGATAGATAGAAGAAAGAAATATACATTCTATTGATATATTTTTCTGGAGAAATAAAGGTATTATACAATGATTTGAAATGGTGATTGACATAAGAAATCTAATGAATTATGTATTTTCGGTTAATACTCTCTTTTCACTACTTAACACATCTTTCTCTTCTTAAACTACGATTTTTTTTATTTTTTATTTGGTGTTAATTATCAGTCATTTTCTTAGTTGACACTGAAATTAGTGTTTTAGAGATATCAGTCTTGTTATCTATTTTTTTCTTTTTCATCATTTTCTTTTCCCACACTCATTTCAGCAACTAACTTCTCTGTTTTTTGTGATTCATAAAAATCTTCACACATATTTTCCTTTATTTTACCATTGAACTTAATTTGTTAGTATATGTACTTGTTCTAGCATATATTTGGGAGAAGGTACTTTTATTTATCTTTGTGTACTTATCAATTAATTGTAAAACGTGGTTATTACCCTCATTAATTGAGGAAACTTGAATTGTAAGTAGGGATTATACAGATTGAGAACATAAAGTTCTCATAGGAATAGAATTATGGAATTTTTCTATAACAAGAGAGTGAAAGATTTTGAATGATAAAATAATGACATATAGGATAGGATTACAGTGATCAGAATTGATAATATGATATAAAATAAAACAATTCCACCATGGATAGTTTCTCCTAATATTTAAATCTTTTCAACCATGCTTGAAATAGATACATTAAAAAAAAAAGTTGACTAAAGCAGTGGTTTTAATTGTACAGATTTTCTTTGGTCAGTCATAGGGCCTGATCTCTGGGCCTAGGAGCTATCTCTCAGCTCTTCAGCTCAAGGCTAGTGCTTAACCACTTCAGCACAGCACCACTTTCGGCTTTTTCTGCTCATGTGGTGCTGAGGAATCGAACCTGGGCCTCAGGCATTCAAGACAAGCACTCTACCACTGGGCCACGATCCCAGCCCTAGATAATTTTTGGTGGCAGCACACTTGATTGACTGGTTCTCTACCACTTAAGTCATGCTTCTAACATAGCTTTTTGTTAGTTATTTTGGAAGTGTAGTGTATTTAACTTTTCTCCCTAGACTAACCTTGCTGTGAGACCACACATCCCCAATGTCAGAATTCTCAGTAGCAGAGATTGCAGATATTAGCTTCTACCACACAACACAATTGCAGTGTCCTATGTTTGCAGTATATGAAAAATAAAAACTTTTCTCACAGTGGTGGTATTATGGATCAAGTCAGCAATAGAAAACTACTACAAGAGGGAATGTGCCCAACTGAGGTATTGTGGATGAAAATAAGAAAACTTAAACCAAATTTTCATTATGTTTTAAGATGTTACTATTAATTACCCTTTAGATAAATAAAGGTATTAAGATTGCTCCTTAGGCTAAGTTGAAGCAAATAAATAAGTATGCAAATTTGCTCTAAGTTTTAAGTACCTATCCAAAATTCTAGCTTTTTGATATAGAAATAAATTTCAAGGACAAGACATCCTGGCCTTCATTACAAAATAGCTGAGTAAATTAACTTGGGACACAGCAGGGTTTTATTATCAAGGAAGAAATTAGATTAACATCTATTTAAACAGAACTGTGGAAATCTGAGTTCATTGGAAGGCAAAGGAAAAAAATGTATGCCTCCAAAAAGAATTCATTAATTTCTTAGCTTTTTAGTGGGTGCTTTATGTTTTCCTCTTTTTCCTCTCTCTCTCTCTCTCTCTCTCTCTCTCTCTCTCTCTCTCTCTCTCTCTCTCTCTCTCTCTCTCTCTCTCTCTCTCTCTGTCTCTCTCTCTGTCTCTCTCTCTCTCTCTCTCTCTCTCTGTCTCTCTCTCTCTCTCTGTCTCTCTCTCTCTCTCTGTCTCTCTCTCTCTCTCTCTCTCTCTGTCTCTCTGTCTCCATCTAATACTATTTCAGTAATGGAAATTCACATGTAAAACATACAGCTTTCTAGGACTGTCAAACTTACTGATCCCCAAAATATTTACATAGGAGGGAAAGTAATTTATGAACAACTGAATACATAAGTTATTTTCAGATCCAATAAATAACAAAAGAAGATAAAACATATTATCATAGGAAATGACTCAGAGGAGGAGAAATCTTTACGTAGAAGTCAAAATTGTGTTTTAGTTGACAAAGACAAAAGAGGCTGTGTATGTAGATATATGTCAATGTATGTTGAGTCAAAGAGAACAGGTCTAAATATGGGACATATCTTAATGTGTAAGATAGTTAAAGTAAGGCAAGCACCCTAGTTCTTCAAATATCTGTAAGTTAAATTATGTCAGGTACAAGACTGAGACATAACAAATGCTATTTTAGCATATAGTGGTAACTACACAAATTTAGAATTCCGATTAATGGTTTATTTTTAATACAGAACTAAACTCTATCTTTTTATCATTTTAATGTAAGACATTTTTTTATTGTTTTTAATCAAAGACTAGTTATTCAAATATAATTTCTATTGCAATATCTAACATTGCTGCAGACTTTCTGGCATAACATCTCCACAAATATTTATTTGGCATCATTTAAATTATCTGATTGAATGAATATATAAATTGTATCTATGTATTTACCAATGTGTAAATAAATATTACTTGAACAATTTTTTCCTGAATAAAATATCCAGGGTAAGGCAATGCAATCGCAGAATTTAGCCATTGTGTTTTCGCAATTTTTAAAGTTGTCTGTGGTTATTCATGTATATAAATCTTTCACATTCTTAGCAACACTTAGATACCTTTATGAAAATAACTCATGCGTTCTTAATGAGGAAAAGAAATGGCTCCTGTACCTGGAAATCATAAAAACATATTATCTCAGAATGATTGCTAAATTGCATAACCTAATAATAATAGACTCATACCCCATATAGTCAGAAAATATGAACTCACACTACACTTCAAATATATACAAAGTAATTGATCCAGAGGAAATAATAGAGTGGTTTTGTCCCCAGGATACAAAATATAGAAAGTTAAAATATGAACATGAACTCTTTTCTTCATCATTAAATTGTCTAGCAAATATTGGATTTCATTTTCTCTTTACTTCTATCTCATTTTAGGCTAAATGTATAAGTTTTAGAAAAAATAATGCTCTTCCTTTTCTTATTATTTTCTTTGGTAGTAGTGGGTATTGAACTCCTGACCTCAACTTGAGGGCAAGTGTTCTAGCAGTTGAGCCACACTTTAATTGTTTTTTTTTTAATTTTCTGTACGTTTTATTGTAAAAATGCTGTACAGAAGGGTTCCAGTTACATGAGCCAGGTAATGAGTACATTTCCTATTGAGCATTGTTGCCTCCTCCTTTGTTTTCCCCCTACCATCTCTTCCCTCCCACCTCCACAACTACCCCCGCAAGTTGTAAAGTTAGTTTTCAACATAGTGTTTTATACTTCTTACTGTTACAATGGGTCAACCTGAATCTTTTTATCCACATTTTGTTTTTCCCCTTCCCCTCCCTGAATTAGAGAAGTGTATATACAACAGCAGGGCACCATATCAAATACAGTGATAACAGGGGTTGTACCGTAGGGGAGGAACATACAAAGCAACAAAAAATCACTTGGTACGTGATAAATATGTTAGAAAACATAGCAAGAAAGAAAACAGATATTTATGTCCCTATCTTGGAGATCATTTCACTTAACATCATCTTGTATGGTCATATGTACATAGCTTTTGGCCTTTTCTGCTTGTCCTACAGATGTTCTAGATTTTTGCAAATAAGGGAAACCATGGGACATATGTTTCTTTGGGCCTTGGTTACATCACTTAATATAAATGTTTCCAAGTCTTTCCATCTCCCAAAAAATGGGACAAGGCCATGCTTTCTGATGGAGGCATAGAATTCCATTGTATACACATACACACACACATACATACATAAACATGTATATATATATATGTATATGTATATATATATTTATATATATATATATATATATATCACATTTTCTTTTCTTTTCTTTTTTTTGGGGGGGTCCGTTTGTGGGGCCTGAACTCTGGGCCTGGGCGCTGTCCCTCAGCTCTTCAGCTCAAGGCTAGCGCTCTACCACTTGAGTCACAGCGCCACTTCCGGCTTTTTTCATTTTGCTTATGTGGTGCTGAGGAATTGAACCCAGAGCCTCAGGCATACAAGGCAAGCGCTCTACCACTGAGACATCTTCCCAGTCCGTATATATCACATTTTCTTGATCCATTCATCTACTGAGAGGCATCTGCGTTGGTTCCATATTATAATTATGGTAAATAATGCTGTGATAAACATAGTTGTTCTGGTAGCCTTAGTATGGCCTTATTTGTGACTGGGTAAATGCCTAAAAGTGGGATTGCTGGGTCATACGGGAGCTCTATGTGGAGTCTTTTGAGAAACCTCCATACTGCTTTCCAAAGTGGTTGAACCAGTTTACACTCCCACCAATGCAGATTCCCTCTGGCCACATTCCCTCCAGCATCAGTTGTTTTTATATTTTTTATTGTAAAAATACCATACAGAGGGGTTCCAGATACATGAGTAAGGTAATGAGTATATTTCCTATTGAGCATTCTTACCTCCTCCTTTGTTTTTCCCTTATAATCCCTTCCCTCCTTGCCTCACCAACTCCCTCCCCTCCTGCTGAAGTTGTAAAGTTCGTTTTCAACATAGTGTCTTGTACATCTCATTGTTACAATGGGTCAACCTGTATCCTTATTTCAGCATTTTGTTATTTCCCATCCCTTCCCCAAATTAGAAATGCATAAACAAGATGCAGGGCACCTGAATCAAATGCAGTGGAAACAGGAGCTACACCGTGGGGGAAGAACATACCAAAGATACAAAATATCATGTAGTTCATTATAAGTTCATTAAAAACAATAGCAAGAAAGAAAAAAAAAACACTGTGGTTTTTTTGCTTAACATCATCTTATATGGTCATATGTACATAGCTTTTGAATGTTTCCGCTTGTCCTAGATATACACTAGTTATTGCAAATAATGGAAGCCATGGGACTTACGTTTCTTTGGGCCTGACTTACTTCACTTAATATAATTTTTTCCAAGTCTTTCCATTTCCTAACAAATAGGGTAGTGTCATTCTTTCTGATCGAAGCATAGAATTTCATTATATATATACATATATATACATATACATATATATTTATATATATATATATATATATATATATATATCTCACATTTTCTTGATCTATTGATCTACTGAGGGGCATCGGGGTTGGTTCCATATCTTAACTATGGTTAATAATGCTTCAATGAACATAGTTCTGCTGGTAGCTTTAGTATAGCCTTGTTTGTGATAATTTAGGTAAATGCCCCAAAATGGGATTTCTGGGTCATACGGGAGCACTATGTGGAGTCTTTTGAGGAACCTCCATACTGCTTTCCAAAGTTGTTGAACAAGTTTACACTTCCACCAACAATGCATTAAGGTTCCCTTTTGGCCACATCCCCTCCATCATCTGTTGTTATTAGATTTCTTGGTTATGGCTATTCTAACCTAGGTTGAAGTGGCCAGAATTTTCTTAATAAATATTCAGAAGCACAACAAATCAAAGAAAGTTTGGAGAAATGGGATTGCATGAAACTGCAGAACTTCAGCATGACGAAGGACATAGCTAGCAAGTTCAATAGAAAATCCATGAACTGGGCAAAGATTTTCACTAGCCTCACAATGTATAAGGGTCTTAGAATTCAAAAAATTTATTCCTCCAACAACAAATCCTCAAAGAAACAACTGCGAGATAAATAAGTGTGCTAAAGTCTTAAAGAGAAACTTATCTGAAGAGGAAATAAGAATGGTCAATAGATACATGAAAAAATGCTCAACTTCTCTAGCCTTAAAAAATGCCAATCAAAGGAACAAAATTGAGATTCCACATTGCTCCAGTTAGAATTGCATTATTTTGACTTGGCTATTTTCAAAGTAAGGCCTTAGGCCAGGGCAGACTTCAGTTTGATCCTACTACTGTGTTTGCCCATGCTGCTGGCAATGACAGCCATGTTGAAGTCTGGCCAGCCATGGTGTTTCCCTTGTATCTCGGATAAACAGCCTGTATCATCACAATGAGGTAGTCCTGTGAACTTTTCTGCCTTTGTTGATGTTCTCTGCAACTCAAGAATCTAAGATTTCAAGGTCGAGCCACCTCTTCTGGCTTGTAATGCTTTTGTAACAGCATACTCTCTGGGTAGTTAATTTCATGGATGAATGACATTCTTACAGACACATGAGCTAAATACACAATACATTAAAATACGAATGTGAACAAAGGTAACTTTGAAAGAGATATTAATGCTTATGTGAATAGTATAGGATTGCAATGATGACTCCTAATGTACAAATGTTTATGAAGACATAAAGAAACTTTAACCCATGCATTCTTTTCATACATGCAATCATAATGAGAGAAAGAGAGAGGGGGGAAAGAAAGGAGAAACAACAATTCTCCAAGTTTATCTCCACCCTATAGTAAAGCATTGCTAACAAGTTTGTTGATGTGTTTACCATTGTTCTGAGTTCCACGTGAGCAAAAACTTCATTAAGCTAAAAGCAATTAATTTTTAAATGCTTCTAATTGCAACTAATGAGCCTACAAGTTTCATTACCAGTGAAGGTCACAGAACCGACCAGAGTCTTGAATTTATCTTTACCTCTTGTTTTATGATTGACTAAGGTGGGTATTTTGAGGTCTATCATGCTGCAATCAATCTTACACCAACCAACAATAGGGTGCCGCCAGGCACACCCTATTCAGAATGTCAGGGAAGATTCTGTGGACCCTGTTATCCAATTTCTTTGTTAACGGTGTCACATTTTGAAAGAAAAACTTTGGCAAGTCAAGTTTTGTAAGAAAACCTCTTAATCCTTGAATTGTCCCGTAGTTCTTAATATCAGAAAACAATATATATATATATACACACACTCACATATATACATCTTTTGTTTGCAATCCAAGAGGAATTAAATATTTTATTTGTATAAATTAAGAAAGTTCCAGTTACAGTGGAGCAGCATGTGTCATATTGAATTCAGGTCAAAAGCATGATATACACAACATTTTGGCCACAATTGCTGAGACTGAATTTTATAAAGTGTGTTGTAGTCCCACATTGGTATTATTTATTTGATTATTTTCATCAATCTGTGCATTTGGTGGTTCCAGTGTTCATTTTTTGGACAAATTGTCAAATGTTTACAAAATAGCATATGTTGTGCATGTGTAAGAGGATAAGTACAAATTTTTTTTCTCCTAAAAACAAAGAATTAGCCCTCATGATGAGAATAATTGAAACTTCAAACTGCAGTAAACTGTCATTTCAGCAGCTACCACAGAAGCCTTCCAGACACGGTGCAACCGCAAGTAAAATCTGGGTCAGTGCAAAATTAATTTTCTTCTAATAGTATTGGACTAATGTAGTGAATACGTCTTATCTACTATCAATGTATTTTTATGTCTTTGTTCATAACCTAGTCATTGCAATTGGAAAACAAGAAATAAGAGAGCTAGTTTGGAGCCTAATGCCAATTACCACAATTTGGTGTGAGTTTATATGAATTCAAAAAAGTCAGTACTGTTGGGAGAAAAGATGAGAAATGATAAACTATGTATACATATTTACACATATATAATATTTATATATGTATATATGCATATATAGGTACATATCAATGTAAAAGGAAAAATGAACAGATTTTTGGTTACAGAATCTTGGAGATGAAACATTCTGGATCTGATATTTTAATCTATCACTGAAAATAGTATAGATATCTAGGGTAACACATTTTGTAATATTTTGAGAATATTAATTTTTGTATGCCTGAAGATATGAAATAAGTATCTAAACTGGGAGCAGAATAGAAGAGGGTAAGTAATAAGGATTATTTATTCTTATTTACCATCCCCATTCTCCATATACATCTAACAGCAATGAACACACAAAGAAATTCAAGAGACTTCATCTTGTTTTCCTAGCATGACTGGGTTTAGTGCCTAAAATGCATGGAAAAAACTTCATTTCTGAGTTATCTTCCAGTCTAGCAGCAAGAAAATACACTGCAACTCTTCCACTATAGAGTACTACTGTAGCAGTGTGAATACCTTGATTGCAAGATTGCAAGTGATTAAAATGTTCAATACATACATTGGCCTCAGATGCTAAGTATCAAAGCAAAAACAGATAAAATAGCAGCAGAAATCTAGAAAGTCAACAACTGTACAAGAAGAAACAGCTCACTGAACTCAGAAGCATGATAGCAAGATGAATTGAATTCAAAGAGGATAAATTCAGTAACTGAAGTATCTCAAAGAGGAGAATAAACAAAATGAAAAAGATGATGACAGTGGTACAAAATGTATTATTTGGATAGTCTAGGAGGGAAGTTTAGAGAAAGGAGATGAGGCTACTGGGTGGTGAAGAGGATCTGACATAAATATATATATGTATGCATACATATATACATGCATATATATATTTACTATATTCACATGTATATACAAATACATATATATACATATTATAAATGTATATTTACAATAAATTAAAAGCATAAATACCACAAAATAATACTGATCCAATAAAAGAAAGGTGTTTCCATTTCAATGTGAGCACAGAATAAAAATCATGTAACAGTATTTGGTCAGTATTTTCATCTTTATTTAGATTGAGTGAAATTTCATTTTGAATATTTCAAGTAATATATTCATAATTTTTTAAATAGGTACACAAATAACAATAATTTACACTTTTTCTCTTTACTTTTCAACATTAATAGTTCTAAATTGAGAGGCAAAAACAGGACTAAAGTTCATGATTATTATCAGACAAATCATAATTTTAAAAAATAAGCATTTATACATACTCCTAGGAAAAAGAGGAATGATCAAAGAAGATCAGCAGTTGACTGGCCCTATAAAGTGATTACAATCAGGAAGTAGTCATTAGATTTAAGTGCTTTGTCTTAATTGTATTGGAATAAGGCTAAACAACAGTGCTGCACTGCTGATCTTCCTAGTTTCATGTGAGATTGCTTCAGATCATATGAAACAAAAGCCAGGAACTGGTGAGACACACTAGTAAGCCATGGAGTCCGGGAAGATGGCGGAGGAGAAGCTGGAGTTTAAGTAAGCTCTCGAATAGAAAGCAGTTTTAGAGTTCCAGTGAACAGTCCTAAGTCAGAGAATTACACCAAGTGAGTCATCACAGGACAGAGAGTTTGGCCAGAGAAGGAAATCCAGGCAAGGAGACACTTCTGAGCACTTGCCAGCAGCCGCTGCGGCGGCAGCAGTTGTGGCGGTGGTGGGCGAGCACAGCCGCCATACCTGAGCAACAGAGAGTCCGGGACAAAGGAGCCAGACACAGCAGGCGAGCGGATTCTACTCAACACCAGCAAGAACCGACAAGGAGCAGACATCTTCATCCTGCAGTTCGCAGACCAGAGATGACCCAGGAACTAAGACTCTGCGTGAGTAGAAGCCTGACGTCCTCACTCCTTCTCAGGGAGCAGAGGAGGGAAGGCCACCCCTCCCACCCCCAGCACCGGTGATCTCCATCTTGGATACTGACAAAGCTCGGAGGAGCTGCTAGCTCCAACTCAGGCCTTGGAATAAAAGGAGTCATTTAGCAGGTCACAAGAACTTACCCGCGGCGTGACCTGCCAGACTCAGCTCCACACAGGGAAAAGTCACCCAGCTCAGGTGCCAGCCCTAGGAGTGGGTTTCTTCACTGGGTAATCAGAGCCAGAGGCTGCCCCTCCCTCTAGCAGCCTCGACAAGCAATTGAAAATCAGTACACAGAAACGCTGAGAATGGCTCTAGGCTGGGCTCTGTGAGGTATTCACAAACCAGCCCTGGAAAAGCTACCAGAACCTAGCCTCATCACTACACCCCCCCCCCTTTTGTGATACTCAAAGCAGATCTGTCTCCCAAAGAACTAGCCTGGGAGGAGGATCGCCAAATCCTGGGTAAAGCAGAGCATTTTACTGCCTGTTCGAATAAACTGATTTAAGAAACCAACCAAGACACAGGACAACAAGCAGACCAGAGACTCCAACAAGAGGATGGTTACGGACCCAAGGGAGATACAGGATTTTTCCCACTCCTCCCCCCAAAAAAAAATCAAAGAAATTTTTGGGTTTTTTTTGTTTTTTTGTTTTTTGTTCTTTTTTCTTTTTTCTCTTCTTCGTCTTTTTTTTTTTTTTTTTTTTTTTTTTTTTTTTTAGTTTTTATTTTTGGTACCTTATATAAAAATATTTTTTTCTTTTCTAAAACTTTTTTCAATCTTTAATCTTTGATTTTTGATAAAAAAAATGTTTTCCAAAAAGTTTCTTTTGCTCTTATAATTTTTATTTTGGGGATACGGGAGTGTGCGTTTTTGTGTTCTTTTTGGTCTTCTTCCTCTTTTTTTCCTCTTTTTTAAATTATCATTTTGTTTTTTGTTTAGCTCTACTGAACTTCTCATCTTTTTCTTCTCCCTTTCTTATCCTTTTCACGTTCTCCTCTCTTTCGTTCTTCTTTATGTGACTTAATTCTTGTCCTGCACACCCTCAGATAAACCTGTGGTTGACTATTAGACCCTATCCCCCATTGTGTACACACTTAATCCACACATTTATTACACAGGTCAAAACCTCTAAGACTTAAATTCCTTAATAGCAGTACTACCTCTTTATACCTATATAATATTTTAAGCATTTTTATTTTTAAGTTTTTCACATCTCCTTTATATCCCTCCCCTTCTCTCAATAAATTCACGTTCTTATCTAAATAGATTGTTATCGAGTCTACATAATTTTATTAATTTCTACCTTTCTATTTGTTCAGGTCTCCTTTCTTTTCCCGTTCCATTTCTTTTTTTCTCTCTCTCTCTCTCTACTTTCATCCGACCCAACCTATTTCCTGCTTTGAGATTAAGACTTAGTTAACTACACCAGAGCCTACCCACATCAATCTATTCCTATTTTTTTACCCAAATCTCTCCATAAACCTAATAATTTCTGGTCTTCCAAATTTTTTGCAGTTCATAGCCCATTAACGTATAGTTGTTTGATGTTGAATAGATGTATCTGTTGAACTAGATTGTATCTATAGACTATTGACTGTGCAAATTCAGACTTGGGTTGATGCTTGCCTTAAGATAGTGTTCTAGCACAAATCAGGTGCTTTTTTCATCTCAAATGGGCAGAGTAAGCCGGAAAAACACAAGGAAAATGGCAAATCCGGGTATCTAAATTCCCAGTCCCGATAATCAGGGGACAGAAATGATAATGAATAATCCAGAGGAGAATTCCCAAATAGCACTACAAACTGCTGGCAAACATGATAAATCAAAAGATTGAAAGCATACAAAGGTCTCTGTATAAGCGTGATAGGGAGAGAGAGGAGGCATTCCAAAAGTTTATACTGGAATATCATAAGCATAAGGAAGCTACTCAAAAGCCCATACAGGATTTGCATGAGCAGCTTGAGAATACTCAGAGAGAAAGACAGGAATGGCGCAAACAGGCTGAGAACACTCAAAGAGAACTACAGGAATCCCAAGAATGGGAGGAAGCTTATCAAAACGTAATACAAGAATTGAGAGAGCACGAAGAGAATACACAAAGATCACTAAAGGCATTCATGGAATCCATTAACGAAGAGCTAAAGGACGTCAGGGAGACCACACAGGGAATGCTGAATGGAACCCAACAGAAAGAAGGGGAGTCCAAGGAAACCATAACCAATCAACTAATTGATCTGAGAAAAAACACTGAACATCAATTAAGGAAAAAAAGGAGTTCATACAAGATCCAAAACAAAGCTTCAACAAAGAACTTGAAGCCATCAAAGCTGACCAATTAGAAGGAAAAGGGATAAAAAACAAAGAAGAAAGTCTTGACAGCAGGTTAGACCATGCAGAAGATCGAATCTCAGGGATTGAAGACAGCCTAGATATTATAGAGAAAGAACATACAAACATCCAAGACAAGTCCAAGAAATACGATAGATCTATCCAACACTTAGAAGACACCATCAGAAGGGCTAATCTAAGGATAATGGGGGTAGAGGAGAACCTAGAAACAGAAGTCAATGGCCTAGGAAATTTGTTTAACAGGATCCTAGCAGAGAACTTCCCAAACATGCATAAAGATAGGCCTATTTAGACACAAGAAGCTTTTAGAACTCCAAACAGACCAGACCAGAATAGGACATCCCACTGTCACACTATAATACACACAGGATCAACTCAGACCAAGGAAAAGATCATTAAAGCTGTCAAGGAGAAAAAATTAATCACCTATAAAGGAAAACCAATTAGAATCACCTCAGATTTCTCAGCAGAGAAAATCAAAGCAAGAAGAGCCTGAAATGATGTATGCCATGCATTAAAAACAAACAACTATCAACCAAGAATACTGTACCCAGCTAAATTCTCCTTCAAAACTGAAGGCCAAATAAAAAACTTCCATAGCATAGAAAAATTGAAACAGTACACCTCCACCAAACCAGCCCTACAAAAGTTTCTTAAAGATGTCCTACACATAGAAAACCAACAAGAAAACAATAAAGGTCAAGAAACTGCACCCAAACTGAGAATCCAAGAACCATAGGAAGAACCCAGTTTTCCCAACCCCCAAGAAGGTGGATAACACTGCAGGAACTCCCAAAAACCTCTCAGTCCTTTCTCTTAACGTTAATGGACTGAACTCTCCAATTAAGCAACATAGACTGTCTAGTTGGATTAAAAAACAAGACCCTTCTATCTGCTGCCTGCAGGAGTCACATCTTGCCCGTAATAACAAACACATATTCAATGTTAAAGGTTGGAACAAAATCTACCAAGCAAACGTCCCCCATAAACAGGCGGGAGTTGCAATCTTAATATCAGATAAAATAGACTTCCAATTAAAACTCGTGAGAAGAGATAAAGAAGGTCGTTACATACTAATTAAGGGATCTCCCTTTCAGGAGGATATTAGAATTCTAAATATCTACTAAAATGGAACACCCAAATTTATCCAAGAAACACTACTTTCCCTCAAATCCCATAGAACTGCAAAGACATTAATTGTTGGGGATACTAAAACACCACTCTCCCCACTAAATAGATCAACTCAGCAAAAACTCAACAGAGAAACTACAGATCTAAAAAGCTGCATAGATCAACTTGATTTAACAGATATCTACTGAATATTTGACCCAGCAGCATCAGAATACACGTTTTTTTCAGTAGCACATGGAACATTTTCTAAAATAGACCACATTTTAGGCCACAAAGCAAACTTGTCCAAATTCAGAAACATTGAAGTTATACCTTGCATTCTCTCTGAGGAAAAGGGAATAAAATTAGATCTCAACACCAAAAGCCACCAAAGAAAGTCTGGTATCACATGGAGGCTGAACAACACACTCATGAATCACGAGTGGGTCATGGAAGAGATTAGAAAGGAAATTCAATTTTTCATGCTATTCAACAAAAATGAACACACTAATTACCAGCTCCTCTGCGACACAGCAAAAGCAATACTCAGAGGCATGTTTATAGCTAAGAGTTCCTACATCAACAAATTGGAGAGATCTGAAACCAACAATCTAATGACACATCTAAACCTCCTTGAAAAATAGCAGCAAGATAAACCCCAATCCAGTAGACGGAAAGAAATAATTAAAACTAAATCAGAATTAAATGAATTAGAATCCAAAAAAATTATAGAAAGAATCAAGAAAACAAAGAGTTGGTTCTTCGAAAAACTTAACAAAATTGAGAGACCCTTAGCAAATCTTATCAGACAAAGAAGAGAACACACCCAAATAATTAAACTCAGAGACGAGAATGGAAACATCACCACGGAAACAACCAAGATTCAGAACATTATAAGGGAAAACTTCTCAAAACGTTATGCTAATAAGTTTGAGAACTTGACAGAAATGGAACTTTTCCTAGCAAATATTGACATGCCAAAACTAAACCAAGATGAGTTAAACCAGCTTAACAGGCCCATATCAAGCACTGAAATTGAAACACCAATTAGAGACCTTCCAGCAAAGAACAGTCAAGGACCAGATGGTTTTACAGCGGAATTCTACAAGGCCTTCAGAGCAGAGCTCACAACAATACTCCTCCAAATCTTCAATGAAATTGAAAGAGAAAATTCACTACCGAACACATTCTATGAAGCCATCATAACCCTCATCCCAAAACCAGGCAGGGACTCATCAAAGAAAGAGAACTATAGACCCATTTCTTTGATGAACATTGATGCAAATCTTCTCAACAAAATATTGGCAAACCGACTTCAACAATTCATCCAAAAAATCATGCACCATGAACAAACAGGATTCATTTCAGGGATGCAAAGCTGGTTTAATATACACAAATCAATTAATATTATTCATCACATCAACAGGAGCAAGAATAAGAACCACATGGTTATCTCAATACATGCAGAAAAGGCATTCAACAAGATCCAATACCCATTCATGATGAAGGTTTTGGAAAAATTAGGAATCCATGGAACATTCCTCAATACAATAAAGGCTGTTTATGACAAAACTACAGCCAGCATTATAGTTAATGTTTAAGAACTAAAGCCATTTCCTCTTAACTCAGGAACAAGACAAGGATGTCCACTCTCTCCACTTTTCTTCAATCTAGTATTACAATTCCTAGCTACAGCAATAAGACAAGATGCAGACATAAAGGGGATCCAAGTAGGGAAATAAGAAATAAAACTCTCCCTCTTTGCAGAAGACATAATCTTGTATTTAAAGAATCCCATAAACTCCACTCCCTAATTACTCAAGCTGATTCAAAAGTTTGGCAAAGTAGAAGGGTATAAAATTAACCCCCCAAAATCAATGGCTTTTCTCTATGCCAACAATGTGAAAAGTGTGGCTGAAATTAGGAAAGCAACTCCATTTGTAATAGCCCCACAAAAATAAAATCCCCAGGAATCAACTTAAGCAAAGAAGTGAAGGACCTCAATGATGAAAACTTTGAAATCTTGAAAAAGGAAATCAACACGGATCTTAAAAAATGGCAAAACCTCCCATGCTCCTGGATTGGAAAGATTAACATCGTGAAAATGGCAATACTTCCCAAGGCTATCTACAAATTCAACGTGATACCCATCAAAATTCCACCCTCATTCTTCAAGGAAATAGAAGAGGCAATCCAAAAATTCATATGGAACAATAAAAGACCCCGAATGGCAAAAACGCTCCTCAACAGAAAGAACACTGCTGGAGGAATATCAATACCAAATTTCAAACTCTACTATAAAGCCATAGTAATCAAAACAGCTTGGTATTGGCATAAGAACAGACCTCAGGACCAATGGAATAGAATTGAAAACCCAGAAATGAACCTACAGACCTATCGCCATCTAATCTTTGATAAGGGAGCTAAAACAATAGAATGGAACAAGGACAGCCTCTTCAGTAAATGTTGCTGGTAAAACCGGTTAACTACTTGTAGAAAACTAAACCTAGACCCTTATATATCACCCTGCACCAAAATCAACTCCAAATGGATCAAAGACCTCAAAGTCAAAGCAGACACTGAAAACATTACAGGATGGAATAGGAGAAACCCTAGGTCTCCTTGGCTCAGGCCGAAATTTTCTGAATAGAGACCCGGAAACACAACAAATCAAAGAAAGGTTGGACAAATGGGATTGCATAAAGTTGCAGACCTTCTGCAGGGCAAAGTACATAGCTAGCAAGATCAATAGAAAACCCACGGATTGGGAAAAGATCTTTAATAGCCATACAACAGACAAGGATCTCATATCTAAAATATACTTGGAACTCAAAAAACTAAATCCCCCAAAAACAAATCCTCAAAGAAACAACTGCCCAATAAACAAGTGGTCCAAAACTTAAAGAGAAACTTCTCTGAAGAAGAAAGAAGGATGGCCAAAAACACATGAAGAAATGCTCATCCTCCTTAGCCATAAAAGAAATGCAAATCAAAACAACATTGAGATACCACCTCACTCCAGTTAGAATGGCAAAAATCAAGAACTCTAACAATAACAGATGATGGAGGGGATGTGGACAGAAGGGAACCTTACTTCATTGTTGGTGGGAATGTAAACTTGTTCAACCACTTTGGGAAGCAGTATGGAGGTTCCTCAAACGACTTCACATAGAGCTCCCCTATGACCCAGCAATCCCACTTTTGGGCATTTACCCAAATGTTTACCAACAAGACCACATTATAGCTACCAGCACAACTATGTTTATTGCAGCATTATTCGCTATAGCTAAGATCTGGAACCAACACAGATGCCCCTCAGTAGATGAATGGATCAAGAAAATGTGGTATATAAACACAATGGAATTCTATGCCTCCCTCAGAAAGAATGACATTGCCCCATTTGTTAGGAAATGGAAAGACTTGGAAAACATTATATTAAGCGAAGTATTCCAGGACCAAAGAATCATAGGCCCCATGGTTTCCCTTATTTGCAATATCTAGTATATGTATGAGTCAAGCGGAACAGGTCAGATCATGTGATGTTAGGAAAATGAACCCTTAGATTTGTATTTTAATGTTTTTTTCATTCATGCATGTGTTTCTCACGCATTTATAAGATTATTTCTTTGTTGCCTTGTATGTCCCTCCCCCACAGTATAAGCCCTGCTTTCACTATATTTGATGTCAGTATAACTTGTGGAGTAGATGGGGAAAAACAAGTCAATTAAGGATACAGGTTGACCTGTTGCAACAATGAGAAGTACAAGTTTTCATGTCCATAACGAGCTTTACAATGTCTGTGCGGGGGGGGGGGGTGCGGGGGGGGGAGGAGAAGGATTGGGACTGGGGGAGAGGGGGAGGCTGGGAAGGGATGTGAAGGATAAACAAAGGAGGAGGCTGCAATGATTGGTAAGAAATGTTTGCATTATCCTGCCCATGTAATTGTAACCCCTCTACACAGTATGTTCACAAATAAAATAAAATGAAAAGACTAAACAATTCCCAATATATTTTGTATCTAGAAGGAGGTCATTGACTTATTTCAATATTGTTAAGTGGCACAGGATTTCTTTGTGTGCATGGCACATTTCTGTACACAGAAATGGTCACGGTGAGATTACAAATATGAAAGCGAAGAGACAGATACTTGACAAAAATCTTAGAATCTGTTAGAATCAGTTCGTAATAAACAATTCATAACCTAAAGTAGAATGGAAATAGATAAATGTGAAGGTACATGCACAGAAAAATCTTAAAGGAAAATTAGCTTTTAAAAGTTCTTCAAGTATTGTTCATATAACCTTACTTATGTAACTGCAACCCCTCTGTATATCACCTTGACAATAAATAAATATATTTCTTTTTGGACTTACATATGCATTGGTTATCTAAGTCCAAATTGTATCTGCTACTTATCAACTGAAGGATCTAGTGCAAATAAATTGCATTAAGGTTAGTTTAGCCATTTTAAAATTGTGACAATCCTTTGTATTTTGATGAGTTCCTATGATAATAAAATGTGATAGCCAAAATTTTGGAGAAAATGAGTAGAAATAAGCCAATGTTCATTGTTTCTGTAGGACAGTCAATGATTTACTTTCTTCATTGTTTCAATCAATTGATCTCAGATTTCTAGAATAAATAGTTGTTATGACTAAATATAAAGCCCTCTTTTATTCACATTAAGATATATTCAATTTTGAAAACAAAACCTTTAAGCAACTCTCCTAAATAATGGGGCATTAATTTACATGAAATAATGAACAGCTTTTTAATGATTTTTCTTCTATATTGAACATCGATGATGGATGACGCAACACAAGAATGCTTTCTAAATATCAACAGAAAATTAGCGCATTCATCTTCTTCGAACGTAGCTGGTTACTTTTACCTGATCCTTTCTATTTAAGTTCTATTTAAAGCAAGAATGACTTGAAGGAGCAAAAGCACAGTTTTGTCTTTGAGGCTCAATTTTCAAGTGATGTCAGCAAATAATAAAATTGAGTTTTCTGAATGTTCCTTGTTTTAGCTGCACACATGTGTGCTGTCTGCTAGCTCCTCCCTATCACTCCTGGAAATAAATTCCACATGGAATACCAAGTCCTTTTTTCTCCCTTTGACAGCACATCAAAAATGAGGATAGTAGAACACATTTGAGTAAAATACATAAAATATTAAAACAGAGTGCTTATACTCCTACTAAATTATAATTAATTTTGACCATTTGTTCAACTTTTAAAACTTTTACATAAAGTTATATACAACTTTGAGTTTACTGTCACTGTAATACACCTGCCCCCCCCACAAAAGAGTATAAAATTCGCTATGGTTTGGTTTGATTCCGTGATTTGCTTGTGACATATTTACTTTACTAATCATCTGAATCTCACAAAAATTCTGAATAATTTCTTTTTCTCTCAAATCCTACCAGATCAATATACCAACCCAATAAATCATGCATTATACCTCTCTTTGTATGACATTGTAGATCAATTTCTCAGAAAGAATCAAATAGGGATACAGATTGACCCATTGCAACAACAAGATGTACAAGATGCTATGGTGAAAAACCGAACTTCACAATTAAGATGGGGGGGGGAAGAGGGGGCATGTAGTTGAGGAGTTGGGCGGGACAGATGGTAGGGGAAAAACAAAGGAGGAGGCAACAATGCTGGATAAGAAAGGTACTCATTACCTTGCTCATGTAATTGTAACCTCTCTGTACAGTATTTTCACAAAAAATAAAAATGAAAGAATCTCAATATTTCTTACATGGATTGTTGTACCATTTCACTAGACTATCATCTTGCAATATTGTCTCGTAACAACTCATTTTCTGCACCATCTCTAATGTTACCTTCATGAAACCCTTAGATTTCTTTTTCATGGATTATTAGATAAAATATATATGTCCTAGAAGTGAAAGCTAGGACATACATGCTCAATCATTTCTAAACACTTTTGGATCTTGATTACTGAAGTTATTCACCTATAAACCTTAGGCTTAAGCAGTGCACTTCTATTTGTTTTTTTCAAATTTGTTCTGAAATCTCAAACAACCTTAACTTTTGACATTCCGTTTGTATTCAAAATGTTTGCTACTGTAGAACTGTCAATTCTCCTAACCAATACAAAACCCATGGATATTTTTTGAAGAGTTTTATTCTTCTTCTGTATTATTTTTCTTTATCTTCTTTTGAAAATAGTAATACTAAGTAATATTGACTGTCTATTGAATCTATAAAGTGATAGTTTAATATGCTCATCAAGGATCAAAAGAAGGCCAGCATGCAAGTTTATGATACATTTATTGTGCTTCATTGTATTAGATCATGATTGTTGCTATTCTATCCTGTTTTTACTTAGGTAAAACTAATTTTAGTAAGTGTCTTTAACTTCTCTAATATCATAGCTCATTTGCTGAAAAATCCTACATTTCAAATAAAAATAAGTGTTCACTTTTATGTAACAAAAATTTCTATGTTGCTAAAATTAATACATATCCTAGTACCAATATATATATATATATATATATATATATATATATATATATATATATATATATATACTGATCTAGTAAATCCTTTTATATCAATGCCTATTTGTGAAAACTTATAACTAGTGTAGCTTTCAGATGACAAAGCCAACAACAGACTTTTCATTAATTACTTAATAAATTGTGATGGTACTGGGCTTAAACTCTCACTTGGCCTTTTCTGCTCACTGTTTGGCACTGTACCACTGGAGCATGTCTCAATTTCCATCTTCTGCTAGTTAATCAGATCCTCTGCTCTTAGCTTCCTGAGTAGCTAGGACTAAAGGTATGATCTTCAGTGCCCATCTAGCAATATCATTTTAGTAGTACTGCTCTTGAGTCTAACAACTCCTATAATAGCCCTACACTATTTTTTTGATTTTTAAAAATTTATTATTTATTTTATGAGTGTGCTTTTTTTAAAGGACAGAGGGAAAACAATCAGTATGTCAAGACAGGAAATAAAGTTGATTGAGAGTTCAAGCCCACTGGCTGACCAAAAAAAAAAAAAACGAAAGAAAAGAAAAAAGAAAAAATATTGACTATGACAAAAGATGAACTAAATGAAAAATGGCTAGAGATAGGAGTGGATACCTTTTTATCTTTGGCCAGTTGTGGGCCTTGAGCTAAGGGCCTGGGCACTGTCCCTGATCTGTTTTGGCTCAATGATACTGCTCTTCCAGTTAAAAAAAAAGTATGGGAATCCTCTTTCAGTTTCATGAAATCTGTTCAATCTGTTAAACTGATCACAAATGAAAATAAGATCCAGTAAACTAGGAAAGTAACTATTTTAGACATATTGGTATTTTAGGTATAGGGTAGGATGCAGATCTGATTAAGACTCTGTAAACTCACTAAAATTACAAGAGCACAGGGTGTGTAGGAATTAGATATAGCCCTTCTCAAATAGTTGATAAAGGAACAGAAAGGATATATGCCATGCCACAGTGATCATCTTTATGTTCTAGAGGCGATGTATTCCATATTCTGATGTCTCAGTTTGGTGTAGTTAGTGAGTGATCTGAAAGGTTACTAGTTTTGCCTGGAATCCAAATGCTCTACAATTAGTTTTTAATCATGATGTCATGTTTACATTATGTATGGTGTATTCACTTGTACATTTTCAGAAGAGTTGAGGGAAGGGTACAAAACTCAAAGGAAAAAGGGTGAAAATGCAGCAAGTGAGCTCACTGGACACTGATGAAGGTGAACTATACTATTCATGGGTGGAGATGGGAAGGAGAGACTGGGAGAGAATGAGGGAACCGAAGACACTGTATGAAAGGAAGTGTACACATTACTTGATTTATAATTGTAATCTCTCTATACATCAACTCTATAATAACAATGAAGTTAATTAATAATACAAAAAAGAATGATCTCGGGCCTTTGACAGGTTCTTCTATGGTAATCATAGAACATTCCATTGGAATATCTCTGCATAACGGCTCACTTTTTTCTGATTGTTTTATTTTATTTTTATATGTTTTTATTGTAAAAATACTGTAGAGAGGGATTACAGTTACATGAGTAAGGTAATGAGGACATTTCCTATAAAGCATTATTACATCCTTCTTTGTTTTTCCCCTACAATCCCTTCCCTCTCCACCTCTCCAACTCCTCCCTACTTCACCCCCCCACTTACTCCCTCCCCCACTGAAGAGGTAAAGTTTATTTTCAACATAGTGCTTTGTACATCTCATTGTTACAATGGGTCAACCTGTATCCTTATTTCAGCATTTTATTATTTCCCTTCCTCTCCCAAAATTATATACAAGACACCCAAATCAAATAGAGTGAAAACAGGGGACATACCATGGGGTAAGAACATACCAAAGAAACAAAAAAAATCACATAGCACATTATAAATGTGTTAAAAATAATAGAAAGAAAGGGCTGGGAAGGTGGCTCAGTGGTAGAGCGCTTGCCTTGCATGCATGAGGCCCTGGCTTCGATTCCTCCTCACCACATAAGCAAAAAGATAAATGCTGGAAGTGGTGCTGTGGCTCAAGTAGTAGAGCTCTATCCTTGAGCTGAAGAGCTGAAGGCCAGCACCCAGGCCCAGAGTTCAGGCGCCTCACGACCAGACCAAAAAATAAAAAATAAAAAAGAAGGAAAAAAAATGTGTGTCCGTATTTTGAGGTTCATATGTACATAGCATTTGACCTTTTCTGTTTGTCCTACACATGTACTATTTATTGCAGGTAAGGGAAACCATGGGACCTATGTTGCTTTGGGTCTGGCTTACTTCATTTAATATAATTTTTTCCAAATCTTTCTATTTCCTAACAAATGGGACAATGTCATTCTTTCTGATGGAGGCATAGAATTCCATTGTATATATGTTTACCATATTTTCTTCATCCATTCATATACTGAGGAGCATCTGGATTGGTTCCATATCTTAGCAATGGTTAAACATGCTGCAATAAACATAGTTGTGTTGGTAACTTTAGTATAGCCTTTTGTTTGTGATCATTTGGTAAATGCCCAAAAGTGGGATTGCTGGGTCATAGGGGAACTCTACGTGGAGTCTTCTCCATACTGCTTTCCAAAGTTGTTGAACAAGTTTACACTCCCACCAACAATGAAGTAGAGTGTCATTCTGGCCACATCCCCTCCAGCATCTGTTGTTATTAGATTTCTTGATTATAACCATTCTAACTGGGTTGAGGTATCTCAATGTTGTTTTGATTTGCATTTCTTTTATGTCTAGAGAGTTTGAGCATTTCTTCATGTGTGTATTGGCCATTCCTGTTCAGAGAATTTTCTCTTTAAGTCTTTCCCCCACTTATTTATTGGGCAGTTGTTTATTTGAGGCTCTTTTGTTGGGGGATTTATTTTTTTTTTTGAGTTGTAAGTATATTTCGATGATATACCCTTGTCCATTGTATGGCTAGTGAAGATCCTCTCCCAATCACTGGGCTTTCTATTGATCTTGCTAGCCATCTCCTTTTTCATGCAGAAGCTCTGCAATTTCATTCAATCCCATTTGTCCAACCTTTCTTTGATTTGTTGTGTTTTGGTCTTATTAAGAAAATTTGGCCTGTGCCAATGAGCCCTAGAGTTTCTCCTATTCTTTCTTGTAATGTTTTCAGGGTATCTGTTTGACTTGGAGGTCTTTGGTCCATTTGGAGTTGATTCTGGTGCAGGGTGATATATAAGGATCTAGCTTTAGTTTAGGACAGGTGTTAACTGATTTTGCCAGCACCATTTACTGAAGAGGCTGTCTTTCTTCCATTCTATTCTTTTTAGCTCCCTTATCAAAGATTAGGTGGCTATAGTTCTGTGGAATAATTTCTGGGTATTCAGTTCTATTCCATTGGTCCTGACTTCTACTCTTATGCTACTACTAAGCTCTTTTGATTGCTATGACTTTGTAGTAGAGTTTGAAATTTGGTATTAATATTCCTCCAGCTCTGATCTTTCTGTTAAGATTGTTTTTTCTATACAGCATCTTTTATTGTTCCATATAAATTTTTGGATTTATTATACTATTTTATTGAAGAATGAGGTTGGCATATTGATAGACATCATATTGAATTTGTAGATGGCCTTGGAATTATTGCCATTTTCACGATGTTAATCCTCTCAATTCAGGAGCTTGGTAGGTTTTTCCACTTCCTAAGTTCTGCTCTAATTTTCTATTTCAGGTTTTTAAAGTTTTCATCATAGAAATCCTTCACTTCTTTAGTTAAGTTAGCTCCTAGGTATTGTATTTTTTGTGGGGCTATTACAAAAGGGGTTGTTTTCCTGATTTCAGCCACACTCTTCTCAGTATTGGCATACAGAAAAGCCATTGATTTTGGGGGGTTAATTTTATACCCTTCTACTTTGCCAGAGTTTTCAATCAGCTAGAGTAATTTGGGAGTGTAATCCATGGGATTCTTTAAATACAAGATCATGTCGTCTGCAAAGAGGGAGAATTTTACTTCATCTTTCCCTATTTGGATCCCATTTATGTTTGGATCATGTTTTAAGTGCTCTAGCTAGGCATTCTAATACTAAATTTAAGAGAAGTTGAGAGAGTGGACATCCTTGTGTCGCTCCTGAGTTTAGAGAAAATGGCTTTAGCTTTTTGCCATTAAATATAATAATGGCTATAGGTTTGTCATACAAAGCCTTTATTATATTGAAGAATGTTCCATGGATGCCTACTTTTTCCAGAGTTTTCATCATAAAGGGGCATTGGATCTTGTCAAATGCTTTTTCTGCATATATTGAGATAATCATGTAGTTCTTATCCTTGCTCTTGTTAATGTGATGAATTATATTAATTGATTTGTGTATAATGAACAAGCTTTGAATCCCTGAAATGAATCCTGTTTGATCGTGTTGTACGGTTTTTTTTTTTTTGATGAGTTGTTGAAGAGGATTGGCTAAAATTTTGTTGAAAAGTTTTGCATTGATGTTCATTAAAGAAATGGGTCTATAATACTCTTACTTTGGTGAGTTCCTGCGTGGTTTTGAGACGAGGGTTATGATGGCTTCATAGAAAGAGTTTGGTTGTGAACTTTCACTTTCAATTTCATTGAATAGTTGGAGGAGTATTGTTGTGAATTCTGCATTGAAGGCCTTGAAGAATTCAGTTGTAAATCCATCCACTCCTGGGATTTTCTTGGGTAGGAGGTCTCATTGCTTTTTCTTATTTTGTTGATTGACATGGGTCTATTAAGTTGTTTTAAATCATGTTCTAAACGAACCTAAACGGTTCAGCATGTCGATATTTGCTGGAAAATCATCCATTTCTTCCAGATTCCCAAACTTATTAGCATAAAGGTTTGACAGGTGTTCCCTTATACTGTTCTGAATCTTGGTTGTTTCTGTGGTGATGTTTTTCCATTCTCATCTTTGAGTTTGTTTATTTGTGTGTGTTCTTTTCTTTTTCTGATAAGAGTTGCTAAGGGTATGTCAATTTTGTTAATTGTTTCAAAGAACCAATTCTTAGTTTTGTTGATTCTTTGTATGTTTTTTAATTGGATTCTAATTCGTTTAATTCTGATTTAATTTTAATTATTTTTTCCATCTTCTGCGTTGGTGTTTAGCTTACTGTTCTTTTTCAAGAAGCTTCAGGTGTCTCATTAAATTGTTGATTTCAGATTTCTCCAATTTGTTGATGTGGGAAATCAGAGCTATAAACTTGCCTCTGAGTACTGCCTTTGCTGTGTCCCGGAGGAGCTGGTAATTTGTGTGTCCATTTTGTTGGATATCATGAACATTTGAATTTCCTTTCTATTCTCTTCCATGACTCACTGATGGTTCAACAGTGTGTTGTTCAGCCTCCATGTGATACAGGACTTTCTTTGGTGGCTTTTGGTGTTGAGTTTGAATTTTATTCCCTTGTGATCTGAAAGAATGAAGGGCATTATTTTAATGTTTCTGAATTTGTAAAAATTTGTTTTGTGACCTAAAATATGATCTATTTTGGCAAATATTCGTTGTGCTGCTGAGAAAAATGTGTATTATGATGCTGGTGGGTGAAATATTCTGCAGAAGTCTGTTAAATCTAGTTGATCTATGCAGTCGTTTTGGTCTGGGGTTTCTATGTTGAGTTTTTGCATAATAGCTCTCTTTAAGAGAAACTGTTCTTTGCATGCTACTGAGCTTTAGGAGACAGTCAATGTTTAACTACAGGCAACTAAATTTTCATGTGAACTGAATGATCTTCCCATACAATAGGAATCACAGAGATCAACTTCATCAAATGAGAGTGGTATGACATTATAAGCCCCAAGTATATCCTTAAGATACAAAGATGCTATATGGAGAAGTTGTCTGAGTGTGGGCCTAAACTAATCCCATACTGCTTTCTTTTTTTTTTCTTTTTTTGTTATAGTGAAAATACTGTACAGAGGGGTTACCATTACATGGGCAAGATAGTGAGTACATTTCTTATCAAGCATTGTAGCCTCCTCCTTTGTTTACCCTTCCCATCCCTTCCTATCCTACCCCCCCAATTCTCCCCCCTCCGCAAGTTGTAAAGTTCGTTTTCGACATGACAAATTGTACTTTACATTGTTGCAACAGGTCCACCTGTATCCTTATTTAAACTACTTGTTTTTCCCCTTCCCTTCCACAAATTATACCGACATCAAATACAATGAAAGCAGGGGTTATATTGTGGGGGAGGTACATACAAAGCAACAAAGAAATAATCTTATAATTGCGTTAGAAACAAATGCATGAAAGAAAAAAAACATTTAAAATACATACCTTAGGGTTCGTTTTCCTAACATCACCTTATCTGGCCTTTTCTGCTTGACTCATACATATACTAGATATTGCAAATAAGGGAAATCATGGGGCCTATGTTCTTTGGGCTTGGCTTACTTCACTTAATATAATTTTTTTCCACGTCTTTCGATTTCCTAACAAATGGGGCAATGTCACTCTTTCTGATTGAGGCATAGAATTCCATTGTGTATATATCCCACATTTTCTTTATCCATTCATATACTGAAGGGCATCTCGGTTGGTTTCAGATCTTAGCTATGGTAAATAATGCTGCAATAAACATAGTTGTGCTGGTAGCTTTAGTGTGGTCTTGTTTGTAAACATTTGGGTAAAGTCCCCAAAGTGGGACTGCTTGATCATAGGGGAGCTCTATGTGGAGTCTTTGAACCTACAGACCTATAGCCATCTAATCTTTGATAAGGGAGCTAAAAAAGTAGAATGGAAGAAAGACAGCCTTTTCAGTAAATGGTGCTGGCAAAATTGGTTAACTACTTGTAGAAAACTAAAGCTACATCCTTTTATATCACCCTGCACCAGAATCAACTCCAAATGGATCAAAAACCTCGGAGTCAAAGCAGACACTCTGAAAACATTACAGGATGGAATAGGAGAAACCCTAGGTCTCCTTGGCTCAGGCCGAAATTTTTTAAATGGAGACCTGGAAACACAACAAATCAAAGAAAAGTTGGACAAATGATATTGCATGAAGTTGCAGAGCTTCTGCATGGTAAAGGACATAGCTAGCAAGATCAATAGAAAGCCCACGGATTGGACCAAGATCTTCACTAGCCATACAACGGACAATGGTCTCATATCTAAAATATAATTGGAGCTCAAAAAACTAAATCCCCCAACAACAAATGCTCAAAGAAACAACTACCCAATAAATAAGTGGGCGAAAGACTTAAAGAGAAACTTCTGTGAAGAAGAAAGAATGATGGCCAATAGACACATGAAGAAATGCTCAACCTCCCTAGCCATAAAAGAAATGCAAATCAAAACAACATTGAGATACCACCTCACCCCAGTTAGAATGGCAAAAATCAAGAACTCTAACAACAACAGATGATGGAGGGGATGTGGACAGAAGGGAACCTTACTTCATTGTTGGTGGGAGTGTAAATTTTTTCAACCACTTTGGAACGTAGCATGGGGGTTCCTCAATAGACTCCCTACTGCTTTCTTTTTAAGTCTTTACACAACCATACCACTCTGGGTTTCTTATGATCAATTCATGTCAGAGTTCTTTATGACATGAAGCACCATCTAAAAGGTGACAGGTGATTCAATGATGGTGGCAAGTGAAAGTCTTTGATTTAATAGAACTTTATGCATTTCAGTTGGTCATGTGCACTTCATTTACAAGAAATGGTGAGGCATATGATTACAAAAATTTCATAATTGTTCATGATCTGTAACCTGTACTTTGGGTGAATAATCAGGGATTTGGAAGGAATTATCATACGAACAAAAAAGTTAGAGACAAGAAAATGTAGAGAAAAAAATTGGCTGTCTGGATTGGAGACAGGATAAAATATTAGTGTTCCTAGTGAATTATCAATAAAAACATATTGCAAGAGAGGAAGATTTTATTAGTCAAGCAGACAGGATGGCCTCCTTTGTGGATATCAGGCATCCTCTTTCATTAACTACCATTCTTCTTACCCAAAGAGCTCTTACAAAATGGGCATTGAAGCAGAAGAAAGGTTATATCTGAACTTGGCAATCTAAGCGTTTACTCATCAAACTGACCTGACGTTGGCCATCTGTAAATGCTCAATCTGCTTGCAATAGAGAAAGATATATTTTTTTCTGTGGCTATAACAAAATCCTGGATACTGGATAATTTAAAATGGAAAGAAGTTTACTTCTCTCACTTCTTTTTGTGGAGAGGCAGAGTCCATAATGTTGGTACCAGCATCTGCTTGGCCTCTGATGAGGGATTCATGCTGATATACCACAAAAGAAAAGGGAACGGGAAATGGAGAGCATTAGGCCTCACCAGACTCTTAGTATACCAGTGCTTTAATCTTGGATTTCTTGGTATCCAGACCTGTGTTAAACATACTCAAGCTATTAATACCCTGTACAATTGCTATTTTTATAGCAGTTCAGACTATGACAGGAAGGAAAAAAGTAAAAAAGTAATTTACCTTGTTCTTTTGGAGGGATAGTTTGTGTTTTATTATCGCTAGGATAATTGTATCATATTAGATAGAATTATGATCTTTTTATTTATGTGAGTATCATGATTGATAGAAATTGACACAGTTCCTAAGAAATGAAGGAATGGATTTGAAATAATATTATGTTAATGCCAGGCATTTCTAGGAGAAACTAGTGGATTTAATTGGTGGGTTGAATGATGTAAATCACCCTCCTTAGTGTGGACAGACAGCATCCACCCATTCTGCATCAGAATAGAACAAAATACTGTGGAAATCTCAGTTTTGTATTTAAGCTGAAAGATCAGTTTTCTTATGCAATTGGGCTTAGAATTATTATGTTGGCATTCCTTTTTCTTAAGGATTTGGGATGTGATTAAATTAATAACCCCCTTTTTTCGGGGTCCTCAGTATAGAGGTGAGGATACTTCTAGGATCAAAAATTATATGAGCCTTTCATAAATAAATATACATACATTATATATATATAATGTTTGTTTTGCTATCTGAAATACTCTGATTAATACAAGAAGCCACCAGACTCTTATGATTGGACAGAATTTTTTGATTCTATGAAGGAAATAACATATTGGGTTGGATACCAATGACTCATGTCTACAATCCTGTCTGTGCAGAAGACAGCTCTGTCACTGTTTGAAAGCTGACAGTAAGACTATTATATCTAAGTAACCACCAAAAAGTCAAAAGTGGTGATCGTGCTCACCTGATAGAGCACCAGCCACAAGCAAAAAATCTAAGGAACAGCATCGAGGCCTTGAGTTTAAATCCCAGAACTGGCATATGCACATACACATGCACAAATACAAATACTTCTCTCCAACACAAAAAAGTAAATTTTATATTTATGTTCTTTGATATATTAAAATAGAGTCTTCTCTCACCAATTAGTCTGCTTCTTTAGTTTTGGACTATAATGAACTATAATAAATCATTCTTCCTTCTTTCCATTTCTTCTACCCATTCCTTAGTTACTGTTAGTGATGACATCTTAATTTATTGGCATATTGAGGGATGATGGTATGACTGACTGGAGAGGCTAGTAAACAAAGATATTTAGACTTTTTACAAAGGTATTTACTATTTTATAAACATGTTCTGCTTATACATATATATGAATATCATATATATATGAATAACTTGGAATGCATCTACATCAAATTATAGACAATTTTATATTAACGAAAAAGCAACAGTTACATATTACACTAATATTTAAAATATAAGTTCTTATTTCTACTATTGTGTGTTTTCTATAATACTCTCCTTGTTTATTAGCATTCTACTACTTTGTAATTCATCAGCATCTACAAATCATCAATAATGACTTTCCAAAAATAAACTAGACATTGGGTTGTGATTAACTTTGGAAACATAGAATATTCATGAGTTATTCCATTGCCATTCTTATGTATGTAAAACTCTGTTAATTACTAGTTTTGGAAAAGTAATTGACTAGGTCATTCAATCTGAACATATGTTTGATGGTTATTAAAATCAGACACATGTCTACCGAATTCAAATATCCAATTTCCATTAAAATTAAAACAGGAAATCACCCTTCTATTCATAGCATAATTGTACTCTGTTTTGACAAGTGTATCATCATAGTCAGAGTAACAGTTTTGAATGCGAAAGGTTTTTTACAATATTCAGAATCATGGTTGTGCTTTGTCTTATAATCTACTTATCAAAATGTACCGTCATCTTGTAAGAGTAAATTCTCTCCTAAAATTCCACAAATGCTCAAACAATTTGATCGTGAGGTCTCAATATGAAATAAATAATATTTATAATTAGTATATTCATCATGGAAGAAAATATTGCCAGTGAATTAATGTCAGAATAAGATGAGTAATAATAAAAGACTGATGCTTTGATTGGAAAGATAGAAATCTGACTGAAAGCTCTTGCCTTGAATGCTCCCACTCTACAGCCATAAAAGGAACGTAGGAATAAAAATGTGATTAGAATAATGTCATCTTGCCCATTCATTAACTATTAACCCCTAGTGTCCTATGAATACTAGGACAGAATGCGCCAATTCATTTGTTCATCTGTCAAATAATTTTTGAATACCTGTTACTTATTATGGTAGATCATGAAAACACAAAAATGAATAAGCTGAAAAAGAAAGCCATGATTTGTAGGCTGCTTTTAAGACTCTTGAAATAATTATTATAGAATGAAATTCATTGTGTTAAAAAAAATAAAAATGTATACAAAGCTGACAGAATTGAAAATGAACCCTAATGAAAATAAATGACTTAATGAAAATTGTAAGAGGAGAATAGATTTTAAGAAAGATAAGTACTAGATAAGTCAGGTCTTTCTAGGTCACATTAAGCACTCTGAATTTTATCCTGAAAAATTAAAAATTTTAATAAATCAGAGATATGTGAGTGTGTGTGTGTGTGTGTGTGTGTGTGTGTGTGTGAGGGCACGTGTACATGAACTGGTCCTGAGGCTTGAATTCAGGGTGTGGGCACTGTTTCTGAAAGGAATCTTACCCTTCCTTAATCAATAGAATCCCATCTTTTTTTTTTTTTTTGGGTCCAGTCGTGGGGCCTGAACTCTGGGCCTGGGCACTGTCCCTCAGCTCTTCAGCTCAAGGCTAGTGCTCTACCACTTGAGCCACAGCGCCACTTCCGGCTTTTTTCTTTTTGCTTATGTGGTGCTGAGGAATCGAACCCAGGGCCTTGAGCATGCAAGGCAAGCGCTCTACCACTGAGCCACCTTCCCAGCCCCTAGAATCCCATCTTTCACATAGAAAAAAAATTAAGTCAGGTTGCATTATTTCTGCTTGATTAGAAAATTAGAATCAAAACCTAATGATGGTTTTGACATAGAATGCTCTTAAAATTTCTTTCTCTGAGGAAAATGCATATATATGCATATGTATTTATGTTGCCTGTTTATATGTATATGGAAGGATGCACATTAAGAGAAAAAGACAACAAGGAGCAGAGGGAGAAATGATACAAATATACAGATGTGCAAACAGTGTTTATATTCCTATAGATTATATGAAAAGTATATCCCATAGTTGAGATTCTATTAGATTTATAACATTATGTTAATAATGTAGTATTTGACATAAAAGTACATATAATAAAACACTTGTAAATAAAAGGAATAACATGGTTCATATTAAATTATTATTCTTTTCTTTTTTTCTTGTGTGAGAGAAACCCACAATTGAAATAGCATTGATGTCCATAGTACTGTAAATTCAAAGATCAAGAAATATAATGAGAACACCAAAAATTCAAAATACATGTATAGTAAAATGGTAGTTGCATCTTGAAGTAAATGTATTAGTTGCTTAGGTAAAAGTATAAACAAGGAGTTATTCTGAGCAGCAGATGAAAGTGATTAAAGCCAATGGTTGAAAAGGTATTTGAATATAACTGGCATGGTTCTCATTCTAGGTAATTGTTTCTGTAAATGGAGTGGAGTTTCTTGCTTACATTTTGAAAATAATTCTTTTTAAACAAAACTGTAACTTTTTATGATTGTTATTCATTATGATTTTTCAATTTCAAGTATGCCATTTCTTTTACCATATTAAATAGGTTAAAGAACCCTAAAAATCATGTACAAATTTTATTATTTCTAGAAATACAGAATTCAGTGAAAATCTCTGAAAATCTGATTAATAGGTCAAATGTTATTCTCTATTATGATATTGTAAGTCATTGAAAAATAGGCAATCTCATATTTCTTTCAAAATACAGTAAAATGTTGATGTAAAATTATTTTGTATGTAAAATCTGCAAAAAAACCTCCAACATGATTCAAGTTTCAGAAAAGTTTCTTATGTTCCCTGCAGCATAAAGAAGGTAATTTACCATGATACAAACATCATTATTTGGTCAGATATATTAACAAACAACACCTTTGGGTGCAACTAATCTATTCAATTCCTGCTACTGTTGATTAGAATATCTGTCTAAATGAAATTCACTAACAAAATGTAATAATATATGATACTGTCTTTTGTTTATTTAATATGAAGCAATTACCACTATTCACTCCATCAATCATGATTTTCTGGGAGTGATTTTGCCTCTTTTGTTCAAAATAAGCAAGGCCATTTGTCATATTTTATAATTGCTTAGTGCTATTATTTACTCTGAGTTAGAAAAGTTGTGACTTAAATAGGAAGCATACAACCTTATTAATCAAGCTTGTTTAAGATATGTATGATTATTAATTCAGAAAAAGAAAAGATGTTATAAATGAAGACATTAGCTTAATTTCTGTATCATATTGGTTAATTATAACATTCATGTGAAATATTCTATGCAAATATTTTCCACTAGATATTAAAATATTCCTTATTTAATAATGTTTGGACTTCCAAAAAGCAGTTAATCTGCAATCACCTGAATGTTAATTATATCAAGAAAATTTCACATTAATTACTTAACTCTTATTTCTGTCATGCCTTTTTACTGTGGCCTCTTACATTTTGCATTCTCATTTTTTATTTCCCTGAAAGTATGTATTTCCACATATAATAAGTACTCATTTATACCTCAACTATATAAATTTTCTAAATCTATTCTCTAACATTTTTATTTGCAAATGTAACTGCACCAGTTACATTGCAATATTAAGACATGTGCACCATATATATTGATCTACCCCCACCTGCTACCTTAGAAATCCTCCTTCTTAGCCTAGCCTTTCTAACAGTTTTTGGTGGTTTTCACTGTGCTATTTTCATGCATTTGTATAATGTACCTTTATAGTAGTTATCCTGGAACACCCTCTCATTTTCCCTCCTGTCTACCCTACGTGTTGTTTTACTTGCAGATAGTCTGTTTTCAAATACATGTATACTGTACATGTATGGAGTCTACTTATGGATGAAATACGTGTAGTATTTGACTTTGTGTACTTGGCTTGTCTCACTTAACAGCTTTTTGATATTTAGATTGGAATTTCAAAATCACCAGCTTCTTTTTCAGACTTTAAATTGACATGGTGTAATTCTTTCATCTTCCTTTGCCATTGTGATAAACTTCCTTAATAAATAGAAACATTATCATATATGATGTCATATATATTACATTCTATGAAAAATATATATGCATATATATGACATCCAGTGATGAGTCATTGAAATACATATGTAGTTTAAGACGTAAACTACATTTGTGTCGATATATATTTTTAAAGTATTTTTTTGCCCAGATTTATTATAAACAATGGACATACAATAGTGTTGTCATTAAAACAGATATAGGATTACCTATATGTTGAATACCACTAGCAAATTTCAGAAAATAACCATATAAGCCATCATGTTATGATTTTCCCTCTTTGGTCAATTATAATTGAAAACACATATTATTTGAACTTGCTGTTCATAAGACTAGAAAATTTTATTATTATTAAGATCATTATCAAATATTATTCCTTTTAATTCACAGGCACTGGAGGGAATATTTCTTATAATTGGAAATTACTTAAAGGACCCATTTCTGACCTTCTTTCTAAGTCCTTATATTAAGGGTGTATGTTGAGAATCTCATCTTGCACCTGGAAGCATATTTACCACAAATAAATACTGGGTGAATATCCCTTTCATATTCATTCCTGTAATCATTCTCATTTTTAAGATAGCAACATAGAAGCTATGATCTTCCAGGCAGCATTTGAATAGGAAATGGGGAAACGAATCAAAAACGTGCACACACAATCTTACAGAGGACAAGCCGAGCAAAAGTTTGAGAGCACCAAAAGCTGTATCCAGGCTGTGGGGCAAATGTTGTATGAACTACTCTGAAATGTCTCAGATTGTCATAATCAGTGACTTCAATCTTAGAAAAATAATAAAAATTAATCAAACAAATTAATAACCAAAACCAAAAAAGCACAGTACAGATAAGGCAACCATGACATACTGTAATCAATTTGGTCTCCAGATACTGATTCTAAGGCAGTAGCAATATATGAATTCATTCCAGAAAAACTAGGTAAATTAAGGGGTTTAGTGGCTTGGGAGAGAGAGGAAGAATGTTTAGGAGAGTGATGTTGATCATGATTCCTCGTGGTAAAACTCTGATATCTGAAGTTGAAATCTCTTTTGTACTATTACTTAAAGGAAACAACATCAAACTAAGATATTTATTGAATTAAGATATAGCACACTGGTATTAAAGAAAATAATATAAATATGAGATATGACAAAGTAAGTCTATCAATAGAAATTATGAATAGGAATCTGAAGAAAATCTGGAAATTAAGAATATAATATTGAATTGAAAATTAACTGTACTGATCTGATTCAATAGTAGATGACCAATCAGAAAAAAATCATTAAACTGGGACTTTTCATAGGATTTTTGATATTACTAAAATAAAAGAGGAAAAGAAGGGCTGGGATGTAGCTCAGTGGCAAAGCGCTTGCCTAGCAAGTGCAACGTCCTGGGTTCGATCACCAGTACCAAAAAAGAAAAGACAAAAAAAAATACAGTTAAAAAAAAAGAGGAAAAGAAAAATCAGGAAGAAAAAGAGGGTAACCTAAGGGACATGTGGGTCACTATTAAGCAAAACATATATGGTGAGAGTTCACAAAGGAGAAAAAAGTGAAAATGATAGAGCATCTACTTGAAGAAATAAAGATTGGAAGTTTCAAAATCTGATTATAGAAATACACACATAAGTCCAAGATGATTAAATAACTCCAACAAAAATAAATCTAAAAGAATTACACTTAAACACATTACACAGAAACTTCACCTGCCACTAACATACAGAATCATGGAGGAAGCAACAGAAAAGAGACTTTTCACATTCAAGGAAGGTTTTATTAGACCACCAGCTGATTTATCACTAGAAACCTTCTGGCTAGAAGTTAATGGGATGATATATTTGAAGCACTGGTAGAGAAATTTGACAGCCAAGAAAACTCTATATTAAAAATGTACTCCTTTAAAACTTAAGGAGAAATTGAAAGCTAAGAAATTGATAACCACTAGAAATTCTGTAACAAGTCATATGGCTTAATGTATTGTGAAACAATCAATAGAAGCACAAAATTATATATTATAAACATCATAAATATAAACAGCATATATAAACATAAGATCCAAACATATTATAAAATAGTCAACAGAACAATTATAAATCTTGTTTAGAATTATTTATAAAAGTATAAGAAAATAATTAGGAACTGATTCAAAATAAAATAGTACAATTTATTTTTATCAATAATACAAATAGAGAAATCAGAAATGCAATAATATTTCATGTAACTAAATTTAAGCTTTTTAACTATTTGAAAGTTATTTTCATTCTATGTTAAACATACAGAAAATATCTATATAATACACCCCCAAATTAGAAGAAAATTAAAACGTATTACATTGAAATATATAAATACAAAAAATACACTAGAGAAGTCAATAAAACAGTTTCCACGGGATAAAGAATAGCTATTAGAGAAACAGAAAACAGTCAATGAAAAGAGAAATTTCTTCCCAATCAATAAAGAGAAGAAAGTGATATTTCAGACACATGCAAACTTAGAGAAAAGAAATAGCAAAATGTATCAGACAACACAGACATAGAACAAAAGTTGTCACAATATAAACAAACCGGACTCTCTAGTATGATACATTTCTTTTCTCTTCTTTGTTCCAGAATTTTTTACTTTTAAGCAGAAACAGTCAGATAAGTTGATGTTAGGTGAAATGAGCCTCAAGATAAGGACTCAATTTTTTTTCTTTCTTGCTATTATTTCTAACATATTTATTTACTTAATTATTTTAATTTTTATTGTGAGAATACCGTACAGAGGAGTTACAATTACATGGGCAAGATAATGAGTATATTTCTTATCAAGCATTGTTGCCTCCTCTTTGTTTCCCCTTCCCACCCCTTCCCATACTCCCCATACCTCCACCCACCTTATCCTCTCCCCACCACCAAATTTGTAAAGTTCGTTTTTCGACATAACGACTTGTATATCTCATTGTTGCAATGGGTCTAAATGTATCCCTAGTTAAACAATTTGTTTTTGCCCTTCCCCTCCACAAATATACCAACATCAAATACAGTGAAAGAAGAGGTTGTACCGTGGGGGAGGGACATAAAAAACAACATAGAAATCATCTTATAAATATGTTAGAAACAAGTGCATGAAAGAAAAAAAATCTAACATATTTATAAGATGATTCCGTTGTTGCTTTCTATGTCCCTCCCCCACAGTTTAGCCCCTGTTTTCACTGTTTTTGATGTTGGTATAATTTGGGGAGGGAAGGAAAAAAATAAATCATTTAAATAGGGTTACATGTGGACCCATTGCAACAATGAGTTGTACAAGATGCTATGTTGAAAAATGAACTTTACAACTTTGGGGGAGGGGAGTTGGATGGGCAGGCATGCTAAGGGTAATCAAAGAGGAGGCAACAATGCTTGATAAGGAATGTACTCATTACCTTGCTCATGTAATTCTAACCCCTCTATACATTATTTTCACAATAAAATACTCAATATTAATACATATTATGAATAATAAAGAAAAGTTACAAAAGATATATTTATAAGAAAAGCTTGGTACTGGCACATGAACAGAGCTGACGACTAATGGAATAGAATTGAGGACCCAGACATGATCCCACACGCCTATGGCCACCTAATCTTTGATAAGTGAGTCAAAATCATCAGATAGTTGGAAGAAAGACACCCTCTTTAACAAATGATGCTTGCAGAATAGAATGATGTATTTCTATTTGTTTTAGCTCAACTTGTAGAATACATGCTTTCAAGATTGAGGCCCTTTGTTCAAACCTGAGTTCTCCAAAAAGAAAGTCAAGTTTTTGAGAAACAAAAATAAATATATGTATTTAATATAATAATATTTATATTTGTGGGATAAACATAGGAATACTTTAAAAATTCAGGCAATAAGCCACAAAGTTGTATGAGACTGTACTATCTCAATTTCAGACATAGATAAAGTAACTAGACAGATCAATATGAAAATAGAAGGGATTAATAACAGTAAGAATGGATTGGACCTCTGAGACATATGCAAAACAAGCTCCAACAAAGAACAGCAGAAATCATATACCCCAAGTTCCACTATGAAGAATGTATAAGACCTCAGAGTTTGTCTCAGACATATACTAGTTATTGCAAATAAGGGAAACCGTGGGACCTATGTTATGTCGAAAAGCTAACTTTACAACTTTGGGGGTGATGGTAAGGGAAAATAAAGGAGGAGGCAACAATGCTTGATTTAAAAATGTATTCATTTCCTTGCTCATGTAATTGTAACCCCTCTGTATGGTATTTTCACAATACAAAAAACTTATTAATAAAAAAGACCTGAAAGTTTAAGTTATTTAAGTCTAGAATTATACAAAGCATTTTTCTCACCACAATTAGTAATCAAAATTAATAGTAGAAGGTAAATTAAATATCTATAAATATGTAAAAGAGAAACAATATTTAATGATAACCAAAATAACAGGAGCATCCAGTAAAGGGGAGACAAATGGGAAGTTTATAGTGGTTCACATTAAATTTTAAAAATTTCAAGCAGAATTCTATACCTATACTTCAAGAAACTACAAAGTGAACAAAACTTATGTCTGTTGACAGGAGGGAGTAACAGAAAAAGTTGATTAGAGACAATAAAATAGAAAATGGAAATGTAATAGGAAAAAAATCACATTTTTGAAAATTATTAAATAAAATTGCCAATCATTAAGTAAGACAAAGAAGAGATATGATGATTCAAATAAACTTAGAATGAAATAGCAGATATTACAAGTGATATAAACATGTTTTAAAATTATGAACAATTTTATATAGACCAATCGTAATAATCTAGCAGACAGGAAATATAATTTTCCCTCACACAGAAACTCTTCCATCTGCTGGTGGCTCATACCTGTAATCCTAGCTATTTAGGAGGCTGAGATCTGAGAATCGAGGTTCAAAGCCAGCCCGGGCAGGTAAGTCCGTGAAATTCTTATCTCCAATAAACCACTCAGAAAACAATAAGTGACACTGTGCCTCAAGCTGAAGAGCTTAGGACCAGCGCCCAAGCCCAGAGTTCAAGCCCCATGACCGACCAAAAAAAAATCTTACATCTAAGTAAAATCTAGGATCAGATAGATTCAGTGGAGAATTATATCAAGCATTTAAACAGTCAACAACAATCTTTCTCAAACTCTTCTAAAGGAATTTTTTTCATTCTCATACCCTCCTTTACTTTTCCCCTACCATCCCTTTCCTCCCCACCTTCCCAAATCCTCCCTGCTCTCCCCCACCCAAAGTTGTAAAGTTCATCTTCAACATACTTTTTTATACATCTCATTGTTACAATGGGTCATCCTGTATCCTTATTTCAGCGTTTTGTTATTTCCCATCCCCTCCCCAGATTAGAAAAATGTATGTACAAGATGCAGGACAGTGGAATCAAATACAGTGAGAACAGGGGAACTACCATGGGGGAAGAACATACAAATAAACAAAAAAAATTCACATAGTACCTTGTAAGTACATTAAAAGGAACAGCAACAAAGGTAAAACCTCTTGTGTCCCTATCTTGGGGTTCATTTTGCTTACATCATTGTTGGTGGGAATGTAAATTGTTCAACTTGGAAAATAGTATGGAGTTTCCACAAAAGACCCACATAGAGCTCACCTATGACCAGCAATCCCACTTTTGGGCATTTACCCAAACAATCACAAATAAAGCCATTATAAGGCTACCAGCACAACTATGTTTATTGCAACATTATTTACATAGTTAATATATGGAACCAACGCAGATGCCCCACAATAGATGAATGGGTCAAAAAATGTGGTGTATATATATATATATATATATATATATATATATATATATATATATATATATATATATATATATATATATAATAGAATTCTATGCCTCAATCAAAAAGAATGGCATTGCCCTATTTGTTAGGAAATGGAAAGAATTGGAAAAAATTATATTAAGTGAAGTGAGCCAGACTCAAAGAAAAATAGGTCCCTTGGTTTCTCTTATTTGCAATAACTAGTTTATGTCTAGGACAAGCAGAAGAGGTCAAAAGCTATATACATATAACCATATAACCAAAAGAATTTAAGGAAGGAAAGTACTCCAAAATCCATTTAATCATGCCAGAGTTACCTGGTTAAGCAAATCAAATAAAGACATTAATACAATCAAAAAGAATATGGAAGTAATGTCCTTGACAAGTGTTTATGAAAAAAGTCCTCATTGATACAGTAGAAAACTAAATTATAAAACATATTGAAATGATCACAAACCACAAGCCAAATTTCTTCCCTGAATGTTAGGATGATGGGGAACATGGAAATGTAAGATATTCCATCAACCAAATGAATGATGTGAGCCACAGATCATCATAGTAATCTGCATAAAAAGGATTTAATAAAATACAGCAAAACTTCATGATAAATGTACCTCAGAAGCTAAGTCTAAAATTATGTAAACATAGTTATAGCTACATATAAGGAACCCATCACCAGCCTCGCACATAGTGGAGAAAAGCAAATGTTTTCCTGTAAGATCGGAAGAAGGAAACTATGACAACCATTACTACTCTACTCTGAATATTTTCCCCTCGAAGAATCAGCACTCACTGCTGCCAGCTAAATTTCCAAGAAATACCAACTTTCCCCTCTTGACTTAGAGAGGGTCATGGTATAGATGGCCTTGGGGTAAAGGGACTGCTCAGTTTTAGGAAGGGGGTTGTCCTAGACTTTTCAGTGTCAGAATCAGCAAAGACAGGATGCAGAAGATGAGTTCCCACACTCCATATCCCTAGAGAGACATTATATACTCTACTCCTATGGGGAAAGCGGTCTATTCCAGTGGGAATAAAACCACTTGACTCCCGGCTTCCCTGCCTTACAGCTTAACTAAGATTCATTTTTATTTAATGCACAAAGAGAATATTTAATTGACTCTACCCCAGTATTAGTCTCTCAATATCCAGTCTCAGTTTCTATGGTGTCTCAAAGGCTTTACTTCCACTATAATTTCCTTAATGGGGACATTTGAAGGAACATTGGCACTCTATTCTAATAGTCTATCCAGGAGGTTGACCCCTGAAACCCAGTTCCATGTATGTGACAAGCACCACACAATATCGCCTGGGCATTATAAAACTGAGTGATTTATTGTATTTATTGTAAAAATACTGTACAGAGCGGTTCCAGTTACATGAATAAGGAAATGAGTACATTTCCTATTGAGCATCGTTACCTCCTCCTTTGTTTTTCCCTTACAATCCCTTCCTGCCCCTCCTGCCACAACTCCCTACCCCCGCCCCATGTTGTGAAGTTCATTTGTAACATAACCTCTTGTACATCTCATTGTTGCAATGGGTCCACCTGTATCCCTATTTAAACAATTTGATTTTTCCCTTCCCCTCACCAAATTATACCAACATCAAATAGAGTGAAAGTGGGTTATTCTTTTGGTAAGGGAGATACAAATTAACGAAAAATCACTTGGTACCTTATACATACATTAGAAACAATAGCAACAATTAAAAAACACTTGGGTCACTATGTTGGGTTTCATTTCACTTAACATCATCTTACCTGACATTTTCTGCCTGTCCAGGACATGTACTAGTTATTGCAAATAAGGGAAACCATGGGGCCTATGTTTCTTTGGGCCTGGCTTACTTCACTTAATATAATTTTTCCAAGTCTTTCCTCATTCTTCAAGGAAATAGAAGAGGCAATCCAAAAATTCATATGGAACAATAAAAGACCCCGAATAGCAAAAACTATCCTTAACAGAAAGAAAAGTGCTGGAGAAATATCAATAACAAATCAGCTTGGTACTGGCACAAGAACAGACCTCAGGACCAATGGAATAGAATTGAAAACTCAGAAATGAATTAACGTACCTACAGCTACCTAATCTTGGATAAGGGAGCTTAAAAAATTAGAATGGAAGAAAGACAGCCTCTTCATTAAATGGTGCTGGCGAAATTGGTTAATCACTTGTAGAAAACAGTGATTTTTTTAAATTGAAGCAAGGCCTTATTTATTATGATCAATACTATTGGAAACTCTCATCTATAGCTTGTATATTATCTATGGGATCTGGTACTACCCCCTCTAGCAGGCGTTCCAGATTCCAGATTCATGGAAACGACTGGGATCTTTTTCGAGTCACTGTGGTAGAGTCAGGGTATAGGGCTAGCTTACATTGTTCCTTCCAGGAGCAAGATGGAGCCACTTTGACTCAGGTTTAATGAGTCCACCTTCATTGTTCTACCCTTCTAACAGCTGTCTCAGTTGTGAGGAGGAAGTAATATCCTCTTGAGGAGATAATCAAGTTCACACAGTCACCATTCTGTTAGAGTAAGCCGGAAACTCATTCTGGAGTTTGAATCAAAGGAACTTGCAACTTCAGAGAAAGCAAAGGAGAAGAAAGTCCCAGCACACAGACCTTCAATGAACTTTACAAGATTTAAATGATAACCTCCTGGCACACAGTACCGTTTCTTTTTTCTGTTGATCAAACTTCACTTGTTAGTACTTGGCAGAATGGGTGATCCAATTATTAAATAATCAGCTTGATTCAGCTACCGTCAGATGGTCCCCAACTATACAAAATTATGCGTTGACTCTTACTCTCCCATTAAAAATTTGGATCGGTTTAAGTAGTCTGATGTATTCGATCATCCCTTCAGTTTTTTGTTTTTTGTTTTATTTTTTTTTTTGATTCGGTCCTGGGCCTGAAATCTGGGCCTGGGCACTGTCCCTCAGCTCTTCAGTTCAAGGCTAGCGCTCTACCACTTGAGCCACAGCACCACTTCCGGCTTTTTTCTTTTTGCTTATGTGGTGTTGAGGAATGGAACCCAGGGTCTCAGGCATGCAAGGCAAGCGCTCTACCACTGAGCCACCTTCCCAGTCCCTAAATTCGTTGTTTTGAAATAACTTTTATAAAACCTTTGAAATTAAGTAATATCATTTTAAAATAAAATATCCCTAAAGAATAGTAATCTATGCAATCGCACCTAACTAAAACCCATACATTGCAAATGACCGCATTTCAAAAACTCTTTGCCATCTGGGTATAATGTGGCTATTTTTACTTCAGAGTGAACCTGAGTTAAACTTTTTCCTTGGCCTATTAATGGGCCATGTGCCCTGCGAAAAACATGGCATCCTGATAATAATGAGCATAACTGTATTCTAACATCAATTATGGTTTATTAACTAAAATCAAGGATCCTTGCAGAAATCACTGATTCTGGGATTGAAAACTGTGTAGCAGAAATCATACAGGATGAACCTGCAGCACTTAGGGTTTCCAGAATGTAAGAAATTTATCGATAAGAGAAGAGTACACAGTGGTAGAATATGAGAAAGAGAAATCAAAAACAAATAGAAAACTTACTAAAACCAAAGTTGGTGTATGTTAGTTTAAAGTAATGTTTGATGATAGACTAAATATAAAATAGTTATCTAAGAGTTCCTATTACTGCTATCTAAATGATTGGATAAAATCCAAATTGGGAAGAAGAGACAAGATGCCCCTGAAAAAAAGATTTAACTTATAAGAAGAAAGCATTAATAACTCCAGTTTTTAAATATGGGTCATTTCTAGACCACACTTATAGTGGCAGTGTTGAGGAAAGGAATACTATATGCCACTCTTCAGGAGTACTCTTCAAAAATGTCTGGTATTATTTTTTTAATGAGGAAATCAGAGAGAATATCACTGCCAGAGGACCCTAGGCAGTCTAACCATTTTAAGTGCAAAAGTGACATATTGGATGATACATGCGTTACAGACACATGTGTCACTAATAGGAATGATTCATTTATTGTATCAAATGTGATCTTACTCATTTTTGTTATCAACAGTAGTATAAACTGAGTAGAAGGTATATGTAAGTTCTTTTATATAAGTACTTCATATCATCTACAAATCTAAAATTGCCCTAAGATGTTAGTCACGTTTGATTAGAAATTGGAAGGAAAGAACACACCGATGACCTATTCCAAAGGAAGTTCCACAGATTCCCCATTTGACAGTCATCAGAGAGTTAATCCTTATGTAGAAATGATTTAAATTTATATTTTCAGCTTCAGAACTAATTCCTGAACTACAGGAACAGTGGCACTGTTGAAGTGATGAATAGTTAACACAACATCTAAATGGATATTACTTCTTAAAGTAGAGTTTTGACCGCCTCTTGGAGTACCAATGACATTTTAGTATTATACTAATTCTCTGACAACAGTCCCTCACACTGATTCTGAAATAAATCAGACATAAACAAGAATAGATGTAAATGTAGCTCGTTGTTGGTAAGCAACGTGGTGCTTCATTATTCATTCCATGCCTGACATATAAAAGTCATTCAGCTAAAATGTATTCACAAGAGATAAATAAACAAATGAAATACCATGAAATTAACACAGAGGTAATGCCTTGGGCTTCAGTGTCTACATAGTTTCCTATGATATCTGATAAAAGAAAATCTATTTTTTCAAAATATGAAGATATTTGTATGCAGATCTACTTGAGTATTTCGAAGTGCTGATTTTTCTTCTTGAAGTCCATGGTAACTAAACAATGAGTAAGTACTTACTTTGAAAATCACTATCATGTCATAATCATAGTTATTTCACTATTGTTTTAGCAAACAAAATGATAATTAGGGGATATCTCTTCATCTTTATGTGCCTGTATATTTGGTAATATGACCTTTGCCATTCAATTGCATTGAAATATAAATACTATTACTATATATACATATATATATATATATATATATATATATATATATATATATATACACTGCAGTGTCTTATTGAATCAAATATTAAAATCACAATTACAAAAATATTAAGTTTATCAACTTAAAATAATATTCATTAAAATACCATAAGAAAACATTCCATTGTCGTCGAGTTTCATACATTGCTTTCTTTTATATTTAGTTTTAATTTTATTTTATTTTTGCTGGTCCTGGTTCTTACACCCAGATCTGGATGCTGTCCCTGAGCTTATTTATTCCATGTTAATGCTTTACAACTTGAGCCACACGTACATTTCTAGCTTTTTGCTGTTTAATTAGAGATAAAAGTCTCATGAACTTTTCTGTGCAGGCTAGCTTTGAACTGTGATCCTCAGATCTTAGACCCCTTAGACCTGAGTAGCTAAGATTACAAGCGTGAGCCCGAGATGCTGCATGCTTTCTTTTTAGTTTTAATGACATAAACTATTCCATTCACTAATAAATCTTTCCTTCTAGAAATACTACAACCTTTGAAAAAATAATTTTATTCAAAAATTGAATACAAAATTATTCAGGTATTTGTTCATAATGACAATTGAAGCTACATTGTATGTCCTAATCTGGTAACATTGGGGAAGCATATTTCTATGAAAAAATTAATATGGTCTATGGAAGCAATGATAATATGGACCATGGGGAGAGTCCAGGAGGATGGAGGAGAAGAAGTTGGAGTCTAAGTAAGCTCTCACATAGAAAGCAGTTTTAGAGTTCCAGTGAACAGTCCTAAGTCAGAGAATTACACCAAGTGTGCCATCACAGGACAGAGAGTTAGGCCAGAGAAGGAAACCCATGCAAGAAGACACTTCTGAGCACTTACCACCAGCCACCGTGGCGGCCGCAGCTGTGGCGTCAGCGGGCGAGTACAGGAGCCATACCTGAGCAACAGAGAGTCCGGAACAAAGGAGCCAGACGCAGCAGGCGAGGGGAATCTACTCAAAACCAGCAAGAACCGACAAGGAGCAGACATCTTCATCCTCCAGTTCGCAGACCAGAGACGATCCAGGAATTAAGACTCCGCCTGAGTAGAAGCCTGATGTCCTCACTTCTTCTCAGGGAGCAGAGGAGGGATGGCCACCCCTACCATCCCCAGCACCGGTGAACTCCATCTTGGATACTGACAAAGCTCGAAGGAGCTGCTAGCTCCAACTCAGGCCTTGGAATAAAAGGAGTCATTTAGCAGGTCACAAGAACTTAACGGCTGCGTGACCTGCCAGACTCAGCTCCACCCAGGGAAAAGTCACCCAGCTCAGGCGCCAGCCCTAGGAGTGGGTTTCTTCACTGGGTAATCAGAGCCAGAGGCTGCCCCTCCCTCTAGCAGCCTCGACAAGCAATTGAAAATCAGTAAACAGAAACCCTGAGAATGGCCCCATGCTTGGCTCTGTGAAGTTTGCACAAACTAGCCCCAAAAAAGCTACTGTCTGTTGAAAGGCCTCAACTCTACCCAGAACATAGCATCATAGCTGCATCCCCTTCTTCTGTGATACTCAAAGCAGATCTGCCTCCCAATGAACTAGCCTGGGAGGAGGATCGTTAAATCCTGAGTAAAGGAGAGCATTTTTCTCCCTGTTAGAACAAACTGACTTAAGAAACCAACCAAGCCACAGAAACACAAGCAGACCAGAGACTCCAACAAGAGGCTGGTTAAGGACACACGGGAGATACAGGATTTTTCCCACTCCTCCCAAAAAAATCAAAGTAGTTTTTTTTGTCTCCTCTTCTTCTTCTTCTTCTTCTTCTTCTTCTTCTTCTTCTTCTTCTTCTTCTTCTTCTTCTTCTTCTTCTTCTTCTTCTTCTTCTTCTTCTTCTTCTTCTTCTTCTTCTTCTTTCTTCTCAACTTTTATTTTTGGTACCTTATATAAAATTTTTTTTTTCTTTTCTAAAACTTTTTAAAATCTTTAATCTTTGCCCTTTTTGACAAAAAAAATTGTTTTCCAGAAACTTTTTTTTCTTCTTATAATTTTTATTTTAGAGATACGTGAGTGTGTGTTTTCCTTTCTTTTTTGGTCTTATATCTCTTTTTTTTCTTTTTTCAATTATCTTTTTGTTTTTGTTTAGCTCTACTGAACTTCTCAACTTTTTCTTCTTCCTTTCTTATCCTTTTTACCTTCTCCGCTATTTCGTTCTTCTTTATGTGACTTAATTCTTGTCCTGCACATCCTAAGAAAACCCATAGTTGACTATTAGGCCCTATCCCCTATTGTGTACACACTTAATCCACAAATTTATTGCTCAAGTCAAAACCTCTAAGACTTAAATCCCTCAATAGCAGAACTACCTCTTTAAACCTATATAATATTTTAAGCATTTTTATTTTTAAGTTTTTCACATCTCCTTTATTTCCCTTCCCTTCTGTCAATAAATTCATGTTCTTATCTAAACAGATTGTTATCGATTCTACATAATTTTATTTTTACCTTTCTATTTTTTTCTGGTCTCTTTTCTTTCCCATTCCCTTTCTTCTTTTTTTCTCTCTCTCTACTTTCATCCTACCCAACCTATTTCCTGCTTTGAGATTAGGATTTAAATAACTCTCCCTGAGCCTCCCCACATCAATCTATTCCTATTTTTTTACCCACATCTCGCCCTAACCCTAATAATTTCTGGTCTTCCAAATTCTTCTTTGCAGTTCGTAGCCCATTAACGTATAGCTGTTTGATGTTGAATAGCTGTATCTGTTGAACTAGCTTGTATCTGTAGACTATTGACTGTGCAAATTCAGACTTGGGTTGATGCTTGCCTTAATATAGTGTTCTAGCACAAATCTGGTGCTATTTTCATCTCAAATAGGCAGAGTAAGCCGGAAAAACACAAGAAAAATGGCAAATCCAGGTATCTCAATTCCCAAACTTGATAATCAGGGGACAGAACAGATAATGAATAATCCAGAGGAGAATTCCCAAATAGCTCAACAAACACTGCTGGCAAACATGATAAATCAAAAGACTGAAAGCATACAAAGGACTCTGTAAGAGCATGATAGGGAGAGAGAGGAGGCAATGCAAAAGTTTATACAGCAATATCATAAGCATGAGGAAGCTACTCAAAAGCTGATACAGGATTTGCATGAGCAGCTTGAGAATACTCAAAGAGAAAGGCAGGAATGGCGTGAACAGGCTGAGAACACTAAAAAGAACTATAGGACTCCCACGAATGGGAGAAAGCTAATCAAAGAATAATACAGGAATTGAGAGAACAGGAAGAGAGTACACAAAGATCTCTAAAGGCATTCATGGAATCCATTAACGAAGAGCTGAAGGAAGTCAGGGAGGCCACACAGGGAATGCTGAATGGAACCCAACAGAAGGAATGGGAGTCCAAGGAAACCATAAGCAATCAAATAAGGGATCTGAAAATAAACACTGAACATCAAATTAAGGAAGTAAAGAAGTTCATACAAGATGTAAAAGAAAGCTTCAACAAAGAATTTGAAGCCATCAAAGCCGACCAATTGGAAGGAAAAGAGATAAAAAACAAAGTAGAGAGTCTTGACAGCAGGTTAGACCAGGCAGAAGATTGAATCTCAGGGATTGAAGACAGCCTAGATATTATAGAGAAAGAACATACAAACATCCAAGACAAGTCCAAGAAATATGATGGATCTATCAAACACTTGGAAGACAGCACCAGAAGGCTTAATCTAAGGATAATGGGTGTAGAGGAGCACCTAGGAACAGAAGTTAATGGCCTAGGAAATTTGTTTAACAGGATCGTAGCAGAGAACTTCCCAAACATGCAAAAAGATAGGCCTATTCAGATACAAGAAGCTTTTAGAACTCCAAAACAGACCAGACCAAAATAGGACATCCCACTGTCACATTATAATCCACACAGGATCAACTCAGAAGAAGGAAAAGATCCTTAAAGCTGTCCAGGAGAAAAGATTAATCACCTATAAAGGAAAACCAATTAGAATCACCTCAAATTTCTCAGCAGAGACAATCAAAGCAAGAAGAGCCTGGAATGATGTATGCCATGCCCTAAAAACAAACAACTATCAACTAAGAATACTGTACCCAGCTAAACTCTCCTTCATAACTGAAGGCCAAATAAAAACCTTCCATAGCAAAGAAAAATTAAAACAATACATCTCCACCAAGCCAGCCCTACAAAAGATTATTAAAGATGTCCTACGCATAGAAAACAAACAAGACCACAATAAAGGTCAAGAAACTGCACCCAAACTGAGAATCAAAGAACCATAGGAAGAACCCAGTTTTTGCAACCCCCAAGAAGGTGGATAACATGGCAGGAACTCCCAAAAGCTCTCAGTCCTCTCTCTTAAAGTTAACGGTATGAATTCTCCAATTATGCCACATAGACTGTCTAGTTGAATTAAACAACAAGACCCCTCAATCTGCTGCCTTCAGGAGTCACATCTTGACTGTAAAAACAACACATTTTCAATCTTAAAGGTTGAAACAAAATCTACCAAGCAAACAGCCCTCATAAACAGGCAGGAGTTGCAATCCTAAGATCAGATTAAATATACTTCAAATTAAAATTCGTGAGAAGAGATAAAGAAGGTCGCTACATACTAATTAAGGGATCTCTCTTTCAGGAGGATATTACAATTCTAAATATATACTCTCCAAACAATGGAGCACCCAAATTTATCAAAGAAACACTACTTTCGATGAAATCCCGTATAAATCAAAAGACATTAATTGTTGGGGATTTTAACACACCACTCTCCCCACTAGATAGATCAACTTGGCAAAACTCAACAGGGAAACTGCAGATCTAAACAGCTGCATAGATCAACAAGATTTTACAGATATCTACCGAACAATTCACCCAGCAGCATCAGAATACACGTTTTTCTCAGCAGCACAAGGAACGTTTTCTAAAATATACAACATTTTAGGCCACAAAGCAAACTTGTCTAAATTCAGAAACATTGAAGTTATACCTTGCATCCTCTCTGACCACAAGGGAATAAAATTAGAACTCAACACCAAAAGCCACCTAAGAAAGTGTGGCATCATATGGAGGCTGAACAACACACTTTTGAATCATGAGTGGGTCATGGAAGAGATTAGAAAGGAAATTCAAATGTTCATGCTATTCAACATAAATGAACACACAAATTACCAGCTCCTCTGGGACACAGCAAAAGCAGTAGTCAGAGGCAAGTTTATAGCTCTGAGTTCCTACATTAACAAATTGGAGAGATCTGAAACCAACAATTTAATGACACATCTAAACCTCATTGAAAAAGAGCAGCAAGATAAACCCCAAACCAGTAGAGGGAAAGAACTAATTAAAATTAAATCAGAATTAAATGAATTAGAATCCAAAAAAACTACAGAAAGAATCAACAAAACAAAGAGTTGGTTCTTCGAAAAAATTAACAAAATTGACAGACCCTTAGCAAATCTTATCAGAAAAAGAAGTGAACACACCCAAATAAATAAACACAGAGATGAGAATGGAAACATAACCACGGAAACAACCAAGATTCAAAACATTATAAGGGAATACTTCTCAAAACTTTATGCTAATAAGTTTGAGAACTTGACAGAAATGGACCTTTTCCTAGCAAATATTGACATGCCAAAACTAAACCAAGATGAGTTAAACCAGATTAACATGCCCATATCAAGCATTGAAATAGAAACAGCCATAAGAGACCTTCCAGCTAAGAAAAGTCAAGGACCAGATGGTTTTACAGCGGAATTCTACAAGGCCTTCAAAGCAGAGCTCACACCAATACTCCTCCAACTCTTTATTGAAAGTGAAAGAGAACGTTCACTACCGAACACATTTATAAAGCCATCATAACCCTCATCCCAAAACCAGGCAGGGACTCATCAAAGAAAGAGAGCAATAGACCCATTTCTTTGATGAACATTGATGTAAAACTTCTCAACAAAATTTTGGCCTACCGACTTCAACAATTCATCCAAAAATTCATAAATCATGAACAAACAGGATTCATTTCAGGGATGCAAAACTGGTTCAATATACACAAATCAATTAATATTATTCATCACATTAACCGGAGCAAGAATAAGAACAACATGGTTATCTCAATAGATGCAGAAAAAGCATTTGACAAGATCCAATACCCCTTTATGATGAAGGTTTTGGAAAAATTAGGAATCCATGGAACATTCCTCAATACAATAAAGGCTGTATATGACAAACCTACAGCCAGCATTTTACTTAATGGTGAAAAACAAAAGCCATTTCCTCTTAACTCAGGAACAAGACAAGGATGTCAACTCTTTCCAATTTTCATCAATCTACTATTAGAATTCCTAGCTACAGCGATAAGACAAGATGCAGACATAAAGGGGATCCAAATATGGAAAGAAGAAATAAAACTCTCCCTCTTTGCAGACGACTTGATCTTGTATTTAAAGAATCCCATAGACTCCACTCCCAAATTTCTCAAGCTGATTCAAAACTTTGGCAAAGTAGCAGGTTATAAAATTAACCCCCAAAACACAATGGCTTTTCTTTTTTTTAAAATTTTATTTTATTTTATTTGAGAATATACTGTACAGAGGGGTTACAATTACATTGTCAGGATAATGCATACATTTCTTACCAAGAATTGCAGCCTCCTCCTTTGTTTACCCTTCACCTCCCTTCCCAGCCTCCCCCAACCATTCATACCCCCCTCCCGCCCCACACCGACATTGTAGAGCTTGCTTTGACATGACATTTTGTAAAACTCCTTGTTGCAACAGGTCCACCTGAATCCTTAAACGACTTGTTTGTCCCCATCTCCTCCACATGTTATACTGACATCAAATATAGTGAAAGAGGGTATTACATTGTGGGGGAGGGACATACAAAGCAACAAAGAAATAATCTTATAAATGCGTTAGAAAAACATGCATGAAAGAAAAAAAACATTAAAATACATATTTAAGGGTTCATTTTCCTAACATCACATTATCTGAACTTTTCGGATTGACTCATACCTATACTAGATATTGCAAATAAGGGAAACCATGGGACCTATGCTTCTTTGGGCCTGGCTTACTTCATTTAATATAATTTTTTCCAAGCCTTTCCATTTCCTACCAAATGGGGAAAAGTCATTCTTTCTGATGGAGGCATAGAATTCCATTGTGTATATATACCACATTTTCTTGATCCATTCATCTACTGAGGGGCATCTGGGTTTGTTCCATATCTTAGCTATGGTAAATTATGCTGCAATACATAGTTGTGCTGGTAGCTTTAGTGTGGTCTTGTTTGTATACATTTGGGTAAACGCCCAAAAGTGCGATTGCTGGATCATAGGGGAGATCTCTGTGAAGTCTTTTGAGGAACCTCCATACTGCTTTCCAAAGTGGTTGAACAAGTTTACATTCCCACCAACAATGAAGAAAGGTTCCTTTCTGTCCACATCCCCTCCAGCATCTGTTGTTGTTAGAGTTCTTGATTTTTGCTGTTCTAACTGGAGTGAGGTGATATTTCAATGTTGTTTTGATTTGCATTTCTTTTATGGCTAGGGATGTTGAACATTTCTTCCTGTGTCTATTGGCCATCCTTCTTTCTTCTTCAGATAAGCTTCTCTTTAAGTCTTTCGCCCACTAATTTATTGGGCAGTTGTTTCTTTGAGGATTTGTTGTTGGGTGGTTTAATTTTTTGAGTTCCAAGTATATTTTAGATATGAGACCCTTGTCCGTTTTATGGCTAGTAAAGATCTTCTCCCAATCGGTGGGCTTTGTATTGCTCTTGTTAGCTATGTCATTTGCCCTGCAGAAGCTCTGCAAATTTATGCAATCCCATTTGTCCAACCTTTCTTTGATTTGTTGTGTTTCCGGGTCTCTATTCAGAAAATTTCGGCCTGAGCCAAGGAGACCTAGGGTTTCTCCTATTCCATCCTGTAATGTTTTCAGAGTGTCTGCTTTTATTTTAAGGTCTTTGATCCATTTGGAGTTGATTCTGGTGCAGGGTAATACATAAGGATCTAGCTTTAGTTTTCTACATGTAGTTAACCAATTTTGCCAGCACCATTTACTGAAGAGGCTGTCTTTCTTCCATTCTATTGTTTTAGCTTCCTTATCGAAGATTAGATGGCTATAGGTCTGTAGGTTCATTTCTGGGTTTTCAATTCTATTCCATTGGTCCTGAGGTCTGTTCTTATGCCAATACCAAGCTGTTTTGATTACTATGGCTTTATAGTAGAGTTTGAAATATGGTATTGATATTCCTCCAGCAGTGTTCTTTCCGTTGAGGAGTGTTTTTGCTATTCCGCGTCTTTTATTGTTCCATATGAATTTTTGGATTGCCTCTTCTATTTCCTTGAAGAATGAGGGTGGAATTTTGATAGGTATCGCGTTGAATTTGTAGATAGCCTTGTGAAGTATTGCCATTTTCACGATGTCAATCTTGCCAATCCAGGAGCATGCGAGGTTTTGCCATTATTTAAGTTCTGTGTTGATTTCCTTTTTCAAGATTTTAAAGTTTTCATCATAGAGTTCCTTCACTTCTTTAGTTAAGTTAATTCCTAGGTATTTTATTTTTGTGGGCCTATTACAATTGGAGTTGCTTTCCTAATTTCAGCCACACTTTTCTCATTGTTGGCATACAGAAAAGCCATTGATTTTTGGGGGTTAATTTTATAACCTGCTACTTTGCCAAAGTTTTGAATCAGCTTGAGTAATTTGGGAGTGGAGTCTATCGGATTCTTTAAATACAAGATCATGTCATCTGCAAAGAGGGAGAGTTTTATTTCTTCTTTCCCTATTTGGATCCCCTTTATGTCTGCATCTTGTCTTATTGCTGTAGCTAGGAATTCTAATACTAGATTGAAGAGACGTGGAGAGAGTGGGCATTCTTGTCTTGTTCCTGAGTTAAGAGGAAATGGCTTTAGTTTTTCAACATTGAATATAATGCTGGCTGTAGGTTTGTCATATACAGTCTTTATTGTATTAAGGAATGTTCCATGGATTCCTAATTTTTCCAAAACCTTCATCATAATGGGGTGTTGGATCTTGTCGAATGCTTTTTCTGCGTCTATTGAGATAACCATGTGGTTCTTGTTCTTGCTCCTGTTGATGTGATGAATAATACTAATTGATTTGAGTATATTGAACCAGCTTTGCATCCCTGCAATGATTCCTGTTTGATCATGTTGTATGATTTTTTGGATGAATTGTTGAAGTCGATTGGCCAAAATTTTGTTGAGAAGTTTTGCATCAATGTTCATCAAAGAAATGGGTCTATAGTTCTCTTTCTTTGATATGTCCCTGCCCGGTTTTGGGATGAGGGTTATGATGGCTTCATAGAATGTGTTTGGTAGTGAGCTTTCTCTTTCAATTTCATTGAAGAGTTGGAGGAGAATTGGTGTGAGCTCTGCTTTGAAGGCCTTGTAGAATTCCGCTGTAAAACCATCTGGTCCTGGACTTTTCTTAGCTGGGAGGTCTCTTATTGCTGTTTCTATTTCAATGCTTGATATGGGCCTGTCAAGCTGGTTTACCTCATCTTGGTTTAGTTTTGGCATGTCAATATTTGCTAGGAAGAGTCCATTTCTGTCAAGTTCTCAAACTTATTAGCATAAATTTTTGAGATATATTCCCTTATAATGTTCTGAATCTTGGTTGTTTCCGTGGTTATGTTTCCATTCTCATCTCTGAGTTTATTAATTTGGGTGTGTTCTCTTCTTTTTCTGATAAGATTTGCTAAGGGTCTGTCAATTTTGTTAAGTTTTTCAAAGAACCAACTCTTTGTTTTGTTGGTTCTTTCTATAGTTTTTTTGGATTCTAATTCATTTAATTCTGATTTAATTTTGATTATTTCTTTCTGTCTACTGGATTGGGGTTTATCTTGGTGCTCTTTTTCAAGGAGGTTTAGATGTGTCATTAAATTGCTAGCTTCAGATCTCTCCAATTTGTTGATATAGGAGTTCAGAGCTATAAACTTGCCTCTGACTACTGCTTTGGCTGTGTCCCAGAGGAGCTGGTAATTTGTGTGTTCATTTTTGTTGAATAGCATGAACATTTGCATTTCCTTTCTAATCTCTTCCATGACCCACTCTTGATTCAGCAGTGTGTTGTTTAGCCTCCATGTGATACGGGACTTTGGTGGCTTTTGGTGTTGTGTTCTTAATTTATTCACTTGTGGTCAGAGAGAATGCAGCGTATAATTTCAATGTTTCTGAATTTAGACAAGGTTGTTTTGTGGCCCACAATATGGTCTATTTTAGAAAACGTTCCATGTGCTGCTGAGAAGAACGTGTATTCTGATGCTGCTGTGTCAAATATTCGGTAAATGTCTGTTATGTCTAGTTGATCTATGCAGCTGTTTAGATCTGCGGTTTCTCTGTTGAGTTTTTGCCGATTTGATCTGTCTAGTGGGGAGAGTGGTCTGTTAAAATCCCCAACAATTAATGTCTTTGGATCTATATGGGATTTGAGGGAAAGTAGTGTTTCTTTGATAAATTTGGTGCTCCATTGTTTGGCGAATAGATATTTAGAATTGTAATATCCTCCTGAAGGAGAGATCCTTTAATTAGTATGTAGCGACCTTCTTTATCTCTTCTCACGTTTTTTTAATTTGAAGTCTATTTTATCTGATATTAGGATTGCAACTCCCGCCTGTTTATGAGGGCCGTTTGCTTGGTAGATTTTGTTCCAGCCTTTAACATTGAAAATGTGTTTGTTTTTACTGGCAAGATGTGTCTCCTGCAGGCATCAGATAGAAGGGTCATGTTTTTTAATCCAACTAGACAGTCTATGTCGCTTACTTGGAGATTTCAGTCTGTTAACGTTAAGAGATAAGACTGAGAATTATTTGGGAGTTCCTGCCATGTTATCTACCTTCTTGGAGGCTGCGAAAACTGTGTTCTTCCTATGGTTCTTGGATTCTCAGTTTGGGTGCAGTTTGTTGGCCTTTATTGTGGTCTTGTTGGTTTTCTGTGTGTAGGATATCTTTAAGAATCTTTTGTAGGGCTGGTTTGGTGGAGATGTATTTTTTCAATTTTTCTTTGCTGTGGAAGGTTTTTATTTGGCCTTCAGTTATGAAGGAGAGTTTAGCTGGGTACAGTATTCTTGGTTGATAGTTGTTTGTTTTTAGGGCATGGCATACATCATTCCAGGCTCTTCTTGCTTTGATTGTCTCTGCTGAAAAATCTGAGGCGATTCTAATTGGTTTCCCTTTATAGGTGATTACCCTTTTCTCCCTGACAGCTTTAAGGATCTTTTCCTTGGTCTGAGTTGATCCTGTGTGGATTATAATGTGACGGTGGGATGTCCTATTCTGGTCTGGTCTATTTGGGGTTCTAAAGGCTTCTTGTATCTGAATAGGCCTATCTTTTTGCATATTTGGGAAGTTCTCTGCTAGGATCCTGTTAAACAAATTTCCTAGACCATTAACTTCTGTTTCTAGGTGCTCCTCTACACCCATTATCCTTAAGTTAGGCCTTCTGATAGTGTCTTCCAGGTGTTGGATAGATCTATCACATTTCTTGGACTTGTCTTGGATGGTTGTATGTTCTTTCTCTATAATATCTAGGCTGTCTTCAATCCCTGAGATTCGATCTTCTGCCTGGTCTAACCTGCTGTCAAGACTCTCTACTTCGTTTTTTTAATCTGTTTTCCTTCCAATTGGTCAGCTTTGATGGCTTCAAGTTTTTTGTTGAAGCTCTGTTTTAGGTCTTGTATAATCTCTTTACTTCCTTAATTTGGTGTTCAGTGTTTGTCCTCAAATCACTTAGTTGATTGGATATAGTTTCTTTGGACTCCCATTCCTTCTGTTGGGTTCCATTCAGCATTCCCTTTGTGGTCTCCCTGACCTCCTTCAGCTCTTTGTTAATGGATTCTATGGATGCCTTTAGTGATCTTTGTGTATTCTCTACCTGGTCTCTCAATTCCTGTATTACTCTTTGTTTAGCTTCCTCACGTTCGTGGGATTCCTGCAGTTCTCTTTGAGTGTTGTCTCTTGAGTGTTCAGCCTGCTCACGCCATTCCTCCCTTTCTCTTTGAGTATTCTCAAGTTGTTCATGCAAATCCTGTATCAGTTTTTGAGTAGCTTCCTCACGATTATGATATTCCTGTATAAACTTCTGGGATGCCTCCTCTCTCTCCCTATCACGCTCATAGAGAGTCCTTTGTAGGTTGTCAAACTTCTCATTTATCATGTTTGCCACCAGTGTTTGTAGAGCTATTTGGGAACTCTCCTCTGGATTGTTCATTATCTGATCTGACCCCTGATTATCAAGATTGGGAATTGAGATACCCTAATTTGCCATTTTTCTTGTGTTTTTCCGGCTTACTCTGCCCATTTGAGATGAAGTTAGGACCAGTTTTGTGGTAGAACACTATCTTAAGGGAACCATCAACCAAAGTTTGCATTTGTACAGTCAATAGTCTACAGATACAATCTAGTTCAACAGATACATCTATTCAATATTTTAAAGGACTTTGAACCGCAGAAAAGAATTTGGAAAACCAGAAATTATTAGGATTAGGGAGAGATTTGGGTAAAAAAATAGGAATAGATTGGTGTGGGGAGGCACAGATAGAGTTAACTATGTCCTAATCACAATGCAGGAAATGGGTTGGGTAGGATGCAAGTAGAGAGAGAATGAAAAAGAAGAGAGGGATAGGGGAATGAAAAGAGACCAGAAAAAAATAGAAACGTAAAAATTAATGTTATTATAGAGATTAAAAGACCATCTATTTAGAGAGGAATGTGAATATGTTGTGAGAAAGGGAGGGACATAGAGGAGATGTGAAAAACTTTAAGGATGGGAAAGGGAGAAGAAAAGATCAGAAGTTCAGTAGAGCTAGACAAAAAACAAAAAGAAAATTATGAAAGAAAGAAAAAGAGAAAGAAGATAAGAAAAGAAAGGAAAACGCTCATTCACATATTCTAAAATAAAAATTATAAGAGGAGAAAAAAAAAGTTACTGGAAATCAATTATTTTTTCAGAAGAGGCAAAAATTAAAGATTAATAAAAGTTTTAGGAGAGAAAAAAATTTATATATATATAAGGTAACAAAAAACAAAAAACAAACAAAAAAAGAAAAAAAGAAGAAGAAAAAGAAAAAAAAAAGTCCTTTGATTTTTTTTTTGGGGGGGAGGGGTGGGAAGAATCCTGTATCTCCCTTTTGTCTGTAACCAGCCTTTTGTTGGAGTCTCTGGTCAGCTTGAGGTCCTGTGGCTTGATTGGTTTCTTAAGTCGGTTTGTTGGAAGAGGCAAAAAATGCTCTGCTTTACCCAAGATTTTGAGATCCCCCTCCTAGGTTAGTTTTCTAGGAGGGTGATCTGCTTTGAGAATCACAAAAGAGGGGGATGCAGTGGTGAGGCTAGGTTCTGGGTAGAGTTGAGGCCTTTCAACAATCAGTAGCTTTTTCCTGGGGCTGTTTTGTGCAAAAAAAAATGTCCCAGAGCCCTGCCTGGAGCCGTTCTCAGGGATTCTGTTTTTAAATTGATTGTTGAGGCTGCTAGAGGGAGGGGCAGCCTCTGGCTCTGGTTACCGAGTGAGGGAAGCCACTCCAATGGCTGGCGCCTGAGCTGGGTGACTTTTCCCCGGATGGAGCCCAGTCTGGCAGGACGCTTTGTCGTTAAGTTCTTGTGACCTGCTAAATGACTCGTTTTATTCCAAGGCCTGGGTTGGAGCTGGCAGCTCCTCCGAGCTTTGTAGGTATCCAAGATGGAGATCACCGGTGCTGGGGGGGGAAAGTGGTGGCCTTCCCTCCTCTGCTCCCTGAGAAGGAGTGAGGTCGTTGGACTTGTACTCACGCCAATTCTTGGATCCTGGGTCGTCTCTGGTCTGCAAGCTGCAGGATGAAAATGTCCGCTCTTTGTTGGTTCTTGCTGGTGTTGAGTAGAATCCGCTCGCCAGCTGCGTCTGGCTCCTTCGTCCCGGACTCTCTGTGTGAGCGCTCAGGTATGGACCCCGGCTGCGGTCTCCGCCGCTTGCGACCCTGCCGCCGCCGCCGCGGCAGCTGCTTGCGAGCACTCAGATGTGTCTTTTTGCCTTGGCTTCCCTCCCTTGTCTAACTCTCTGTCCTGTGATGGCACACTTGTTGTGATTCTCTGGCTTAGAACTGTTCACTGGAACTCTAAAACTGCTTCCTATGCGAGAGCTTGTTCAGATTACAGCTTCTCCTCCGCCATCTTCCCAGTCAATGGCTTTTCTGTATGCCAACAATGAGAAAAGTGTGGCTGAATTTAGGAAAGCAACTCCATTTGTAATAGCCCCACAAAAAATAAAATTCCTAAGAATTAACTTAACCAAAGAAGTGAAGACCTCTCTGATGAAAACTTTAAAATCTTGAAAAAGGAAATCAACACAGAACTTAAAAAATGGCAAAAACTCCCATGCTTCTGGATTGGAAAGATTAACATCGTGAAAATGGCAATACTTCCCAAGGCTATCTACAAATTCAACGTGATACCTATCAAAATTCCAACCTCATTCTTCAAGGAAATAGAAGAGGCAATCCAAAAATTCATATGGAACAATAAAAGACCCGAATAGCAAAAACTCTCCTCAACGGAAAGAACACTGTTGGAGGAATATCAATAACAAATTTTAAACTCTACTATAAAGCCATAGTAATCAAAACAGCTTGGTATTGGCATAAGAACAGACCTCAGGACCAATGAAATAGAATTGAAAACCCAGAAATGAACCTACAGACCTACAGCCATCTAACCTTCGATAAGGGAGCTAAAACAATAGAATGGTACCAGGACAGCCTCTTAAGTAAATGGTGCTGGCAAAACTGGTTAACTAGTTGTAGAAAAATAAAGCTAGATCCTAATATATCACCCTGCACCAGAATCAACTCCAAATGGATCAAAGACCTCGAAGTCAAAGCAGACACTCTGAAAACATTACAGGATGGAATAGGAGAAACCCTAGGTCTCCTTGGCTCAGGCCGAAATTTTCTGAATAGAGACCCGGAAACACAACAAATCAAAGAAAGGTTGGACAAATGGGATTGCATAAAGTTGCAGACCTTCTGCAGGGCAAATGACATAGCTAGCAAGATCAATAGAAAGCCCAGGGATTGGGAGAAGATCTTTACTAGCCACACAACGGACAAGGGTCTCTTATCTAAAATATAATTGGAACTCAAAAAATTAAATCCCCCAACAACAAATCCTCAAAGAAACAGCTGCCCAATAAATAAGTGCGCGAAAGACTTAAAGAAAAACTTCTCTGAATAAGAAAGAAGAATGGCCAATAGACACATGGAAAAATGCTCAACATCCCTACCCATAAAAGAAATGCAAATCAAAACAACATTGAGATACCACTTCACTCCAGTTAGAATGGCAAAAATCAAGAACTCTAACAACAACAGATGATGGAGGAGATGTGGACAGAAGGGAACTTTACTTCATTGTTGGTGGGAATGTAAACTTGTTCAACCACTTTGGAAAGCAGTATGGAGGTTCCTCAGAAATCTTCACATAGAGCTCCCCTATGACCCAGCAATCCCACTTTTGGGCATTTACCCACATGTATACAAACAAAACCACACTAAAGCTACCAGCACAACTATGTTTATTGCAGCATTGTTTACCAGAGCTAAGATATGGAACCAACCCAGATGCCCCTCAGTAGATGAATGGATCAAGAAAATGTGGTATATATACACAATGGAATTCTATGCCCCCGTCAGAAAATATGACATTGCCCCATTTGTTAGGAAATGGAAAAACTTGGAAAAAATTATATTAAATGAAGTAAGCCAGGCCCATAGAAACATAGGCCCCATGGTTTCCCTTATTTGCAATATCTAGTATATGTATGAGTCAAGCAGAAAAGGTCAGATAATGTGATGTTTCGCAAATGAACCCTTAGATATATATTTTAATGTTTTTTCTTTCATGAGTGTGTTTCTATCGCATTTATAAGATTATTTCTTTGTTGCTTTGTATGTCTCTTCCCCACAGTATAACCCCTGCTTTCACTCTATTTGATGTTCCTATAAGTTGGGGAGGAGTTGGGGAAAAACAACTCGTTTAAGGATACAGGTGGAGCTGTTGCAACAATGAAAAGTACAAGTTGTCATGTCCAAAACGAGCTTTAGAAAGTGGGTGCGGGGTGGGGGGGAGGAGAAGTATTGGGATTGGCCGGGGGCAGGGGCGGCGGAGGGGAGATGCTGGGAAGGGATGAGAAGGGTAAACAAAGGAGGAGGCTGCAATTCTTGGTTAGAAATGTACGCATTATCCTGCCATAGTAATTGTAACCCCTCTGTACAGTATGTTCACAAACAAAATTAAATTAAATTTAAACAAATAGGGACCATGCATTCAAAAAATAGGACAATAACATTATAAAATGAAATTGATTAGTGATTGAGTGAACAAATATGCTTAAATGCTCTTTCTGTTATGGTCTTGGAATAGCATATTTCTGAGTCAAAATGCTTTGGGAATGTCTTATATGTGTAACAAAAAATACAATACTCCTGTGAGTCATCCCATACAGACTTACTCAGAATTGCATTTCCCTGCTTACAATTCTCAATTCTGACCTTGACATTCATTTTATCTGCTCAATGCCATTGATTGGGATGATGGGCTGGACCGGTATTGTTATCTTCAACCCTTCTAAATGAATATGCTCATAATAGGTATTTACTTAATCTAATAGATGTTCATGTCCATTAGAGTCCCATTATGAATGTACATATATCTATCTATAGCCATCCAAATCTTACGTAAATATCAGTCTCACATAGATACTAATAGAGAAGTCAGATCAACTTTAAGAAACTTGTAGGATTATTTTATTAAATAAGGGATAGAAGTAACCTACACTGAACTCTACTTTGTTTTAATGAACTATCCCATGCTAACCTTCTTTTTAATTTGCAAACAACTTAATTAAGTTTGATTGCAAACAAAACTTGATTTTACAACCAAAAAATACTTTCTCAAGCTAAAATTAAGTTACAAACAACTTCAAGTATTTTTTTTTTTCCTCAGCAAGAGAAAGACGGTAATTGCTATTTTTGAAGGTTAGGACACTGTGAAAGAAAAGAATATGAAAGAGAATGGTTCAAATATTTTTACTTTCAGCACTTGTTTAGATTTTCACATTGAGATACAAGGCAGGTATTTTGATAGTGCCATTTAACAGAGGAATTATCCGTTTAAACTTAAAAAAGAGGAGAATATTGGTAGCAAGAAAGATGAAGAAAACATGCCTATGGAAGTAGAGGGAGGGTGAAATGAACCACAATCTCAGGTCATGTGACAAAAGATTCTGCCAGAGGTAGAGTGATATTCCACGAGTAATGTTCATAAGGACAGGTATGTCCTAGAAACAAAGTATAGATTTTTTTAAAAATCTGAATATTATTGTATGCCTTAGCAAGCTCTGACAGAATGGTGGAATTGATTATAAGAAGTTTGATGAAGAAATTTAGAGACAATGAAACGAGAGCATAACCAACTTTGTGAAATCCAGAGTATCATTTTCATTATATTTTATACTTAGAAGATATTTGGCAATGTTGTTCAGAACCCATCAGTGATTAAAGGCAATCAATACTATGGAATTGCTCTTTATATTTTTCTCTGTGTGTGTGTGCGTTCACACATGTGCGTGCCAGCCATTCCTGGGGCTCACAGGGACTTAGCTCTGTCTCTGAGCCTTTTCTTTGCTAAGGCTGGTGTTCTACCACTTGAGCCACGACTCCACTTCTGTATTTTGAGCTTAACTAGAGATAAGAGTCTCAAAGGCATTATCAGATCTCTGCCTCCTGAGTAGCTTAGATTACAGGCATGAGGCTCCAGTGCTTGTTTCATATTCCTATTTTCAATGAGAACAAAGTAAGATGGCTAGAGGAAAGAAAAGGAAAAATAAGAAAAGGAAGAAAAAGTGGTTTCTAAATCATGAATGAACTGATGTAGTGGAGATAAATCTCTGTGACTGGAAAAGCGACATTCATGTTTACCTAAAATAGTGCATTATTCTAAATGTTCTTTACTATATATTTGTAATGACATCAACTCATAAGATCATTTACCGCTGAAGTCTCAAATGAAAAAATGTTGAAAAATATTCAAAACCTTGAATTTTTAAATGCCTTACTTATTTAACTGTAACCCCTCTGCAATCACCTTTACAATAAAATAAAATAAAAATAAACAAATGTGCACTGTACTCAGAAGACAATATGTTAGAAATGAACTGTACAACTTGGGGGAGGGGATTGGGGAAAGGGAAGTGAGAGAAAATGAGGGAGGGGGTAATAAGTTCTACAAGAAATGTACTCAGTGCCTTATGTATGTAACTGTAATACCTCTGTAGGTCACCTTGACAATAAAATTAAATTTTAAAAAATGTGCTTCATCCTGAATTTTGAAAGCTATAGGTCCAATCTGTGAAGCAAATGATAAGATTATCCATTAGCAATGCATGAGTCAAATGACCACTTGATCTTATAACATCTCAGTTCTTTAGTTTTCAATGAACTTTGTGTCTGAGAGCCTTTTATAATTCATACTCACTAAAATTATGCTTCAGAGGAGCAAAGATATCATTAGCTCCTGCACAGTTCAGATTACAAGTATTAGCTTCACCAATTCCCTCTTGATGAATTCTATTATTTATAGAAGCTCTCCATCTATGTTCGATATTTCCATGTGTCTCATTATTTGAGAATTAAATAAAGAACAAAACAAGAAAATAAATAAGAGTATTTAAAGAAAGTCCCTAGGTTATATTTTACCTTAGAAAAGATTTTCAGTTTAAACGCTGGAAACACTCTCAAAACTAAATACTCAATGTTTCTCATGAAGTAAACAATAAAAAGAAAGAGAAAAATCTTAAACTATATTGAGAGGAAAGTAATTTTTCCTGCCCTTTATGTTAAATTTAGCAATGATAATAAAATCAAAATTTAACATATAGAAAAGATTTGGGGCCAATGAACCATTATTTTATTGCTTGCAGTAGAACTGATTCCTTACAGAAGATGGAGTAAGAAAGTTTAGGGGGCTGTAATAATGTATAAAGGTGTAAAAAGGAAAGAAATATTTTAGGATAAATCATCAGATAAGTGGATAACAATGTCTTCTGACACGATAGGTGTAACTGAAGGCTGTACTATGGGTCATATTTTACATAGACTCTACCTGCTATGTCACCCAGATGCACTGTATTAATAAGGGTTTTTGTGATCCTTGGATAGACAGGCATATGACCCTAAGTGTGACAACAGTTCTCTCCCTGAAGGCATATATTGTACTGACAAAAAATAGAGCATTTCCAATGTTATTAATGACTATTTAAGGAATTTGCTTTCAATGATGAAACATTGATAGGATCAAAGTTTCACTTCATTTAGATGACTACAACTGAAATGGACTTCAACAGAGGAAAAGCCTTTCAAACTGAGGAAAATACAATATATGAAGCTAACAATGAAATAACAGAATGTTTTAACAATATCAAAATTTAATCCTTCAGTTCAAAGAAGGTAAATGCCACAGAGTAATACACAATGGAAACACATCAATTAAACATCACCAACACAAAACTGAAACATAAAACATAATAAAAGCAAAAAAGAAAAATCTGAAGCAAATATAAACAGTTATCCCAATACTATTAAGTAAAGGACATAAAGAAATATGATCAGAAACTATTTAGAATTCTATGAAACAGAATCTGCAGTCTTATTCTGGATTTGGAGCTTAAACTAAGAAACATGCTCCTGTTTGTGTCATTTGCACATGGTTGGTGCTCTATCATTTGAACTCTATTCCAGATGCGTAATATCTGGCTGTTTGGTGGTTAACTGGATATCTTGAACTATCCTACTAGGCTGATTTTGAACTTTAGTCTCCAGGTGTTAGCCTTCTGAGTGGCGAGAATAATAAATGCTATCCACTGTCACCAGGCTTTAATATTGTTTCTAATGATGCAAAATTAAAGTTATATAATAACATGTATCACTTTAGAAAATCCAGGGACAAAATAGGAAGCTATCTGAAGTAAATATTTACCTAGATATAGGGTTAGAGAACTTCTTAGAATCTATTCATTTGTGAGTAGTGTAACAATTTTGGAAATGTCTATGTATGTATATATGTATACATATCTATCTATCTATCATCTATTTCTGTCATCTACTTATCTATAACATATCATGTATATAACATATGTAAATAATATATATTTACATATATGGTAGGCATCCAACCAAGAGAAAGAACACCTAATCAGCTTGTACAGTCAAACACAAAGTAAAAGTGATCAAGGTGATCTAGCCTCAATACTTATTTATCCTTAGACCTTGAACCATTATAGAATCAGTCAGCTACAGTGACCTCAAGTACCTGTAGTCCCACATTCTTTATCTCTTATGTTCTTTCTCCAATATTGTATTTGAATTGTATTGATACAGTGAATATGTGAACACTATTATAATACTTGATAATATTTAAGTGAAAAAAATTTAGAGAAAAAGCATTGGACCCACAAAATTGATATAGAATTCATGAAATGGTATGGAAATAAGTCCAGAATTTTTTTTCTATCAAGAGATTAACTAAATTATCACTTTAGGAAAGATTTCTTTTAAGTAAAATAAATTGCAAATTCTTCCATTGAACAATGGTCATTGTGATAGACCTTTAAAGTCCTGGTTCATCCTGATCTGAAATTTTCAAACGGAACCAGTGCATATTAATTCAATTCTCTCCGATGTTATAAGGAGAGCAAAATGAAAGCCCGTAGTCCCAGGGCTGTTATATTATGCAGGCAGCACAGAACAATAACTATAAATCTGCAAAAAATTGACCCTATGAATTTACCTTTACGTCAAGGATTAAGGTTATGATAAGAAATTTTCTGAAATTACTTCCCAATGTCTTGATAATGACATCATTCATCACTGCTAATGTGTACTAACTAAAATTAGTTATTTTTCAACAATGATCTGGTTCAAGGATAAAGGTCATGTTATTACATCCATGACACATTGATCAGTGGGAGTTATTCTTGATGAGACAGGCAATTCTTAAACCTTGAGCTTCGAGTCACTTGTGTCCTATAAACACTTAGATGATAAGGCACTCCATATATCCCAGTAATTCATACAGCCTTACTTACAGCCTTGGTAAACTGCAATCTATAAAGATTAGCAAAGTAATCTCTGGGAAGTGTTAAAAAACTGAGTTCCATGTTAAAAGAAATTATTTTATGTGGATATATATGTATATATATATATATATATATATATATATGTGTGTGTGTATGTTATTTGTGTGCATATATAAAATATATACACATTTATCATTGGAATGGAATGCAACAAACAGTATAAGTACAGAAAGTATAGAGATGATATACTGGGCACACTAAAAACAATCTTTGGTGAATTCTGTTTATATAAAATTTAAATGCAGACAAATTTTTAAAAAGTTAATCTAATAGCCAGGTGCCGGTGGCCCATTCCTATAATCCTAGCTACTCAGGAGGCTGTGATGTCAGGATCAAAGTTAAAAGCCAGTCCGGGCAGGAATGTCCGTGAGAATGTATTGCCAATAAACCAGCAGAAATCTGGAATGGCTCTGTGGTTCAAGTGGAAGAGCACTAGCCTTGTTCTGAAGAGCTCAGGGACAGTGCCCAGGCCCAGAGTTTAAGCCCCACAACGAAACATAAATACATAAATAAATAAATCTAACAAAAGGCTAAGCACAATTAACACTCTACTGTATAGTAACACTTTACTATATAGTAAAAACAAGTATGGTATTTGATTAAATAGGCACTGAAGACACACTTTAGCATTAGCAGTTTTCTTGACCCGATACATTTATTTTAAGCACTATCATTGTTAAATTGTGCATATATGTTTTAAACTTCATCTACTTTTGTACTAGTTTTGCATTACTTTTGCAACAAATTATGACAAAAATAACTGGCTTAAAACAATTTGGTTCTTTTTTATGTAAAAGTTTCAATGAAAGTATAGTAAGATTGATTGTATCTGAGGCTGACACAAAAATCAGTTGTCTTGCCTTTCTAAATTGTAGATACATTGGCTTAATGCTTCTTCAGTAATTGCGACTCTGTCTGACCATTCTCCATATTCTCATGAACTTCAGTCCTTGTGATGGTTTTTCTTAATTGTCAATTTGATCCAATTGAAGGATGCCTCGAATTTTCTGAGATGATTAATTAAGGGTAGATAACACATCTTGAATGTGGTTGACAGAATCATCTAGGTTGTGAGCCTGGATGGAACACGAGGTGGTGAAGGAAGCCTTCAGAGCCAGGCAATCTCTTTTACTTCCTAGTCACAATGTACTTAGCAATTTTGCTCTACCACAAGGTCTTTGTGCCATGCTACTCCTTCACTAGAGATGTACATCAAGCAAACAATAGACAAAAACTTGTGACACTATAAGCCAAAATAAATCCTTTTAAAGTTGTTAACTTGGGTATTTGTTACAGAGTCCAAAAGCTGGAATAACAGACTTTGTTCATATGTTCTGATATTTTACACTTAAAAATACTTGTATTTAATTGACTCACCACTATAATTCAGGAAAAGCCTCTTTCTTTAAATTGAATTGATGAACAATCAAACTAAATTTGCACCTGTAATTTTCGCTAACCAAATAGTCCAGTGTATTTCCAGTTAGAATGGAGTTAGGATGTGAATTTTTTGGGAAGCCATTAAACTCCATATAACAACTCTAAAAAATTTCTCACAAAATGGGAAGAACTAATGTGATCAGTAGGACATAAAAGATTCCTCCAAGGCCCATGGTTAACAAGTAGAAATTCTACAAATGATTTTCAGTAGTAAGAAAGTCTATATTTATTTAGTAGTCTATGTTTAAGTAGTTTATGTTACAACATAAAGAGTAAAAAGTATATTATATACGTATGTATACAAACACATATATATACAAACACATACACACCTATGTAACAAATTTTCCCAGTTTTCTTATATCTTTTGACTTACAACCAAATAGAAGGTTTACTACTTTTAAATATTCAAAGAATAAAAGGATATTAAGGTGCTATTTTTCTGTGATATTTGTCATACTATCACATAAACTCATTATAAGATATGGTACACTTTTCACTAATTTTATTTCATCCTACATATTAAATATGCATCTAGTAGTATATAATTTTATAAGTATGTTTTATGTAGTCTTCCTTTGGTAATTAATAAGTAGAGCTTTTTAGTAAAGGAATTAGTATCCTGAATTTCTGGAAAACATTTTAAAATTTACTTGAAACATCAGTGTTGTTCTCAGTTTCTTGTATTTAACAATTAATAAAGCTAATTTTCCCTTTCATATATAATTTATTTTGGAATCAAAGAATTAAAATAAATTGATTAAAAGGGTGACAGCATAGAAATTCAACCATAACTCCTTTGTATAATTTACAGATGATTTAACAAAATGAATACCAAGAAACAAGTCTATCTAAAGGGGATATGAGTTTGGAAAGGGGACAAATTAAATGCAATGGGGGATGAATATAAACATAATACTTAATATTCAATATATATGCAAAAATGGAGCTACAAAACTTGAACAGAAGGGTGGAGTTGGAATAGAGGGAATGATAGCAGTAGTTATTCTAATTAAGATACATTATACACCTATACATATTTTGCTGAATATCCGTTGGAAGATTATCTAAAATTAATAAATAATGAAAGATATTAGGTATTATTTATGCAATGTTTGATTTAATAAGAGTAATGAGATAATAAAGCATTGAAATAAAATAAGTTTATCAAATTACATTTATGAATACAAAGATTACAATACTATTAAGGTACGTGGGGGGAAATAGCTGGAACTTTAGATTGTTTGTCCTTCTTAGCAAATGCTTCTTTTTTTTATTGTGAAAATACTGTACAGAGGGGTTACAATTACATGGGCAAGATAGTGAGTATATTTCTTATCAAGCATTATAGCCTCCTCCTTTGTTTAACCTTCACCTCCCTTCCCAGCCTCTCCCCCCACTTAACCCTCCCCCTCCAAGTTGTAAAGTTCCTTTTCGACATGACAACTTGTACTTCTCATTGTTGCAACAGGTCCACCTGTGTCCTTATTTAAATGACTTGTTTTTCCCCTTCCCCTCCACAAATTATACCGACATCAAATACTCTGAAAGCATGGGTTATACTGTGGGGGAGGGACATACAAAGCAACAAAGAAATAATCTTATAATTGCGTTAGAAACAAATGCATGAAAGAAAAAAATTAAAATACATATCTTAGGGTTCATTTTCCTAACATCACCTTATCTGGCCTTTTCTGCTTGACTCATACATATACTAGATATTGCAAATAAGGGAAATCATGGGACCTATGCTCCTTTGGGCTTGGCTTACTTTACTTAATATAATTTTTTCCAAGTCTTTCCATTGCCTAACAAATGGGGCAGTGTCATTCTTTCTGATGGAGGAATAGAATTCCATTGTGTATATATACCACATTTTCTTGATCCATTCATCTACTGAGGGGCATCTGGGTTGGTTTCATATCTTAGCTATGGCAAATAATGCTGCAATAAACATAGTTGTGTTGGTAGCTTTAGTGTGGTCTTGTTTGTAAACATTTGGGTAAATGCCCAAATGTGGGACTGCTGGGTTAAATAAGTGGGCTAATGACTTAAAGAGAAACTTCTCTGAAGAAGAAACTAGGATGGCCAATAGACACATGAAGAAATGCTCAACTTCCCTAGCCATAAAAGAAATGCAAATCAAAACAACATTGAGATACCACCTAACCCTAGTTAGAATGACAAAAATCAAGAACTCTAATAACAATAGATGCTGGAAGGGATGTGGACAGAAGGGAACCTTATTTCATTGTTGGTGGGAGTGTAAACTTGTTCAACCACTTTGGAAAGTAGTATGGCGATTCCTCAAAAGACTCCACATAGAGCAAATTCTTCTTTAATCAATAAAAAGCCTACAGATTGGGAGATCTTCACTAGCCATATAACGGACAAGGGTCTCATACATAAAATATACCTGGAACTCAAAAAATTAAATCACCCAATAACAAATTCTCAAAGAAACCACTGCCCAATAAATAAGTAGGATAAAGACTTTAAGAGCGGAAGTGGCGCTGTAGCTCAAGTGGTAGAGCGCTCGCCTTGAGCTGAAGGTCTGAGGGACAGCGCCCAGGCCCAGAGTTCAAGCCCCACGACTGACCAAAAAAAAAAAAAGACTTAAAGAGATGCCCCTCAGTAGATGAATGGTTCAAGAAAATGTGGTATATATACACAATGGAATTCTATGCCTCCATCAGAAAGAATAACATTGCCCCATTTGTTAGGAATTGGAAAGACTTGGAAAAAATTATATTAAGTGAAGTAAGCCAACCCCAAAGAAACATAGGTCCCATGGTTTCTCTTTTTTGCAATTACTAGTATATGTCTGAGACAGTTAGAATCGGTCAGATAAGTTGATGTTAGGTGAAATGAACCTCAATATAAGGACTCAAATTTTTTTCTTTCTTGTGATTGTTTCTAACATAATTATAAGATGATCTCTTTGTTGCTTTTATGTCCCTCCCCCACGACATAACCCCTGTTTTCACTGTATTTGATGTTGGTATAATTTGTAGAGGGGAAGGGAAAACACAAATTGTTTAAATAGGGATACAGGTGGACCTATTGCAACAATGAGATGTACAAGTCGTTATGTCGAAAAACAAACTTTACAACGTTGGCATGGGGGGGGGCAGGGAGATGGGACAGAATGGGAAGTGGAAACAAAGGAGGAGGCAACAATGCTTGATAAGAAATGTACTCATTACCTTGCCTATGTAATTGTTATCCCTCTGCACGTTATTTTCACAATTAAAAAACAGAAAAGAAAATGCTTCTTTATAATCATTTCTTTTCACTCTTGTTTTTGTAATTTTTTTGTCTACCTGCCATATTAGGTTTTGTAGCTCTCTGGCTTTAAAAGTTAAATATCTGGCTTTATATGTTTTCAAAATTCATTATTTTTATTGTAGTAAATACAATGCTGTAGTTCTCAAAATTTGCAAGTGACTTCAATCAGCCTATTTTAGGTGACACTCAAAGTTAAAATTCATGCAATTTTTTTCCTAATTATCCAAGAATTTCTACAACAATTACCCATGAGTCTGACCCCTCTCCATAAACATCTTCCAGTATTAATAGCCTCTGGAAACCTTTGTTCTTTCTGCCTACGTACCTGAAAAATGCTGAAGTTACATGCACTTTTATGTTATTAAAATCAGAACCAGCGGAGGTTTGTGAAATATCTCTGAACTGTTGAACATAAATAATGTGTAGGGCATGATTATTTCTATGTACCATAGAAAACTTACCAAAAGAGGCAAAAAAAGTCCATGAGTAGGTTAAGAGGCAGTGTGTACCCTTAGGTTGACCTAAGGGGATTCAAACAAGAAATAAGTTTTCAGTTATGTTTCAGGGAATTTGATACCTTCAATTCTGCTTTGCAGCTCAAATATGTACTTATAAAATATTTTAGAATATTTTATCTTTAGATAGCTAAAACTAGAATATATTTACTTATTTTATTTTTACATAGCTAAAATTAGAATACATTTACTTACTTGAGGGTCTAACTACTTTTTGTTTCACTGAGAAAAATTAATAAGGACCTAATGTACTATGTTAATGCAGACTCCAGTTTTTTGTAAAAAGTATTTTTAGATTACAGATATTTCTTTATCAGTGAAGATTTCAGAAGTAAGTATAACTGAAAAGTTAAAAATAAGTATAAAAAAGCATTTTCATAGTTAAATTTAATATTAAATTACTACTGAATATATTTTATAAAGCTGTCACGTTTAATATTTTATTATTTTATTTTTGTATCAAACAAATGCAATTAAACTATTGTATGAGATTTAAAGTTTAGTCAGTACTTAACCAACATAAATTCAAAATTTGACATTATTCACTGTGAAATAAGTACTGCTGTCTTACTAGGGAGTTGAAATGAAAAGAGAAAAAGAACACAAATAATTTTGACCAATAATTCAAATTATACAAGTTTCTTTAAGATTTGCAATGGGAGCTGCACACACAGTAAAATTATTGCTACAAAATCCAATCTTGCCTCTACAAAATTTGAAATATAGATTAAGCAGTATGAAAGATAATCACTTTAATTGTCCTTGAAATTACAGTTTACAATGTCAAAATACAACATATCATGATTTTCCTTAATCTCCACCAATGCAAACTTCATAAATTAGCATAAAGCTGTGAAGGTTCAATAAACTTATTTCTCTAACCCTAGAAATTAAAAACCCTGTGTGGAAGTCTAAGTTGGAAATTGCCTGTTCAAAAAAATTTATGATTTTATTACAGCTGCATAGTGTCTGTTCTTCTAGTAACCCACAGGCAGAAAGTAACAGTTTATTTATTCAAACTGCAAATGATATTGTATAAGAAAAGTAATTAGCAAGCAAAAAAATAATGGAAAAGCTCCCTAAAAGCAGTTTCAAAATTATATGGGCTTTCAGATCCTTAGAAAAATAACACTTTATTTTTAAAAAGCAGGAAAAGGAAAAGAATGGATGTGTGCATGTATTGTGTATGCAAGCTGCATAAATGTATATTAGCTTTTAAAGCAACATTGAAAAATACTATTGTTTCTTAACTTTGCAAATAATCTAAAAATCTTAACATAACGTTAAATAGTCTGTTTAAATTGGGACATTTATAGCTCAAAATGTAAACTTTTAAAATTAAAGATAGAAGCCATGTTAAAGGCACGTATCAGTTATCCTAGCCATTAAGGATGCTGAGATGTGAGTATCAAAGTTCGAAGGCAACTTAAGTAAACAAACCTGTGAGACTTTTTATTTCCAATTAACCAGAAAAATAGCTAGAATTGGAATCTTGACTATGAGTTAAAGAACTAGTACTGAATAAATAAATAAACAAGATGTCTATATCAAAGATAGACTGAGTGCCCTATAGTTTGAAATGTTAGCAATAGATTTTAATATAACTTGAAGATTTTCACAATTATTGCCCAAATTACAAAGCTAAAACTTGTAAGAAACAGTCATACATCAATGACTATGTACATATTAGTGCTGTTTATATGATATGGTTATGATATGATATATGTTTGATATAATAGGACTGTTTAACCCTTTTGGGTCTTCCTATAAAAGGCATGTATTACATAATAAAGGATTCTTAAAGCATTATGTATTTGAGCATATAAATGAGTACCAGAAAACCACAGAAACTAAGCATAATATTCAGTAGTTTTTACTGACATTGTTTTTCCTCAAGAAGTCATCTCAGACTAACATATTTAGATTCTCTGACCTTTGGGACTACATGCATGACCAATATATCATACAGATCTGTTTTGTAGAAGGTATTTAAATCATTCCTGTTTTCCTTAAAAACTTTAAAGACATAATGCTAAAACTACTAATAACTTATGGGGAAATGAGTGAGTTTTCATTTCTAAAAGAAGACAATTTAGAGTGAGCAACCAAATTACTTATTGCTCAAAAGACTCCTCATCTGAAATCACTTTATAGTTCAGAGTCACGTGGCTTAAAATACATTCACTGGATGAACCACAATTCATGGTAATTTGTGAACTTTTTTACACTTGGGTCAGTGCCTTAAGGTCTCTACATTTCTGAGCTTTTCTTTGTGTGTGTGTGTGTGTGTGTGTGTGTGTGTGTGTGTGTGTGTGTGTGTGTGTGTGTGTCTGTGTGTGTGTGTGTGTGTGTGTGTGTGTGTTTCAATTTTATTTTATTAGTGAACATACTGTACAGAGGGGTTACAATTACATGGGCAGGATAATGCATACATTTCTTACCAAGCATTGCAGCTTCCTCCTTTGTTTACCCTTCACCTCCCTTCCCAGCCTCCCCCCACCCCCCCACCCAATCCTTCCCCCTCTTTCCACCCCCCACCGACATTGTAAAGCTCGTTTTTAACATGACAATTTGTACTTCTCATTGTTGCAACAGGTCCACCTGAATCCTTAAACGACTTGTTTTTCCCCATCTCCTCCACTGATCCTTGTCTTCTATCCAATGTAGTTTAAAAACCAGAATAAATACATTCTAAGGAGAAAAGAAATAGAACTAAATAGATCTCTCTTTTTTATGTTGTTATGTTGTAATTTTAAATTGCCTAGCATCTGGAATGGAGACTCAATTTCTTCCCAAATCTGAGGTTAGCCTTCAGAAAAAGTCATTGCAGACTTTGCCTCCCAGACTTGTGTCTCTTTCCTTCTTCTTTAAGTTTACACCTGTGAGATCTGTCTGTGTTTCTTATCAGTCCTCCAGTGTCATTTTTTTTACTGCCTCTTACTTCACATGTTTCTTTTGTATTTTGTTGTTTCAGTTTTGGTAGTTCTTCATAGAAATATACTGGTCTGATTTTATTTTATCTGAGATAGAAGAGAAAGTCTAAAAGAGCTTTTAGCCTTGTCAGGCAGACACAAATTCACACTCCATTTGTTGTTGTACTGGGACCAACATTTCTTCATTTCTTAGAGTTCAAAATAGTTCATTGACAAAATGCAATACGTTATTAAAAATTGTATTATTTCATTCATGTGCATGAACAATAGGGCTCAGGTAAAAAGAAAAATATCAGATACATGCCATGTTTTCTATAATAATCATTAACAAATTTTAAGTGTGTTATACTCATTAATATCCATGTTAGTGGATTTCACTGGGACATTTCTATACATGCACACATTGTGCTTTGATTATGCTTCTTCTTTTCCACTTATTTCTGCTTTATATTCATGGCAATTTTAGGTTTTTATTTTTGTCTTAATGAGATTTTCTTCTAGATGAAATATTAAATGAAATCATGTTGACATATAACTTAAAATTATGGTTCCAAATATATTTTAGCAAAAAAGCAAATTTCAGCTGAAGAAATTGATAAAACAAAAATTTCTTTGAAAACAAATGCTGCCCATTAAATATCTACAAGTTTATATAAACTAACATATATTTGTTTCCCTAATGTCATGCTATTATTTTTCAGATAAAAAATTAAAAACTACTTCTGCAAGAATTCAAGAATGATGCATATTGAACCGTCTTATTCTTCTCCAATAGTCTTGGAAATGATCACAATATCATCACTATTAGTATTCCTTATGAAAGACCCTAGTCCCCTAGGATACTTTCGTCAACAGGAGGGCAACCCAGAAAACTCAGACTCCAGGCCGGGAGATGCAATAAGCATGAGGAGTTTATTTGACGTTTGCGCAAACGGACTCTCTGTCCCGAGCAGACAGGGAGCCCCGAGCAGCGGTTACAAGCCCTTTTTAAAGGCAAAACCCACAAGATTAACGCATAACACAAAGCATCCCATGATTGGTCCATTTAAAGGTCACCATATACACCAACAATCACTTTGCCATGTGGGAAATTTTGTAACACTGTTTGTAAAATGACTGGCCCATGGTTGGTTTAAGGGGGGGGGGTTACATGGTTACAGGCCTATGATTGGTTGACATTTGGCTTAGCTTGTGGTCTTGCCAGATGGTCGTTGTCTCAAGGTCCTGTCTGGGGAATTTCTAAATGGGAACTGAGGAACACGTACTGTCTGTTCTTTATCTACGACCACTGACCTTGTCCTGGGGCCGGCATCTGGTCCCTGAAACTTCTTAACTCATTTTTGGGAAGGAAAGGGTCAGTGCCAGCGTAAGCAAGTTTACAGAAGCAGAATCAGCAGTTAGCAAATTAGCAAATTGTAAAATGGACTCAGCCCTAATTTTTCTAATTCTTCATTCCCCACTTCTTCTCTGGAGTAATTTTAATCTTAAAATTTAGGGTGTCTCTATATTATCTTGTGGGATGTCAGTTGTTCTCAAAGCTTGGTATTTGGATCTCAGAACTAATAGATGGACTGCGCTGATCTTTTTTTATTTTTATTTATTTTTTTTTACAAAAGATACCAGTCTGTGGAGTATACAAGGTCCGATTGTAACAAAAGTAACAGTACCAGAGCCCCTTACATTTTTTTTTTACCAGTCCTGCCTCCATGTATCACAGTTAACTTAATTTTATACCAGCTATACTTGTAAGCTCCAATTTTAAGACATACTCATACCATTTGCAACATACTCATACCATTTGCGACATACTTAAACTTTTTGAGGTTTGTCTTTTTTTTTAAATAATTAAAGACAAGCCTTACTTTTCAAATCCTTTTTTATCTAAAGGGGATATCAATTTTTCCCCAATTCCCTTCCCAAGGCTTTCTTTATTATCCCCCTCTCCTTTACAATTCCTTTCCCAAGGCTTTTTTTACTACCCCCCTCTCCTTTACAATTTTTATTGATAACATACTCAGGTCATTACCATACCAGAGCCAAACTAGGCTGTGACCATAGAGTGGATTTTCAGTCACTATGCACTGACGTGCCTAAGACAAGCAAGCCAGTGATATCCTTGTCCTCAATATCCACTGTGGGAAGAGAGGGTTTCTGGATATCACCCAAAAGAATGTCCCACAAGATCTTACATTTAGCAGCATTCAACCAGGAAACAGACTCAGGTGATGGAATCAGGCAGGAGTTTTCCCCAGGTGGCTGTCAGGCCGTCGTTGAACTTTACCCATTAGAGTATGCAGCAGCAGCAGCAGCAGCAGCAGCAGCAGCAGCAGCAGCAGCAGCAGCAGCAGCAGCAGGATCTCTCAGTGGCTCCAAGGGACTGTCACAACTCATGCTCGGCTGTAAATTCCTACACAGACTGGTTAAAAATACATTGCATAGGCTTCGCAGGCTTTGATCCTGCTGTTTTTTAAGATCTTTAAACAATAGTCCAGGACAATTTACCAAAACCACAACTTTTTACTAACCAGATATTTTTGTAAATAGACACAGAAGGCTCAGAAGGCTTAGTCTTGTAGCCATCTCTGACAGATGCAGTCTTTACACCTTATACACCGACAACCGTTAACACTATTTTTTATGCCTTTTTTTAAAAATTATTTTATCTATTTTGCCTCATTTTTCCAAAATTTCTGACTCTGGACCCTTGATCTTAAAAAAAGAGGTAGAAGGGCGAAGGTCCTTCTTCTGTAACTTCTTCAGCTGACTTCAGGGGGGTTGATCTTACCTAGCTAGGAACCTATAACCTTAGCCTATTTTACAAAGAGGCTATCAGGGTTAGATGTCATTTAGAACAATATTTAACTTTTGACAACTGCACAGACCTTTTCTCCGGCTACAGCAGTGTAGCTTGTTTAGCACCCTGGTTTGCAAAAACATCTTTCTAGATGGCTTAGGAATGTGATCCCTAAAGATCCCAACAATGCCTAAATTACCTTTGCAGGCCTTTAGACAGATATCAATAGAAACACACTCTCGGGTTTATAAACTTTTTCCTGAGCAGATGAATTTCATGTAACTGGTGTCAGCTCAATTAGAGCTGCCAATTAGAGCTTTTGGCACATAAAGGGGTTGAGATTTAAACTATCCCCCACATTTTATAACATTAGCTTTGTATCATCACAGAGGACTGGCAAGTTCCTGTCCCTTACAAGGTAGATAGTCACGGACATTTGGCATGCTTACAAACTCTTTTTATGACCTCCCGGCTCTGACCAGTTTTGAAGGGCCATGCACAAATGACTCTAGGATCTAACATTTCTGCCATTTAAGCAGTGGCTTACTGCCTCTTGATGCTCCTCCATCGCTTTTGTCCCAGGAGTGTCTTCTCCACTTTGGGACAAATGCCTCATTGGCATTTCCCTTTAGCTGGTCGCTGGACTTGAACTCGGGGCCTGAGCACTGTCCCTCAGCTCTACAGCTCAAGGCTAGCACTCTGCCACTTTGAGTCCCAGACTCGGGGCTTGAATGCTGTCCCCTAACTCTTCAGTCCAGGGCTAGTACTCTGCCACTGTGAGTCTCGAGCTTGGGGCTTGAGTACTGTCCCCTGACTCTTTAGTCCAGGGCTAGTACTCTGCTGGCTGAATAGATGTGACAGTCTCACAGGAACCTTTTTGTGCCCGGGCTGGCGTTGAACCAGTTTGCAGATCAATGAGTCTTATAAAAGGCCATTTTACTCCAATTAAAAGCAACAAGGTGGTCAACATAGAAGTAGCTTTTAAGCATGCTCTTACCTGAAACTTGTTAAGAGCCAAAGTTACATCTGACAAACTTTTAAGAATCCTCTGTGCTTTGCTCTGGGCTTGCTGGAAACTTAAAAAAAACCTATAAGAGCAAACTGGAACAGCAATCATTTTCATAATCCTAATTTTTTTCTTTGTGCACATTGAGGCCAATGTTAAGGACAATTTTACATTTAAACTTTATATCCAAAAATCCATTTTTAATTAATTTTTTTAAAACCTCTTATTTGCATTTTGAAAAGATCCCTTGAAATCTTGAGGCCAAGTGTCACTCATTGCCTCTTAGTTGCTTGTTTTAAAACAGACACACATTAAGATTTTTAAACTCAAATGACAATTTTTTCTTAATGCGAAAATTACAGTCACCATCACTATACCACGAAGCTAGACTTTACATCTTTATAACTTTTAAAAACATCCTAATTGTAAAACATTAAAAGCAAGTCACATTATACAAATAACTTTTTAACCCTCTTTTTAAGGCCTTTTTAATTTTAATGTTAACACATCCAAGGGGAAGTTTTAGCAATACTAATCAGATTATCACATCAATCATTTTAACCATCATGTTTTCAGTGTCTGTCTGCAGGGAATAGAGAGAACAAAGATGGGCCACTCAGCCCCTTCTATGGAATGGGTACGCACCCAATCCGACTCTTTAGGGTTAGATGAACTGCGTTTGTGCCAGCTTGCCCTCTTTCACCATGTGTGGACTGCTCCCAGGGCCTGTCCCACCATGCATGGCTAGCTGAACTGCACTTCTGCTTGTTTACCTCTTACCCCTAAAGACAGGTCTTCTGTTGGCTTCTAGTTTTCCCTTTTCTTATCTCTTGGTTCTCAAATGAAATACACAGTTTTTAGACAGACAGAACAAGTAACATCTTTGACAGTGTTAAACTAACCTTTATATTTAAATTTTTAATATTTATCCCAAATTTTAGCCAAGGGAACCAGATCCCAAACAGCCAATGCATTTTGTTAAGCCAGATAACTTGATTACAGTATAAACAGTCTTATGCATTTAATATATTAGTTTTTTTAAATACCAGATTTTCTAATTTGCAAGTTAAAGAATCTTTAAAAAGCCATTTAAAACAATGTGAAGATTTTTTTTTTTTTAGAATTTTTGGTAATGTCCAAACCTCATAACCTTTTGAATTTTAAATTTAAACTCACCCAATTGTTACAGCATGCTGACAATTTTTATCTTTGAACACATTTACAGACACACACACAAAACACTCACACAGATCTTAAAGCGCGCAAAAATCAAAATCAGTCTTACGTACACCTTTTAAAGTTTTTAAACAAAAATTTAAGACAGTATTTCTTTTAAACTAGGTACCTTTGTTGGGCTTTATTTTTCCAGAGCTTGCTTATCTAGCAAGGCAATTCACTAATTAGTCTTTTGAATCCCTTCTGTTGGACGAGGGCTGGGGGAGGGGGTCACCTGAAACTAAACTAGCCAGATTTTTTTTAAATCCAATTTTAGACAAAGCACTTTACAAATTGTTACATTGTCAGGACTAGCTGAAAAAGTCCAAACTAGGCACACAGCCTTCTACACCTTCCCTGCTGGCAGCCTCCACAAGGAGAAAATGCAGCCTGAGGCTTGAAGGGAACCAAACTAGCCCAGTAACCTTCCATGCCTCAAAGGAGGGTGGGCATAGCAGGTCTGTGACTGAGCCCAGCTGGAACTTTTATTTCCCCAGAGATGTTCAAATAAATAACAAAAACACAGATAAACACAAAAACCAAGGATCCACATTTAAAACTGGTACCAATTCTAAAACAGAACTAGACAAGAACTGAAGGCTGAGTTGGGGACTAATGGGCCCCAGTTTATCCCTACTGGAACTCTGTGCTGTTCTTACTCAGCAAGCTGAATCCAGAGTCTGCTGGGTGAGCCTGCCACACTCACCCAGAACTTCCCTACCCCATTAAACATAAAACAAACACACACACTAAAGTAAACAAGACAAACAAGTGGCCACAAAGACAAAATCAGGTCTCAGTGAATGGGGCGACACCTCACCACCATTCACTTACCAGGGGACTCAACACCCCTACTCACCTCCGGAGGAATTTTCTCTTAGATTCCTGCAGACGTTGACCCAGGGGCCTTCCAAGGCGGAGGAGAATTGCCAGTCATCTTGGGGCAAGGGACAAAAGTCCCTAGCGGCCGTCCCCTCAGACTGACAGGTTCTCCCCTACGCTCAGACCCCCGAGCCAAGGCCCGAGGCTGAGCTCTAACTGAGGCCACTCGCAGGTGGTCAGTGGCAGCTTTATAATTGACAAACAAGCAAGTTACAAAAGCAGAACCAGCGGTTTTTGTTTTTAAACGAACTAAGACAAGGTCTCAGGTGTCCTAGGAGTGGACTCACTTGTTGACCCATCTCTATAGAGAATACAAAACACACATTAAAGACGAGTAACACTAAACACAGACAGACAGAACCAGACGCCGTGGCAACCAAGTACAGATGAGGAAGGAATTACAGATGGGAGTGGCCGGGCTCGCCTTAACTCCCCAGAACAGAGAGACACTCGGATCTCCTCCTTCCTACAGATGACCCTGGAGCAGGACTCCAGGGCGGGACCAGGGTACTGGGCATGTCTGCTTTTCCCTCTGGCCCAAATACAGACGACCCTGGAGCAGGACTCCAGGGCGGAACTAGGGTACTGGGCACGTCTGCTTTTCCCTCTAGTCCAAATACAGATTTGGATCCCAGAACATAAAATGAAAATGACAAACACGAAAGACAAGAGCTCTATGTTACCCCCTGCCGGTCCTGGAATCTGGGATTTGGGGGCGCCTGGTTCCCGGCCAATGCACCAAATGAAAGACCCTAGCCCCCTAGGATAGTTTCGTCAAGAGGAGGGCGCCCCAGAAAACTCAGACTCCAGGCCGGGAGATGCAATAAGCAAGAGGAGTTTATTTGACGTTTGCGCAAACGGACTCTCTGTCCCGAGCAGACAGGGAGCCCCGAGCAGCGGTTACAAGCCCTTTTTAAAGGCAAAACCCACAAGATTAACGCATAACACAAAGCATCCCATGATTGGTCCATTTAAAGGTCACCATATACACCAACAATCACTTTGCCATGTGGGAAATTTTGTAACACTCTTTGTAAAATGACTGGCCCATGGTTGGTTTAAGGGGGGGGGGGGTTACATGGTTACAGGCCTATGATTGGTTGACATTTGGCTTAGCTTGTGGTCTTGCCAGGTGGTCGTTGTCTCAAAGTCCTGTCTGGGGAATTTCTAAATGGGAACTGAGGAACACGTACTGTCTGTTCTTTATCTACGACCACTGACCTTGTCCTGGGGCCGGCATCTGGTCCCTGAAACTTCTTAACTCATTTTTGGGAAGGGAAGGGTCAGTGCCAGCATAAGCAAGTTTACAGAAGCAGAATCAGCAGTTAGCAAATTAGCAAATTGTAAAATGGACTCAGCCCTAATTTTTCTAATTCTTCACTTATAAGTAGTATTCAGTTTGCACCAAAAATGTAATAACCATTCTGGAGTATTGTACTAGTTTGGGGAGAAGTGTGCATTTACTATGCTAGACTGTGAAAAAAATCGCTCAGTATATATCTATATATGGTCTGCTTTGCACCATAGCTAATTAATTTAAGAAAATCATTTTGTAATCCTTATGTGGTGTATTTTTGTTTCTAGGAAAATACCACTTTACATGCTCCACTGACTTTTATTGAACACAGACAAAAATTTCAATTTTGTTTAAATTTGGATAGAGATGTAGTATGTATTGAACCATTAATAGCTTCAATTATGAATTCAGGTAGAAATTATTTCATAGTTAAGAAATAGGAAATGTTAATGATTTTTATAATCAGTACAAAATAAATAAGAAAAAATTCCATGAAAATTTCTTGGTTTTATTGAATATGTAAAATTATTAAAAGCCCATATTCTTTGACATTGAACCATGAATTTTTTCATATGACATATTTCATGTGATATTACCATGCTATCATTCCCTCTCAATATTATCATAATATCAATATTATCATGATAATGTCAGTATGATCAATACTAGGATAACATAATCAGCTCTGGTTTTGAGATTAGATGGTTGTGTTCACCTACAATGAAAAAGTTTTAAAAAGTGTATGATACTCTCTTGATGTCTACTTAATTTTCATTCTTGTGATGATACATCAGCTTTGAATTATCTTCTATCTTCCAGGACATTTTATGTCTTAGGTGGAGTCACACATTTCTCCTAAGATTTGTTTTGAAATCTACTATTATAATGGTAGATAACTTTTTAGTATCTGAGAGAGCAGTCCCAAATTCTAATTTTATTTGTAATTACAAAATTAATCCATTGATAATCTACATGTTCATAACTCCTAAAGGTGACACAGGTACAGAAATCCTTTCTGTAGATGAATCTCACCAATAAAGTGACATTCCATTTATTCTATCATTTTTTGTAGGTGGAGGTCAAGTACTAGGGCTTAAACTCAGGTCCTAGGTTGTGTACTTCATCTTTGCCTTAACTTTTTCTCCCAAGAATTGTGCTCTACTATTTGATTCACACCACTATTTCCCACATTCTGCTTGTTTGTTGGAGATAAGACTCTCATGGACTTTCCATGCTCAAGCTGAATCTCAATCCTTAGATCCAGGCTTCCTGAACTGCAAGGAAAACAGATGCAGGCCACTGATGCCTGGCTTAACTTGTTTGTGATAGTTAAAATAAAAGTTGTCAAGATTTGTATTGTTTTGTTATGCCACTATTTGCCATGCTTTTACTGCATTAAGTAATGAGATTCCCTCTGAAATTAACATACATGGGTCCATGTAAATTCACAGGAATTGTGGATTGTGTTACATAGTGCTAAAACTCCAGGACTCAGTACTAACTTTTTGTTTTAATGACAGAATTGTAAAGAGTAGTTAATTAAATAAAACAACAGGAAAAAAAGAGAAAAAATTACATTGTTCCACTTGTGAATTGAGAATGGAGTTTAAGGAAGCAGACAATGTCTAGTAGTACTTTGACCTATATGAAAGTTTACTAATTTTCCTTTTCCATAGCTGGAGTATCATGTAAGGATGGAGGAATTGGAACTGTCACCAAAAATCAAGTTCAAGGTGACTGCCTCCTCCCTACACTTGGGAATTTCTTTACCAATCTACAGTCACTCAGATCAATGTAAAGAGCCATTTAATTTAACTCATTGTACATTAAAAATAAATAAACCCATGGAGTGTTTCAATTAGTTGATGGTTGTGTGTGGGTCTGAAAACAAATCAAGTGATATTGCATGGAAAGTTTCCTCCAAGTCATTTTAGACTTTAGAATTCCAAGGTCACTCTTATGAACAGTACAAAGAGTGCAAGTGGGAAATCACAGCCCCACTAGTTCAACGTTTCTTTTGATTTTTGTAGTCCTGAGAAAGAAAAAAAAGGGGAGAGGTCAAAGGAAAGAGGGGACTCTAGTTTTTAACATGAGATGTAACTAGCCATTCCCCAAATGGAATGGCTTCTTAAACAAAAATAAAAAGTCAGCAGCTGAGGTGAGAACAGAGTTGAGGATGGTGAAAGGCAAGCTTTTCTTGCAACAATTTCTAGATTTTTAGATAGGTCATAGTAGCTGGGTTTGCAGAAAGCCACTTTATCTAAATTTAAACTAAACTGAAAATGTATTTGTATGCATGCTTGTGACACCTTTTGGAATATTTCATGAAAAATATTGAAGGTAATTTAGAGGTAATTCTTGAATTTTTTTTGGTCAGTCATGGGGCCTGAATTCTGGGCCTGGGCAGTGTCTCTCAGCTCTTCAGCTCAAGCTAATGCTCTACCAATTGACCCACAGGCCACTTCTGGCTTTTTCTGCTTATGTGGTGCTGAGGAATCAAACCCAGGATCTCATGCATGCAAGGCAATTGCTCTACCACTGAGACACCTTCCCAGCCCCTTTGAATTTTTATTGTATAATTCTTTAAATACTGTTATTGTCATTGCATTATTATTCTTTAATAATATCCTTGTTTCTAGGTGTGATAACCCTATTCTTTACATTGATATGTTTTCTAAACTACATAAAAATGATTGCTACTCTTTTTGGAGTAAAAAACTACTCACTTAGTTAAATCTGTCTCTTTTGTGGTTCCAGAATTCCTTTTGCTAATGTTTTCCATTATTTTCCAATTTATGCCATTTTCTTTTACAAAAAAAACTCTATCCCTAAATTTGCTGTCATCCTTCTAAATTTTTCAGGAATACCAATTAGCCCAAATTCTGTCACAAGCTCTCTAAGGTACTAGATTCTTTCCTACTAAAAATTAGGGTCATGGAAGTTAGTAGTGAATCTGTGAGGACATAAAATGATAGAGTGATGTAATTTTATGTGTGAACTCTTGAGTTGACAAAGGCGTGGAAATACCTCGGTGTATGTTCTCAAGATTTTGAAACTGCTGAGAAGTCAGAAATTGAAATAGTAGATCCTACAAAGATGATTGCTTGTGAAAGTTAGCAGGTATTATCCAATCAACAGGAGTCTATGTACACCCAAAATGTGAATGAATTAAGGACAAATTCTTCTCATTCCTTGAACTAGGACATTTTTTTTGCCTTGGAATATTAAATGAACATTAGAAAACCTATATCTCAGTCCTTATCTTTAGCATAAGATGCACAACTGTGTTTTTTTTCCTTTTTCTTTTGGTTCCCCAGCTCTGATGGTAGATCATGTAATTCCTCAGTTTTTTCAACTACTATAATTGAGCCAGTTTTCATAATCTTCTCTTCTTCTTCTATCTTCATTCCTCTCAGTCTCCAACCCTTTCCATCCCACTTGATCTGTTTTTCTTCAGAACACTGATAAACAAGTTAGTGGCAACATGGGGCCTCACTGTTTCTTGAGCAATCTTCCACTTGCACATAATTGAGTTCTGATCTTTTCCTCCAAACTTCATTTTAGCCAGTGCCTCCATTCTTGGAGAATAGGGTGTGTTTTCAAAGTTCTTCCTATAGATTTAGGTGTTTGCTTTGACACACCCACATTACTCCTACATTTACACACCCTGGTTTCTTGTTCTAGAAAAGATTTAAATCAGGGTTGGGAAGGTGGCTCAGTGGTAGAGCGCTTGCCTTGCATGCCTGAGGCCCTGAGTTCGATTCCTCAGCACCACATAAGCAAAAAGAAAAAAGCCGGAAGTGGCGCTGTGTCTCAAGTGGTAGAGTGCTAGCCTTGAGCTGAAGAGCTGAGGGACAGCACCCAGGCCGAGAGTTCAGGCCCCATGACCGGACCCAAAAAAAAAAAAAGATTTAAATCAATTCATCTAAATAACATGCCATCATCTTTCCCGGCCTCACAACTTGTCTTCTTTTTTGTCTTTTCTTTTTTGGTACTGGGGATCGAACCCAGGACGTAGCACTTGCTAGGCAAGTGCTTTGCCACTGAGCTACATCCAAGCCCACAACTTGTCTATCTAATTGAAACTATCGACTTTTTTTTTCCTTTAGCATTTTCCATTTCATTCTCACATGCTAGAAAGCAAATTTTGCTACAAATGTAATTGAGAATATAGGCCTTTACCATGGACAGCCCAGAGAGATTCACAACAGGCTCATGACAAATTGCAGTCCTTGCTGTAGTTTGATTGGATGGTTCTTGCTTTACATCCAATCCTCATCACTGCTTGAACTCATTCATTTACCCATATTTCTCAACAATTTTAATAGTTACAATATTTTTATGTATGTACAATATTTTTATACATATATATATATAGGTATATGTTTGCATGTATATATTATCATTAAGTAGTTGTACAAAAGGGTTTCAATTCAACACATCAGTTTAGAAGCACAAAGCATATTGATAAATGTCACCCTTGCATCATTTCTCCCAACCACACCCATTCCCCAAACCCCAAAGGTTACTGGTTCCATTTTCACATATATAATATTGAATATTCAATTTGTATTCACCCACCATTTCCTCTATCCATTTATCTCTAATTTCTAGATCTATCCTTGGAACCATCTTCCTGACTTTCAATTCCATCAGAGTTATTTGTGTTACTGTGTTTTATTTACCACTTATAAATTTATTCTTTCCACCATGTATAAACTTCAGGATGTAGAATATTTATATTTCCAGCATCTCACCTATAGCTTAATTTATGTGCTTGCAAATATTAAGCAGGTATCTCTATTCTGAGTTTGATCTATTAACCTTTAATATGACCATATTTGCAGCCGAAGATTTTATGAATGTAATTGGGACTAAATGAAGTCTTAAAGCTAAAAGGTGGACATGCTTAGAAGAGGACAAAGAAACAACTAATCTTTTCCTCTATCTTTTCAGGAGCACCAAGGAAACATACAAGAATATAGTAATTGCTGAGCACTGGTGACTCGTTCCTCTATTCATGTGTAGTTAACTTAGGAGTCTGAGATCTGAGGATAAGGTTGGAACGATCTGGAGCAGGAAACTCTGTCAGACTCTCTTTTCCAATTAACCACCCAAAAGCAGATCTGTGGTTCAAGTGACAGAGTGACAGCCTTGAGCATTAAAAAGCTACAGGATAGTGCCCAAGCATTGAATCCAAGTATCAGTGCCAGAAAAAAAGTGAGAAAGTAGAGGTTTACAAACCAAATCAAGAATTTACCTGCTTTGCACCTTGACAATTGAGACAAAATAAATACTTGTTTGTTTTTTTAAGCCATGTTAGTTATATTATTATATTAGCCCAAGCTGATAAAGACAGTGAATGGATGTATTTATTAGGGAAATATTTTATAAATATTTGATATCTTCTTCTTATATATAAAATTGAAACACAAGGATAAATTATTAAATAATATACCTATTGAAATGACAAAGTTTAGTATTTTCCAAAGTTTTATTTTTCTCCAATTAATTCACAGAAATTAAAAGTGATTATATATTGCATTTTTAAATATATATTAAACTGTAGCTACTGACTTGAATGGAGTAACCAAATGTTATTTAAGAATTGTTCAATGTTGATATTAAAGTCTGTAAAACATTAAAGACAATTATTAGTTGGAGAAATATCCCTCTATTAAACTTATGCTATAACTTCCAGCAATTCAGAAACCTCCCACCCAAAAAAGTACTATTTTTTCATGAAAATCATTGTTTTAACCTATAAAGATATATCTCTCATTTAAATAGATTCTAATAAGCTTAAACATTTTAAGTTCATCAAACTTAACTTGTAAAAAGTCATAATATGTAAAATCCTTAATTTCAAATGACAAAGTCGTGGATCTGGCTATTTATTTTAAATATATAAATATGAGGACAAATTTATATAATTCCTTCTAGTTCTAATTCCTTCATTCATCAAATCACCCTAAAGATATTAACATATGGAATGAAAAATTACATGAGATAATAACTATAAGAATAATCAGCATAAAATTTGATTCATACTAACAGCAATGTGAAAACTCTCTATATTTTATATTCTATTGAAGTCCATCAACATTTTTATTGTGAAAATACTGTACAGATGGGTTAAAATTACATGGGCAAGATAATGAGTACATTTCTTATCAAGCATTATTGCCTCCTTCTTTGTTTCCCCTTCCCGTCCCTTCCCATCCTGCCCCCCCACCACTTGCCAGAGTTGTAAAGTGTTTTCAACATAACGACTTGTACATCTCATTGCTGCAATAGGTCCACCTGTATCCCTATTTAAACAATTTTTAAACCATTGAATTCACAATTATAAATAGCGTCAGCGAAATCCTAAAACATAATCCTGAACATGTTATAGAATTTTTAGAACCTATTATTATTTTAAAATTATTTCAATAGAGCTTTATACCTCACGAGAAAACTCTGTATTATCTGATTTCTATCCGGGATTAAATGTGGACAAACAAACTAAAAACAGCTAGTAGGTTCAATAGTGAAGGGGAGAAAAATCAAGCACATTGGTAGGCCACTGTGTAAATACTATATGTAAAATATACAAGACTGCTAGATTTAATTAAATTTCAAAATCCCACTTTGAATCAATATGCCCCATACAGATTGAACAGGATGAGTGGATCAATCACAGCTTTTATTTTTCATTAAATTGAACTTAGCTACATAAATGCTGTTGAAAACAATCAATTCAGATAAAATAGTGGATAGTTACCACAAAGCAGTCCAAAGTTTCATACTTACACATCATATATAAAATGCTGTATTCTGATAGTAAGTCAACTGCTTGACTTTGTACCATGCAGGTTTTATAAAAGAAATGAAATAATCATAACACACTTAATTTGGAAGAGAGACAGATCTTCATAGAAACAAATTGGCAGTCTCAAACTCTACTATAATTGGCACACATTATTTATCCAACATCCAATTTTTAATAACATCCTCTTCATTTTTCAGAACAATTACTTTGGGAAACTCTGTTTCCTGGCACACTCTCCCAGGACATAGGAAGTGAGACAGACATGCTCTGATTCAAGTTAAGCAGACAGTGTTATCTTCCCCTGAAATCTGCCATTTGGTCATTCTTTTTTTTTTTTTTTTTTTTTGTCGGTCATGGGGCTTGAACTATGGGCCTGGACGCTGTCCCTCAGCTCTTCAGCTCAAGGCGAGCGCTCTACCACTTGAGCTACAGCGCCACTTCCGTTTTTCTAGTGGTTTTATTGGAGATAGGAGTCTCACAGTTTTCCCTGCCTGGGGTGGCTTTGAACTGCGATTCTCAGATCTAAGCCTCCTGAGTAGCTAGGATTACAGGCGTGAGCCACTGGCGCCCGGGCTGGTCATTCATTTTTAAAAAGGGTATTGCTTGATTAGATTTGGCCACATTATGCTAAGTAACAAGAACACCAATCCTGTTTAACAAAATTAAGCCATCATAGATTTTATTGTAGTTGGTTGTGGGACTTGTACTCAGGACTTGGACATTGTCCTTCAGCTTTTTTGCTCAAGACTAGCATTCTACCATTTTGAGCCACAGCAACACTTCCAGTTTTCTGGTTGTTAATTGGAGATAAGAGGCTCAATGATTTTCCTGCCTGGACTGGCTTCATACTGTGATCCCCAGATCTCAGGCTCCTAAGTAGCTAAGATTACAGGTATGAGCTACCAGTGCCCAGTTGCAAAGACATTCTTATATAGTGATTGTTGCTCAGAGAGTAAACAGCTTTTCATAATCCCATATAAGATATACAGGAATATACATATGTATATATACATATATATGTATACAAATATATACATATATATTTAATTTGCATGCTGACACTTGGGCTTGAACTCAGGAACTGTGCACTATCCCTTAGTTCTCTACTACCTGACCCCAGATTCACTTTTGGCTTTTTGTTCATTAACTAGAGGTAAAAGTCTCACAAATTTCCTTGCCTGACATGGATTTGAACCATTATCCTCAGATCTCAGCCTCTTGAGTTGCAAGGATCACAGGCATGAGACATTGCCACCCAATGTCAGGGTATACAGCTATTTTGCTGGCCTCTAGCTAACAATCAGGTGGAGGAGAATTCAAGACAGCATCCATGCTTTATTTACCTATACTCTGCTTTATGTATAACTTATGCTTATGTTTGTAGTTTATTTATAAAAACAAAACACATAGCCTGTTCATTTTCCAGGAAGGATGGGGATGATTTAAAAGTGAGACAAAGAAGCCGGGCGCTGGTGGCTCACGCCTGTAATCCTAGCTACTCAGGAGGCTGAGATCTGAGGATCGCGGTTCAAAGCCAGCACGGGTATGAGAGACCATGAGACCCCTATCTCCAATAAACCACCAGAAAACCGGAAGTGGCGCTGTAGCTCAAGTGGTAGAGCTCTCACCTTGAGCTGAAGAGCTAAGGGACAGCGCCCAAGCCCAGAGTTCAAGCCCCACGACCGACCAAAAATAAAAAGTGAGACAAAGAAAGAAATGAATCTATTGCATGTCTCACCCCCTTTGACCACAGAATATAAAATTTGAATATTCTCATTGACTAGGGTTTTAGCAAGCCTTGAAAAGAAAAACTGTATGTATTTTATCTTTTTTTAAATACTGGAATGGACACATTCTGAAGTTAATAAACAATGCAGACTACTCTCACTTCAGACATGTCCCTAATTTATAAGCACACTCTGATTAATCTTAGGTTTGATAACTTACTAAAATTATACTTAGAGATGTTATATTCCTGGGTGTGTTTTATTATAGATAAAAGTGAACTGTTACATTCCACTGGGAGAAAGGAAATATAATTCCTATAGTTTTATAGGAATTATATAAAAGCATTATAAGAAAGTTTCAAGTGTAGATCTTCTATTTGTTTTTCCTCTGCTGAGAAATGGAAGCTCCTGACATTGAATTGGGTAAGATACAACTGCATGGAATATGGCCAATCAAGAACACTTATCTGAGCCTTGGTGTGGTAACTTCAATGAGTAGATCTTGCATTGACATGGGTGATTTCTCAAGTGGCTGAATTTCAACCTCAACTCCTGTGGAAGTCATGATGATATCACATACCCTGAATATCTACCTTCAATCTTACATTAAACTACCTTATATGGCCAACTATATCCCACATCACATTGTTAGACTGTCTAGATGTTCCAAGTCTCCCTGCAAATCAAAAAAATCCAATAGGCATGATATAATGATTACTAAGGTATAAAGCATAAAGTATAAAGGCCAGCTTTCAATTTTAACCACTTTGCATTATTTATGGAACCAAAATAGTCATAGCTATACTAGTAAACATACTGTCAGTACTTAAATCTCTAAACATATTTTTGAGACCAAATTTCTCTTTTTAATATATGTTTTATTATAAAAGTACTGTACAAAGGGGTTACAGTTACATGAGTAAGGTAATGAGTACATTTCCTATTGAGCATTGTTACCTCTTCCTTTGTTTTCCCCTACCATCTCTTCCCATTCCACCTCTCCAACTCCCCCTCCCCCCAAGTTGTAAAGTTCATTTTCAACATAGGGTCTTGTACATCTCATTGTTAGAGTGGAAGACAAAATTTCTTTCTGTAATATATTTCAATGTTTCCTTTAAAGTAGAAAGGCCACCAATCTTTTACTTATGCATACTGCACGATCACAATTGTGCATTGCATTCATTTTACTCAGCAATGTATTTTGCATTAAGTGTGAAAATATGAATGTCTTCTGTAACACAAGAGCTAACAGTTCAAGTGTATGATGAGTCATTCAAACTAATAACATGGGCAAAGGCCATAGTGGTAAGGAATATTCAACTCATTGAATTACCTGAATAGACACACAATGTTAACTGAAGAGAATTTATATTGTTCCTATATAAAACCTTTTACTATTCCATAAAGGACAAAAGGAGAAAAGTAAATGATATTTTATAAAGAACTTTTTTCTATGGTTGTAATTTTTTTGGGGGGGTCCGGTCATGGGGCCTGAACTCTGGGCCTGGGCGCCATCCTTCAGCTCTTCAGCTCAAGGCTAGTGCTCTACCACTTGAGCCACAGCGCCACTTCCTGGTTTTTTTCTTTTTGCTTATGTGTTGGGAAATCGAACCCAGGGCCTCATGCATGCAAGGCAAGTGCTCTACCACTGAGCCACCTTCCCAGCCCTGGTTGTGATTTTTTATTCAATTAATTTAAGTAAAATTTACAACACCCTCTGAGCTCTAAAACATTCATTTAACAGGAATAAATTCATACTGTACAAGATCTTGGTAACTTGTATAAGCCATTGAATAAATTAGTAGATAATGGATGTATATTTGAACAGGGTTGTTATTGGCTAATAAATCCAAGTTTATTAGTATGCTACCTTGTTCTTTAAGAGAGAACTATCCCCAGTCTCTGACGTCAAAATTACAAACTAGAAAATATAGACCTGTGGAATATAGAAACTGGGAAAATTGAGAACTTGAAAATATAGAAAAATCATATTTTTAACTAGGTACAAAAGGACGTGGGTACTCAAAAGGGGTAGGGTCGGGTAGGGAAAGGGATGGACAAATGAAGAGGAGAGTAGGAGAAAAATACAATTAAGAATCCAAAGTATATCCTACAAAATTAAAAAGACTTAAGGAAGGTGTGGGTAGGGGATGAATGGGTGAGACTATTGGAAGATGTGACATTAATCAAAATATATTAATAAACTACTTTAAGTGGCAATTCCATTGTGCATCTACTTATAGATAATAACAATAAAATAATTGATGTATTATTTAATGAATAATAGTTTATCTATAATTTATATTTTGTTATACAAACTGAATAAATTATATACATGGAAAAACACCCCAGATAGTCAACTAAATATACAAACAAAGGTTATACATGTCTAACTAACCTGAAAAAATAATTTCTATTATCTCATGATACTATTTTTATAAAGATAAGTTCAGTAAATCTATTTTACATTTATATTGCATTTTATTCAGTTTTCATATCCATTACATAAATAAATCTCTAAATCAAATTTAGGAGGGAAAGGCATTGAAAGAATGGTATTGTACATCTATGTTGAAAAATGCACTTTACATTTTAGGTGGGGGGAGGGGAGTGTAGTTGAGAAGGTGGGAGGGCACAGATGGTAGGGAAAAAACATTGCTTGGTAAGCAATGTACTCATTACCATGCTCATGCAACTGTAACCCCTCTGTACAGTATTTTTACAATAAAAAACTTATTTAAAAAGAATGCTATTGTATCATTTGAAGAAAAAGTGAGAGACCTAGAAAAATTTATGTGACATGAAGTAAGTCAAGTCCAGAGAGAAAAAGGATGCATAATTTCACATATATGTGTAAGTTAGATATAGCTTATAAACTTACAAGCAAACATATTAGGTGGTATTCAGGCTTACAAAAATGTATGAACTGAAATATGGTAGATTCAAGGGAGAACTTGAGTACTGTAATTCCTTAAAAAGGCAAAACCAAAGTTAAAGGAAATAAGTTCCAAGGTACAGTACTTGAAATGGATGGGGTAGGGGCAAGGGAAAAGATTGCTTTCAAGAATTCACCATATAGTCTACAAAATTAAGAAAAGGAGGGAAGGATTGAGTAGGTGAGGGATGGGTGAGGATGTTGAAAGTGGTGACTCTGATCAAAGTACATTACATTTATGAACTGATTTGTTAAGTGGCTTTTTTGTAAAACTACTTAAAGATAACTTAAAAATGCCCTGCTAGAAACACACACGCGCACACACACACACACACACACACACACAAACACACATACACACACACACACACACACAAACACACACACAAGAGATATCACTGCCGTCAGATAATTTCTGAGAAAGAAATTGAGACTGAAATCATGACAGAGGAAAAGAAAAATGATAAAAAGTTTGAAAGAATAATTTGCTTCAAGATAATATTTAATTAAAAAAAACTGTGATGAGGTACAATGAGATTATTTTAAACACAGACTTCATTTTAAAAGTAAATAAAACTATACCCAAAGTACAATATATTAGTAAAGAACATAATAAATAATATGGATTCATACCTTATTTCACCCCTTTCCAAACTTTAGACTTAACAATACTATTAAAAAAAACATACAATAAGCCAGACATAGTGACTTACACCTGTAATTTTAGCTACTCTAGAGACTGAGATCTGTATATTGAGGTCCAGAGTCAGTCTGGGAAGACACATCCATAAGATTCCTATCTCCAAATCATGAGGGAAAGGTCGAATTGAAGGTGTGGCTCAAGCAGTTCAGAGTCATGTATGAGAGAAAAATCCAAGATAAAAGCACAAAGTCTAATGTTCAAACACCATTAGTTGAAATGAATGTTAAATGTTAAATAATATTTGTTACTGCCATTACTTTCATGTCCCTTTAGGATAAAAGGTTTCTAAACAAAGCTTTTATCAGCTGTGCTAGGACTTGCATTTTCAAAGGATTCTTTGAAGGTCTTTCTCTCATTCTCATTTGTGGCGGAGAGTTGTTTGATATAACCAAGTCAACCTTCATTTTAGGGACAACAGCATGCCTTTAAAGAATGCATGTAGGCCAAATGAAACTGAGAAAATAAGGGGAGGAAAGAAGGAAAGAGTACATACATACAGGAGGAAGGAAAAAAGTAAAAGAAAAAAATAAGATCTACCACGGTTCAAAGCCAGCCCAGGCAGAAAAGTCCATGAGACTCTTATCTCCAATAAACCCCCAGAAAACCGGAAGTGGCTCTGTGGTTCAAGTGGTAGAACACTCACCTTAAGCTGAAGAGCTCAGGGACAGTGCCAAAGCCCAGAGTTCAAGCCCCACAACTGAAAAAAAAATCTACATTCCAGACTTTAGTTTTGTTTCTATATTTATTTTTAATTAGCATATGTTAAATAGTATAAGAGGGGGTCATTATGATAATTCCATAAATGCATAGAGAGTACTTTTAATACATTTATCCTCTATAATGTATTCTCATGTCACTCTTCTCTTCATGCTTTGTTGATGATTGGTGGTTTTCATTAGGCTCATTCTTTCCCTCCTTCCTTCCCTCCCTTTCTCCCTTACTGCTTCCCTCCCTCCCTCCCTCCCTCCCTCCTTCCCTCCCTCCCTTCCTTTTTTCCTTCCTTCCTTCCTTCCTTCCTTCCTTCCTTCCATCCTTCCTTCCTTCCTTCCTTTCTTCCTTCTTTCCTTCCTTCCTTCCTTTTGATTTTATTCTTTCTTTATTCTTCCTTCCCCTCATCTACATTTTTACCTATCTATCATCTGTATCTCTGTACCTATCATCTATTCATCTATCATCTTTCTATTTGTCTAAGCTATTTCAAAGATCTTCATCACTCAAATTCATTTTCCTTCCCCTACCCTCTCTTTATTGTCATCAGGCTGTTTTTATTTTACATTAAAGTACTAGTATGGCTATTTTATTATTTTTCTTTGTTATTTACTTTTTATTATCATTATTACAATTTTAGGTGTAAAATCTAAAAGCCAGCAAAATCATTCCATATTTATTTTGTTGGGCCTCCCATCAGGAGTTCAATCTGCATTTTAATCAGTTTTCCTGTAAATTACATTATTTCCTTCTTAATGGCTGAATATATGTGGAGTAAATATACCCATTTTCTTTCTTCTTTGGTTGTTGGGAACTTAGGCTGACTCCATAGATTGGATATCGTGAACAGTGATGCAATAAATATTGTTATACACGTGTCTTTCTAGTATGCTTTACCAGATTTCAAATATATTACCAAAAGTGATAGAGCAGTGACCTACAGAAAGATTATTTTTTAGTTTCTAAATTATCTAGATACATGTTTCCATAATAGTTGTATTAGCTTACATTTGAACAGTATGTAAGTGTTTCTTTCACCTTGAAGCCTAGCCAAAATTTGTTATTGTTTATTTCCTTGGTGAGTTCCATTCCAACTGGGGTAAGATAGAGTCTTAGTGTAGTTTTGATCTGCATAGAATTCCATTGTCTATATATACCATATTTTCTTGATCCCTTCATCTACTGATGACATCTGGGTTGGTTCTATATCTTAGCTATGGTAAATAATGCTGCAATGAACCTAAGTGTTATGGTAGCTTTAGTGTAGCCTTGTTTGTGATTGTTTGGCTAAATTCCCATGAGTGGGATTGCTGGATCATTGGGGAGCTCTATGTTTGGTTTTTTAAGAATATTGAATGTTTTTTCATGTATTTATAAGCCACTTGTACTTATTCTGAGAAATAATTGCCCAATTCATGTTCAATCGATTATCAGCTCTCTTGCTGTTTAATTTTTGGGTGTTTTGCATATATTGGATGTTGATTCTATCTATTGGTTCTTTAAATAGTTGAAGTTTATCTCCCATGTCATAAGTCTTCTCAGTTTGGATGAGTGTTTCTTATAATGTGCAAAAACATTTTAATTTGATGCAGCCTTGCTTTTATTTTATAGATAAGTAGAGCTTTATTCATAAAATAATCACCTTTGCATAAGACTCCCAGGAGTTTCTTGCTGCCTTTAAGTGATTTCAAACCTTCTCAAGATCCTAGTCAAACAAAAACAAAAGATAGATAAGAAAAATGGAAGGGATGATTCTGATCAAGATGTATTGTATTCCAAGTCTGACTTGGAGAACTGAAACATTTCTGAATTTCTTATTTTTTTAAAAGCCAAACCCAATATGAGAAATAATGAAGGTCAAGTATATTAATGAAATATACACAAAATACAAACAATCTTTGAAGCAAAAGTTTTCTGTGAAAAGCTAAATTGCTTTATCTTGATAATGACCAAACTGAGGTGAGGTGGAATTACAGTATTGTTTTGATTTGTACATTTTTATGACCAGAGATGTTAAATATTTTTCATATGTCTATTGGCCAATCTTCTTGTATCTTTAAATATGTAAATCTTTGAATTTCTCTTTAAGTCTCTAGCCATCTATTAATTGGGTAGTTGTTTATTTGAGGGTTTATTTTATTTTTGTATTATTTTTAGTTTTTATTTTGTCAGTTGGGGGGCTTGAATTCTGGCCTGGGCACTATCCCTGACCTCTTCAGCTCAAGACGAGAGATCTCTCACTTGAGACACAGCACCACTTCCTTGAGGGTTTATTTTTGTAGGTGTTAATTTTGAGCTCTAATTATATTTTAGATCTGAGGCCCTTGTCTGGTATATAGCACATAAAAATCTTCTCCCATGTTTCTATTAATCTTGCTAGCTATATCCTTTGCCATGCAGAAACTTTTAAATTTGATGCAATCCCATTTATGCAGTCTTTCATGGACTTGTTGTGATTGTGGATCTTTACTTAAGAAGTTTTAGCCGAAGCCTAGGAACGCCAGTGTTTTCCCTACAACTTCTTGTAATATATTCAGGGATCTGATCTTACACTGAGGTCTTTAATCCATTTTGAATGGAACCTGGTGCAGGGTGATATATAAGGATCTGGCTTCAGTTTTCTGGACATGTGTAGACAATCCTATACTTTTTCTCTTGTATTTATCTTTTTTTTTTTGTCAGTCGTGGGGCTTGAACTCTGGGCTTGGGTGCTGTCCCTCAGCTCTTCAGCTCAGGGCAAGCACTCTATAACTTGAGCCACAGCGCCACTTCTGACTCTTTCTGAGGAATTGAGCCCAGAGCCTAACGAATGCAAGGCAAGGACTCTAGCACTGAGCCACCTTCCCAGCCCCAAGTTTATCTGTTTTGATGAGAGAAAGGGGAAAGAATAGAAATGGAGTGAGAAAAGAGTGAATAAATACAGCATATCATATTCACCAGATATTATGTTGAAAAAGACCTATATAGCTTGTGGATGAGATTGGGAACAGAAAACTGGGTGAAAGCCAAGGAAGGAGGACATTGTTAAAAAGAAATGAACTCATTAAATGACATATAACTGTAACTCCCCATGCATCACCTTGACAATAAACCTTTAAATTGGTTTGTTAAACTCTTAGTCAAATTAACCAAAAGGAAGATGAAAAACAAAACAAAAATTACAAAAGCTAGAGGATTATGATAGAATACTGTGAAAATGTATCTTCTAATAAAATGGATAGTCTAAAAGAAATTTATAAATTTCTGCATACATAAGACCTATTAAAACCAAAATCAAAGAAAATAAACCATCTAAATGTAAAGCAAAAATAATGATTGAAAATATAAAACAGCTCCAAATAATTTAAAGCCTGGGATCTCATAGTGTATTGATAAATTTTATCAGATTTTTCAGAAAAATAAATAGTGACACTTCCCTAATTCTTCAAAAATTAGAAAGGAAAAAATGCTAGCAAATTTCTTCTTTGAGTATAGTATTATATTTATATTGAATAAGACCAAGAAAATATAGAATTATGGATCAATAACATTGATGAACACATACATAAGAATTCCCAATTAATATTTTCAAACCAAGTTCAACAACACATTTGGGTGATCATAATACACCGTGATCAAATTGATATTACTGTTATTAATTATCTTTTGTCATTCATGGGGCTTGAATTTTGGACCTGGGCACTGTCCCTGAGCTCTTCAGCTCAAAGTGAGCGCCCTATCACTTGAGCCACAGAGCCACTTCCAGTTTTCTCGTGGGTCAAAGATAAGAGTCTCATGGACTTTCCTGCCCAGACTGGATTTGAACCACGATCCCCAGTTGACCTGAGTAGCTAGAATTACAGACATGAGCCACCAGTTCCAGGCTGAAAATTAATATTATTCTATCACTACAGACATGGCTCAACTTAACCCGGTTCAATAAATGCAATATATCCCATAAGCCAAATCAAGGAAAGAATCACATAATCCTGTTAGTTGAGGTAGAAAAGTACTTCGACAAATTTCAATACTAATTCCTGATGAAATCTCTCAGGAAAATAGGATAGTAAAGAATCTATGTCATCATTATAAAAGAATATTCTATAAACTTTTATTCCCTAGTTATACTAAACATGGAAAACATAAAATGATTTTCTCTATAGTCAGAAATAAGTCAAGAGTTTCTGCTTTCCAAACTCTTATTCAGTATCATATTGAATTCTTAAAAGCAGTGAGACAAGGAAAGTTATTTTTAAGCCCCTGAGTCTACAACTTTTAATATAGGTAAGATCTGTCAAAGGACATTTCCACCATATGAATTTGAAATCATTGCAATACCAGAGTATGTCAATAGCGGAAGATACATGGAACTCCATCCAACTGAATCAATTAAAGCTGCTGAGAAAGTACTGCTGGGATTATGGGAGAGTATGATATAATTAAGACCTCTAATTTTTACTTGTAAAAGAGAGGTTTCTAGTTTCTAAAGACACTAGGGGACAGGGGTAGCCCTCAGCATCCTGAGTAGATAAGAATAAGGGATGAATGAGCCCTGTGAAATTTGCTATTAAATTACTTTTAACTGATTTAGAAAAAGTAATAATTATACATTTTCATGAAATTCTGCATGCCATTTTAACACATGCAGCAATTGTGAAATTTTTAAGTTAAGTTAAACTGTCCTCAAGCATATTTTATTTCTTTGTGATGAAACCCTTCAAAACTTTTTATTTTTATTTTAATTTTTATTGTACAGAGGAGTTACAAATACATGGGCAAGATAACGAGTACATTTCTTATCAAGCATTGTTGCCTCCTCTTTGTTTCCCCTTCCCATCCCTTCCCCTCCTCCCCCCCCAAATACTCCCCCCACCCCTCACTAAAGTTGTAAATTTCGTTTATCGACATAATGACTTGTACATCTCATTGTTGCAATGGGTCCACCTGTATCCCTAGTTAAACGATTTGTTTTTGCCCTTGTATTATTAGTAATTATCTACAGTCAGCCTATTATGCAATAGCACAGCAGAGCTGTTTACTCCAGTCTTACTGTAGCTATGTCCCTGATCATCAACCTTTCCAAATTGTACTACTGCTATAGTCTCACCAGCCTCTGGCAACCACCATTCTCCTCTCAGCTTCTATGCAATCACAGTTATCTATGAGATCAGATACTTGCTTTCCTTTGCAGAGGTTATCTTTGCTCTAACATAATGAATTATACTTTCATTTACATTTCAACAAATGACAAGATTTCATTTTTGGTTTTTTCTTGTTTTTTGTTTTTGTTTTTTGGCCAGTCCTGGGGCTTGAACTCAGGGCCTGGGCTATGTCCCTGAGCCTCTCTGTGCTCAAGGCTAACACTCTACCACTTGAGCCACAGTCCCACTTATGGCTTTTTTTCTGTTTATGTGGTACTGAGGAATTGAACCCAGGGCTTCATGCATGCAAAGTAAGCACTCTACCACTAAGCTCTCACTATTGTTTATAACTGAGTAGTATCATATACACATATACACATATGTATAAAAACATATAGGTGATATTTTTATATTACTTCATCTGCTTGTAGAACCTTAGATTGGCTTTCTTGGCTACTATACATCGTGCTGAATTGAACAAGGGAATACCGATGTCAGTTTAGCATGTCTTTTGTTTTCTTCATATGTGCTTTTGTAGTAGGGCTTGAACTCAGGGTTTGGCACTTTGATTTCACTCTTGTATTCAAGGCTGACATTCTACTGTTTGAGCCACATATTCCTCTCCATATTTTTGTTCATAACTTGGAGCTAAAAGTCTCATGGAAGCAGGGTGCCGGTGGTGCACGCCTGTAATCCTAGCTACTCAGGAGGCTGAGATCTGAGGATCACAGATCAAAGCCAGTCCAGGCAGAAAAGTCCGTGAGACACTTATCTCCAATAAACCCCCAGAAAACTGGAAGTGGAGCTGTGGCTCAAGTGGTAGAGTGCTCGCCTTTAACTGAAGAGCTGAGAGATAGAGCCCAAGCCCAGAGTTCCGAGGTCAAGCCCCATGACCGACAAAAAAAAAAGTCTCATGGACAAGCTGGAATTATAACACCCAGCAGTGTTTTAGTGTCTTTGATCAAAATATTGTAGTACATCAAAATCAAATCCAAATCCTCTTGTCAAAGAATATTTCAAAATGTAGATGCTAAGTTTTGCACACAAGACCAAATGACCTCATTTCCATACTAGTTTAATGATATTCCTTAAAGATATACATTTACTTCCTGAATAAAGTTTTATGAAAGTATATCCCATAACTTAAAAATTGAAAACATATTTGTGGGATCCTTGAAACAATGAGAAATTACAAAATGAATTCACATCAGGAACTTTTAAACACAGATTCCATATCTTACCAGGTGGCATTCATAGGTCACAAAATAATATATAATACTGGGCTTGATATTTTACAGTCAATCACAAAACTAGAAAACAAAACTAATAATAAATTGTAGGCAAAAGGATAAAGAAGGACAGAAGGGAGAAAATCCTTTTTTAGTGTATTGTCCACAAATTTTGAATTATCAAAATATCACTATGGACCAATAAAGTACCTTTTCATTGATGATTGGATCTGATAGCTTCATGAATCTGAAAAGAAACAAAAAGGGCAATTCTCACAGTGGAGAGAGACTTTTATTTCTGCTTTTTATTAAGTCCTGCTCCCAGGTTATCAGGCAAACTAGAAAAAATATAAGGAGAGGTAAATGAAATGTTTGTGCTCTTTTTCTTGGTTATCTTTCACTAAATAATATTGATCCCTCTGTGCCGTTCTAATTGATTTTTTAAATGATATGCAAAGAAAAGTCATTCTCTGGTGTTCATTCTGTCATGGTGACTAATCAGTTATTTCTGTGTCTTATATTTTACGGCCTGTGGAAAATTCTGTCAGGGATAATTTCTATTAGCACATTCAGCACATGTTGAAAGTGGTGCTTTAACAGTCAGATAACCTTTATAAATTGGACAAGTTTCCTTGACTTCCTTAAAAGGAAGCAATAATCCGAGAAAAACAGGACACAAACAATGCATTTTCTTTTGCAGAACAGATTTCTCAGGGGTAGGAAATGCAAGTGATGATCCTTTGAATTCTAATGTAAGCTCACCCACAAGCACATATTTTTGCTGTTTGAATCCATTGAAGTCAGTCAGTTTAATTTGCTTAAATGGCACTAAAGTCTCAGACTGTAATGCAGTTATAATTTTCACAAGGTAAGAGTAATGCAAGCCTTTGTATAATATAATGTAAAAGGCAGTAAAGAGGTTCATCATTGCTTTGGTAGAAATCATTCACTAGCTTCCAAGTATTTAAATATATGCACTGTTCTCACACTCCTTTGCTCTACCTATTAGAAAATCTATTTTAATTAAAAACTTTAAACTAGAACCGGATGCCTGTGGCTTATGCCTGTAATCCTAGCTACTCAGAAGGCTGAGATCTGAGGATCATGGTTTGATGCCAGCCCAGGCAGGAAAATGTCCCCATGTGCCTCATATCCAATAAACCATTCAGAAAGAGCTGAAAGTGACACTTTGGCTGAAATGAAAGAATGCAAGCTTTGAACACAAAGAGGCTCAGGGATAGTGCCCAGGCTCTGAGTTCAAACCCCTTGACCCATGCGGAAGAGTGAAGGGGCGTTAAACTAGCACATATTTGATTTTTAGATTACTCCTTACATGTCTTTTCGCATTCATTTCTGTGTTCACAGTGCTTGAAGTACTTATAGTCCCATTTTGGGTGGTTAAATCTCTGATTTTATTTCTTCCTTTTTATTGTTACATATTCTATATGTTGTGACTTAACCAGATTAAATATATGAAATATTTATTACATTTATTTTGAAAATAATACATATTGACTATCCTGTAATTTGTTAAAAGTTTTTACCATTATATGCAAGGCATTTATGTTTCCTACTAGGCTATAAATGCCATGGGACCTTAAAGGAAGAAAAATCTATCTGGTTCATTCTTGAACTACCAGAGCAAGCTTAGACTATTTGTGTAGCATAATATATAGGTATGACAATAACTAATGAAGAGTTCTGATATATACACCAGGCCATAGAGTCATCTTTTCTGATTCTCCCAGACATACAAATATGGCTGTAATTTTTACTTATGATTTCCCTAAAAATTAGTGCTAGTTCAAAGTTATTTCAGAGATACCTGTTGTATGTAATGTCAATATTTGCAAAATGTGGTTAAATATCCCTTAATGGAAGAACATCTTTTCATGTTACTTGAAATGTAATATATCCAGAAAAGAGAAAAGAAATTGTGATTTTTAATCATGAGAGACACGAAAGAGAATAAAGACAGAAAGGAGAATTAGATAAAACCCATGAAATATAATTTATTCAGCAAATCATCAAATCTCTCAGGTAACTAATGGACAAAAATTGTGTATTCAAGAATCTCCAAAAAACAAAACCACAAGTACTGATACATTCAATAATATCCTTATATGAACAATCTGAATATTCCAATTAAAAGATACAGACTAACTTACTGTATTAAAAATGAGGTCCAATGTTTTGTTTTCAGCTAAGAACTCACCTTGCTAGCATATGCAGACTGAGTGTGAAAGAATGGGAATGATTTTCCAAGCAAATGTTATATAAAATAATGCAAGCAGACAACGGCTGTGCTTATATCTCACAAAGCATTCTGATGTCCAAATTCACAAGAAAAGTTAAAGAAGGTTATTACTTATTATTAAAGGGCAGAAAACTCATCAAGAAGACATATAGTGATTGTAAACATATATGCATTGAATGTTGGTGCACCCAATTTCATAAGATAAATACTAGTGGCCATAGCAGACAGATAGATCCAAATTAAATAATACTGTGTGACTTCAATAAGTCACATCAATAGATCACCCAGGCTAAAAAAAATCTCAGAGTTAAAATACATAAAAAAATGTACTTAACAAAATCTGCAGAGTATTCCAACCAATGACAAATGCAATTCTTTCTCAACAGCCTGTGCAACTTTCATGAAAGTGGATCACAGTCTATATCACAAATTAAGTCTTTAGAACTATAACAAGGGTAAAAATCCCCAATGCAGTCCTTGCAAACCAAATTCAACATCCCATTAAATGCAACATATACCGTGAGGAAGTTAGCTTTGTTCCAGAAATACAGGGGGGCTGTGTTAACATACATAGGTCACTTTTTACTTAAATTAAGAAACGTAGGATTATTTCACTTTAAGCTTTTGCTATATTTCCAAAATTTGAAGAACCAAATTTCAAAAACCAATAAACTTAATGAAAACTTTTCGAGAGCTCTATTAACTGTTTTGCTAAATGAATCAAGTAATTTCTACATTTGTTAACTACTGTCAGTGGGAATATATATATATATATGTATATATGTATATATATATATGTACATATATATATATGGTGTGTGTGTCCTGTATATAAAGTATATGCATATATTTTATGAAGTATATATTTGTTCTTCTCTTTTAGTTCTTTTATAGTTAATTAATATATGTATATATGTTCCTATATCCTAAGAGAGTTAGAAATGAATATGTTGATCTAACTAGGCCCCTCTAATACTTTAATACTTTCTTCATATTTTCTTAAACATGACAAAAATGATTAATTTTTTTAAATTTTCTTTGATATCTCAGTGTTAGGAAGAGTAGTGTTAAATAGAATAGGCTTCAGACTGAAGTTTTGATGCCTTTTAACTCAATCAACTAATTAAATCTCTTCTGTGATAGGTTCTCTACTAAGTACTTCCACCAAATACTCTATTCTTATTCCATATTTCTTACATACCAATGTAGTTTTTAATTTATTACCGTGTTTTGTGCATACTTTGTCTGGTATGAGGATGGTAAAATGACATGTTAACAATGTAAAAACTAGGGTTACATTCACTACTGATCATATGTCTTATAATCACTATAGGTGAAGTTTAAGAAATAAGCCAAACATGTAGAAATAAGACAAATATACAGATTTATAATTTATATAGTGGACTAATGAAAGTGGTTCTTACCTTGTTCAAGAGAAAGGAGCAAGACAGATGCCTCATAATTAGCATGACAAGACTAAAACCACTAACACCAGGCATCATTTGTTTGATCTATGTAAGTTAGTTGTACATATTCCATTAATGTAAGTAGAGCAAACAAGTTGTTTTGGACTACCGGGGCAAAATTTTGAAAGGCATGAGGGGAAAATCAAAGGAGGAGGCAATAATGCTTGATAAGAAATGTACTCATTACCTTGCTCATGTAACTGTAACCCCTTTGTACAGTATTTTCACAATAAAAAAACTTATGATTAATTTCATCTTCAAATAGACAGTAATGACCAAACAGTAGGTTCATATTTGTAGCCTGTATACATGAGCATTTCTTGATATCTGAGACCTGCTGAATTTTAACATTCAGTTCCTCTGAACTAGGTATGGGCTAAAGCACAATAAATAATGATAAGCAATAACAATAAATGATGATAAGCTTCCGTAGAGAGGATGATTTTGTTGAAAAATTGGCACAATCTTAATTACCATGAGTGTTCTGGCAAAACAAAACTCAAGGTGAGAAATTTTAGCATCATTCACTGGAATTTTGTTAACTAAATCAAGAAAATAAGCACTGCAATTAGATGACTGGAAGAGCTTAGCTTTCCCAAATATGACAGTATGTAAACCAGAGGCCACATAAAATAAATGGATGGAGCAAGTGTGGGGCAGATTCAGACTTGGAAGTCTGCAAGGTGATCAACTCAACCAAAGTTTCATGTTTTGTTGAGGTTTTCCCTCCTAGGTTAACTTCTGTCAGATGGATAGAATTTAAGGGACAAACTGGTCATATGTGTTCTAGGCTTGGGTAATTGACTGGCATTACAATCCATTCTATACCCAAGGTTCTTCTCTGTTCCTATGTACATGTTGATGTGACAATACAAAATAACTTAGAAATTCATACTTGTGCTTTCAATACATCAGAACTTGCATTAACAGATAATCCAGAAAAGAATCAGAGAAATGAAATGGAAATACAAAATTGCTCTTCCTGGATGACTCAATACAAATGAATAAGTTTATGAAGTTAACTCTGAAAGTAATAGATTATAAAGGAGATAATAGGTGTGGATTAGAAAGGAATTGTATGGGAAAAAATCTTACCAAACAATATTGGCTCAGATCATTTATGTCTCTGATTCAGGTGTGAAGAAAAATTAGGCTTCTTAACCAGCTGTGTAATCCTAGCTACTCAAGAAGCTGAGATTTGAGGACTAAAGTTCAAAACCAGCCCCAGCAGGCAAATAAGAGACATTCTTGCCTCCATCAGATCAAGAAGCTAGAGGAAAATGTGTGTGTTAAAAGTAGAGCAAAAAAGCTCTGAGCAAAATGGCAAATCAAGAACGCAAGGCCCTGAGTTCAAGCCCCAATATGAGCAAATGATAGCTTTCCTTGGCTTTTTATCTCATTACATATTCAGCAGGCATATTTAAATATTCATAGCCATGCTTCTTTTCAGACAACCAAACTATGTTACCTCATTTTCACACTGATTATCTGACTCATTCCTATGACAAAATTATTTGTTTTTTTTTTTTATTTTATGTTATTGTAAATATGCTGTACAAAAGAGTTACAGTTACACAAGTAAGGTAATGAGTACATTTCTTGTCCAGCATTGTTACCACTCCTTTAGTTTTCTCCTACTATCCCTTCCCTCCCCTGCCTCCTGCAATCTCCAACCCCCACTTCCCCCAACACCTCCCCATCTGCGGTTGTAAAGTTCATTTTTAACGTTGTGTCTTGTATCATTGTTGCAATGGATCATCCTGTGTACATGTTTCAGCATTCCCCTTCTCCTCCCCAAATTAGATAAATGCATATACAAAATGCATCAAGGGAGGGGAGGGCGGATAGGAGTGTGGGAGGTAGGGGAGGGAAAGGATAAGGGGCAACAACAAGGAAGAGAAGGGGTAACAATGATCGACAAGTAATGTACTCATTGCCTTATTCATGTACAACATCTTAACAATAAAATTTTTTTAATTGTACAATAAAAAAAGATTCAGGGTACCAAAATCAAATTCAGTGACAACACAGGATATACCATAGGGAAAAGAACATAAAAATGAAACAAAAAATCACATACTTCATTAAAAAACAACAATAGAAAAACCGCTTGTGTCCGTAACTTTAGGGGTTCATTTCACTTCCCATCATCTTATATGGGTGATATGTACATAGCTTTTGAGCTCTTCTGTCCATCTGATAAAATTATCATAAATGTATACTAAATTATTGAAAATAAGGAAAACGATGGGACCCATATTTCTTTGAGTCTGGCTTACTTCACTTAATTTGATTTTTTCCAAGTCTTCCCATTTCCTAACAAATGGGAAGGTGTCATTCTTTCTGATGGAAGCATAGAATTCCATTGCATACACACACACACACACACGTGTGTGTGTGTGTGTGTGTGTGTGTGTGTGTGTATCACATTTTCTTGATCCATTCATCTACTGAGGGGCATCTGAATTGGCTCCATATCTTAGCTATGGTAAATAATGCTGCAATAAATATAGTTGTGCTGGTAGCTTTAGTATGGCCTTGTTTGTGATCATTTGGGTAAATTCCCAGAAACGGGATTGCTGGGTCATAGGGGATCTCTATGTGAAGTCTTTTGAGGAACCTCCATACTGCTTTCCAAAGTGGCTGAAGAAGTTTACACTTCCACCAACAATGCATCCCCTCCAACATCTGTTGTTATTAGATTTCTTTTATTAAGAAAATTTCACCCTGTGCCAAGGAGCCCTAGAGTTCCTCCTATTGCTTCCTGTAATATTTTCAGGTGTCTACTTTGACATCGAGGTCTTTGATCCATTTGAAGTTGATTATGGTGCAGGGTGATACATATAGATCTAGATTTATTTTTCTGCAGGTGTTTAACGAATTTTGCCTGCACCATTCACTAAACTGGCTTTCTTTCTTCCATTTATTTTTTTAGCTCTTTTATCGAAGATTAGGTGGCTATATGTCTGTGGTTTCACTGCTGTTTCTTCAATTCTATTCCATTGGTCCTCAGGTCTGTTCTTGTGCCAGTACCAAGCTGTTTTGATTGCTATGGCTTTTTCGTAGACTGAAAATTTGGTATTGATATTCTTCCAGCACTATTCTTTCTGTTAAGGATTGTTTTTTTCCTATTCCGGGTCTTTTATTGTTCCATATGAATTTTTGGGTTGCATCTTCTATTTCATTTTTTGAGTTCTAAGTATGTTTTACATATGAGGCCCTTGTCTGATGTGTGGCTAGTAAAGATTTTCTCTCAATCTGTGGGCTTTCTACTGATCTTGCTAGCTATGTCCTTTGCCACGCAGAAGCTCTGCAGTTTTATGCAATCACATTTGTCCACCCTTTCTTTGATTTGTTCTGTGTCTGAGTCTTTATAAAGAAAATGTTTGCCTATGCCAAGGAGCCCTGAAGTTTCTCCTCTTCCATCCTGTAATGTTTTCAAGGTGTGGTAGAAATGTTTTATAATTATATTCCCCCATAATAGAGAAAGAATAGGCATATTTTCCTTTAAAAGACAAAGGGCAACAATGGAAGGGGAAAAAGTAAATGTGGATTAAAGAATACTAAAATCAGACAAAGTCATTATCCTAAACTTCGTATGTTGGGTTGACTAGCAATTGTCATTTTTGAATGAATTGTTTTAGGTAATGATAAACAAATGCAACTACTGAACCTGTATGATTTCTTACCTTTTGTCAAAGTTATATAAAGATCACCTCCTATAGTTCCTTCATATTGCTTGCACAGAAATCGTCTAACATCCCTAGTGTGTCAACAACACTCTACCACTATAGATTAGATTTTACTCTTGTACTTCACATAAATGGAATCATAGTGATTTACTCTTTTAAATCAGTCTTCTTTCATGAACAGTAATGTTTCGGGTTTCTAAATGTATTTTTTCATTTCTTTCATTAAGAATTATTAGGTTTTCTCAATTTTACATTGTTTACCAATTTTGGGTGCAATTTTCATTTTTATTTATTATTCTTAATTTCAATATGGTGTGCTGGGTGGGGACGAGGTCACAATTTAACATGTTCATCTGTGTTCAATGTTTCTTTAACCAGAGTCACCCTTTCCACCATTCTTCCCCAACACATCTGGCCCCTTTTCCAGGCTCACTTCCCATTTCCAACTTATTTTTTAAATCACAGTATGTGCATTGAGCACACTGTATGTGTTCATTCTCTATTCATTTTATTCATTCATCCAACCCCTCTTACCAGTCACCCAGCTCACACAGAACATCCCATTCCATCTTTTGTTTCACATTCCTGATAGTCATTTTGTTCAATTCTATATTGCTAAATTTTCTATTATTTTTAGAAGATTACCTCCATTCACTTTCACGTCTGCGCATACTATACACTAGTCAACTAAATTGTGTGCATATATCTATGCCTCTGAAGAAAATTAGTTTTCCCTCATTATTATAAGTAATCTTTTTTACAGTTTTCTTTCAATAATTTTCACGGAGATATGTTTATGTTTCTCTTCACTCATAACTTAGGGAATTAATAACAGAATCATTTGATGAGCATAAGTTCAATTTGTGAGAAATTGTCAAATGTTTTTCCAGAGGGTAATAAAATTCCATCCTCTCATTAATAAATTACCATAGATTCTTTTGCTATCTTTCTTAAAGCTTGGTATGAAACTTTTTAGTTTTAGTCATTCTCTAGAGTATGTTTAAATTTAGATTGAGTTTTTCTGACCAAGACATTGAGCCTCTATTTTTATATTATGTTTTTATCATGAATATGCTGATTTTTGGAGGGATGTCTATGTTATTTTATTAGTACTTTGTTACACTAGGGTTATATTCTGCTTTCCCACTGATATATGAAACATTTTTCAGAAAGAGTCTCTGTAAACAAAGCTTAATAAATTTTTGACAGTAAATCTTAGTGTAAAGGAGCTATTCTGTGGAAACAAATGGAGCTTCAAAACAATGTTTGCACCGGGCGCCAGTGGCTCACGCCTATAACCCTAGCTACTCAGGAAGCTGAGATCTGAGGATCACGGTTCAAAGCCAGCCCACGGAGGAAAGTCTGTGAGACTCTTATCTCCAATAAACCACTAGAAAACTGGAACGGGCACTGTGGCTCAAGTGGTACAGTGCACACCCTGACCTGAGCTGAAGAGCGCAGGGACAGCGCCCAAGCCCAGAGTTCAAGTCTCATGACCACCACCAACAACAACAAAAATCTTAGCTGCTCACAAGACTGAGATCTGAGGATAGTAGTTCGAAGCCACCTGAACAGGAAAGTCAGTTAAAGTCTTGACTCTAAATAACCACCAAAAGTGGAGCCAGGGTCTGGAGTCAAGCTCTAGCATTGCAAAAAAGAAAAACAACAACAAAAATAAAACAAAGAAAAACTGAATATTTTGAGTGAAACCATAATGATTTCAGTTGACCTATAACTCCACTCTCAGCTTCATATTTAATTACTTCCTCCTTATTAATATTCCCACATCCAACAGCACAAAGTTGCATTGATTTGAACTCCTAAATAAAAGGAAGCTCATTTTTAAGTGTTTAAATGTTCACATTTAGAATAATTTGTAAAACTTTTGAACTCCTTAAATCTTAAGAGAAAGTAACTACCTTTGCTAGCATTAAACTTTCAAAATATTGACTTTGCTACCTGTGGCCACTTTGTTGAGTTATAATGTTTTCTTTTCTATTGATTTTTTTCTTTTTGTTCAGATGAATGAATGAACACAAGTGTATCTTCATTTAAAACTCTTAGTTTGGGCCACTATAATCAGTTCACTGACATGCACAGTTCTCCAAATGGTTCTTTATTTACTCTATAGGTGCTTAATTTTTTATTAGAAATCACTGAAGTAAAAAAAAAATCTAGCAAGTGTCCTAGAAATTTTAGAAGGTTACATGAGTAACATTTTAATATTTTTAAAATATACAATAAAAATTTGATAGTTAACCAAAAAACTACTTTTTTTAGTTGTGTAAAAGTGAGGGCTTTGAAGTTGAAGGTTGAAAATAGCTTTAAAGCTAGAACTGGTAGTTTTTGTTGTCCCTCAGGGGATAAAGGAGCTTAGTTGAGCTCAATCCCCATTAAAAATAATACTGTGATACAATTTCTCATTAGTAATATTTAGTTTGACTTCTTTTAAGATTTCCTCTATCTCTGGTGGTTGGTTATATGTCCTAACCATGAAGCAAAATAAAAATATATTTCCTCGAGTTGCTTTAATGAACTACCTTTGGTGTTTTTTCACAGTAAATAACAATACATTTTCTGGTTACCAGGTGATAGAAAGATAACAAAGTTTCTTATGATAATTACTTCTAATTAAAACAACTGCTAAATATACATTTACCTGTATATTTCAGGTAAATTGGAAAGTGGTAATTGTTCATGTATATGTTTTTAATCTCTAGATAGGTAATCATGTATGCTCTGATTTTAAATTTAGATAGTAGTAGTTATCAGAATAAATAACACATGTGAGTGCTTAGCGCATGCAAAAATAATAAATGCATGTGAAAGCTGAATTACATGACAGAATTAGTTATTTCTTTTCTTTGGAAAGAAGTCATGAAATTTCTTCCTAGCCCAATGCACATTTATGTCTTCATTCACCTTTTTGTTAATCACTATAAAAATATTATTTCAGGTCATAAGATATATACAATTTTGTTGCATGAATAAAGTTAATTACAAATAATATCACCACAGGTGAGGATAATTAACTTCTTGATGTATTTTATGCTTTTCTTTTTCTGTGTCTAAGTCAGAAATTTTCAGTCCCTGAGCATTTATTCTCATGTACACATGCATACATATTCATACACACATATGTACGTATATACAGATATGCACATATACATGTGTTTATGTGTTATACACAGCTGCACATGCTTGTATATGTGTATTTATGTATATATGTGAACATACATCTTTCTTCTCTACAGTGCTCAGAAAATTTCACCCAAACTTTTAATGAGTAAAATAAGCTTTACTTATTGTCAAATGAGAGACATAATAAGAATTTTTAATAAGTCATTTGTGTCATCCAACCATATACTTTAGCATCCCTTTTTCTCTAAATATTTCTAGAAGATTAAACAGATTATTTCAAGGATTTCAGAGCTTTGAAAGCATACACAATGGAATTCTATGCCTCCATCAGAAAGAAGGACATTGCCCCATTTGTTAGGAAATGGAAAGACTTGGAAAAAATTATAATAAGTGAAGTAAGCAGACCCAAAGAAACATAGGTCCCATGGTTTCCCTCATTTGCACTAACTAGTATATGTCTAAGTCAAGTAGAAAAGATCAGATAAGTTGATGTTAGGGGAATGAAACCCAAGATAAGTATTCAAATTTTTTTGTTTTTGTTTTTCCTTTCATGTAATTGTTTCTACCATATTTGTAAGATGATTTCCATGTTTCTTTGTATGTCCCTCCCCTACAGTATAACCCATACTTTCAGCGTTTTTGATGTTGGTTTTATTTGTGGAGGGGAAGGGAAAAAAACAAATCGTTTAACTAGGGATACATGTGGACCCATTTCAACAATGAGAAGTACAAGTTATTATGTCAAAAAACGAACTTAACAACCTTGGTGGGCGTGGGGGGATGATATGGTGGGAAGAGTGGGCAGGATAGGAAGGGATAGGAAGGGGAAACAACAAGGAGGCGACAATGCTTCATAGCAAATGTACTCGTTATCTTGCCCAGGTAATTGTAACTCTGCTGTACTGTATTCTCACACACACACAAAATAAGCCTGAAAACAATAAGGAACTCTTCTTCTACCTGACAATTATCTCCCTCTTAGCTTGTCCTGACAACTGAGGGTGAGAGGGGATTTAGGCTTTCATTTCATTGATAGGATCCGTACCATCAGGCTTATAAGAAGTGTGAGAATTAAACGTTAAAGGATGAAAATTAAACGTTTCCACTTAGTTATCACTCCACCAAAAGTAACTTTGTAAAGCACTGCTACTTAATGTGCTGTAGGGTTAAAATTAACTCTAACTAAAAGAAAATTCCTTAACAAATGGTTCTCAAATACAATTTTTAAATGGTAAAGTAAGGCCACCTGGAAATCCATTACTGAATAAACGAGGAAAAGAAAAGAAAAAAAAACTGGAAGAAAAAGTATCAGAAACACTGTTTTTTGAATTATAAAACTTGAATTAATTGTATGCAACAGCCTAGAGTGTATTCATTTTTTATTCACCAAAAAGACTGAATTTAAGTAAGAGCAACAAACTTTTTGGCCCTTGAACTTGTCCTGATTCCATCCTGTGATGTCCAAATTCAAGTTAGTCTTGGAAACCAACAGCTCTTGCACTGCAATAGCTGTGAGAACCAGCAAATGACAGCCACAGGAAAGCATAGCCACCGTGGGTGGCAAAGAAAGAGTTCTAGCAAGTTGTCATTATCTGGTCTGTCTGGAAACTCCATGTCAGTTGTTATTATTTGGCTTGTCTGATATTCCTGTGAAATCCTTTCTTTTCAAGAGGATTTTTTTACTTGATGTCACACAGATATTGCTTTGGGCAAAGAGTCCTTCACCTTTGAGCATTCTTTAGTCAAGCAATGACAATTGCATATATATCTGAGACAAGCAGAAAAGATCAAATAACATTATGTTAAGTGAAATGAACCCCAAGATAAGGACACAAGTTTTTTTCTGTCTTGCTATTGTTTCTAACGTATGTATAAGGTACCACGTGTTTTTTTTGTTGCTTTGTATGTCCCTCCCCCATGGTATAACCCTAGTTTCACTGTATTGGATGCTGGTATAATTTGGGGAGGGGAAGGGAAAAAATGTTTAAATAGGGATACAGGTGGATCCATTGCAACAATGAGATGTACAAGACGCAATGGTGAAAAAAGAACTTTACAACTTTGGGGGGAACAAGGAGGAGAGGACTCTAGGTGTGGAGGTGGGAGGGAGGGATAGTAGGGGAAAACAAAGGAGGCAACAATGCTTGATAAGAAATGTACTCATTACCTTGCTCATGTAATTGTAACCCCTCTGTACAGTATTTTCACAATAAAAAACATATTTAAGAAAATTTGCACAACTTTAGTAACTGATTAGTTAAATGAACAAAACCCCCCGCTAATTTGCCTAAAAATATATGGCAGAATCAAGGCAATTTATTCATATTGAATAAAAAGAAGGAAAAGAAGATAGAACATAAGCTGATAGAACATTTGAAAAAATAATGACTGAAACTGCCAAATTATTGAAAATTTCTGAGGATAGGATAAATTCAAGGAAAGCCACAATATAGAAATAATGTGTTAATTTCCAAAGGCAAACAGAAAACTTTGAAAATCCACAAGAACAAACACATTTTCCTGTCACGATATGAAGATCTTAATAAGATCTGCAAATGAGTCTCATCATAAACAATGCAGAGCAGAAGGTAAGCAATCTCATTCTTACGGGTTCACAGAAAAGCAAAAACACAGGCTGAAAATATGCGGGCTTCTTCCTTGGGTTCATTATGTTTGGCTGTATGTAAGCTCTTTCCCTTAAAATGATCTCTTTGCGTTTTTATTCCAGTGGTTTTGGGGTATTAGAAAAGAAAACAACAACATGGAGCCACACATGAAAATTTTGATCATCAGAAACATGTCCCATTTATTTATTTATTTATTTTAATTTTTTGGTCAATAGTGGGGCTTGAACTCTGGGGCTGCACCCTGTCCCTCAGTTCAAGGAGAGCACTCTACCACATGAGCCACAGCACCACTTCCCTGTTTCTGATGGTTAACTGGAACTAAGAAACTCAAAGACTTCCCTGCCTGGGCTGGCTTTTGAACCCTGATCCTCAGATCTCAGCCTCCTGAGTAGCTAGGGTTACAAACATGAGTCACTAGCACCCATCTTTCTATTTTATTTTTGACTATTAGTTTAACAGTTTAATATCTTACATTTAATTATTGAGTGGCATAATAGTCTAGTTCATCTTCCACATGTAGGTATTTTTCTTTCCCGCACTATTTTTAAAAAAGAGAAAGGTTCATTGTTCTTAAAGCCTTTGTTAATAGTAAGTTGCCTATTTATACAACTTGAGCAAGTGGTCAAAGGAGACAGAGGGAGATAGAACGAGAGGGAAAAGAAAGAAGAGAATATTACTAAAATCGTAAATGAATCTAAGAAAGCATGTTACCAAAATATACATCTGACAAAAGTATATTTGGATGTATATTTGTGTGTGTGTGTCTGTGTTTGTACTTAGTCTTGCATTCAGTTTTTCTCATTCTGGGAAATTATGGCCCATAATTTCACAGTATGACACGTAGTAATGTTCACATCTTATTTATACTTTTTAAATAAATAGCAAAGTCGCTCATGATAGCAGGACAAATACTACTTATTTGTTGAATATTAACAATGTGTATAGGGGCATAAATTTTTATATCACAGAAGTGGTAAAAACAGCAAGATTTAGAGGTTCAGGTACAAGAGAGTACAAAACACAATAATCTAAAAAATATATATCTCAAAATGTGCCGACGTGATCCTATTTCCAGTCAGCTTGCTCTGCGAGGAAGATGAACACACCGGCATCCTGAACAGAGGAATGTGAAATGTGATTACAGACTGTACGGCTTTGCAAAATTCCCAGCAGAATTTAATCAATCACTTTGAAACCTAGATGTGGTTTTGCAAAAGAGATACCACTTTTAAATTATCTGTAGCTTGTAAATGCACACAATTAATAATGTCTTTTGTGTACATGTATTATTTTGAAAAAAAGAAACTACTAGAAACTGTATTATCTAGCCAAAAACTTTGAAAATTTGTGTGCCACAGGGCAATTTCTCACTTCTTTGAAAGGAATGTTCCATACCGAAAATGTCGAATGCCTCAGAGGAGGAAAAGTAGTATCAATTTATTATCTGAGAAAGGAAAAATTAATTGACATGGGACAATATATAACAGAATTACACTCATGTCAGTTGAAGTAAAAAAAATCGCATTCTGTTACTTGGTTGGGTTTGTTATACTTGTTGTTTTCTAAAACAGAAAGAATTTCAAGACAAATAATTGACTACAATCTATCTGAATTAACAAAGGTAGTTTTGTTCACATTTAGAGATATTTGTCAAAATCCCTATCCATAAGAAACTGCCATAATAGCTGTTCTGGTTTTTCATAGTTGTAATTAGAAATACTGAGAAATTTCCCTAAATATTAAGATTTACATACCTTTTTTTTTGGGGGGGGGGGTCCGGTCGTGGGGCCTGAACTCTGGGCTTGGGCGCTGTCCCTCAGCTCTTAAGCTCAAGGCTAGCACTCTACCACTTGAGCCACAGCTTCACTTCTGGCTTTTTTATTTTTTTCTGCTTATGTGGTGCTGAGGAATCGCACCCAGGGCTTCATGCATGCAAGGCAAGCGCTCTACCACTGAGCCACCTTCCCAGCCCATACTTTTTTATTTTTCTGTAATTATCAGTCTTAAGTAAAATTGCTTAACGTTTCAATATATTATTTTATATTTCCATGTATCAAAGGTCTCAAGTTGAATCTTGGGGTTCTGTAGAGAATCCTCTTCATTTTATAAAATACTATACTGAATTAATTACTTAAACCCTATATATTGTGACATTACTCTTGATACCCCTCTGAGTTTGCATTAGAATTACATTTAAAAAATACAATATTATGTGATCCTAACTATTCAGGAGGCTGAGATTTGCGGAATGTGTCTTAGGCATGTTTCTGATAATAAACTAGTAAGTTCAGTCAAATTGGACTTTACTTATAGAATCCATTGGCTTGGCTTCTTCCAGCATTCATAGTTTGACACTGATAAGTCCTAGAAAGCATACTTCAACCACTGATATTTGTTTAAAATATTTTCTTCTAACCTTGTGCTAAATTTGACTTACACTTGTAAGTAGGAAATAAATGTCTTTATTATACTCCAGGGTTGAAGTTAGAGTGAACAACTTTTAAAAATAAATCAAATGGATGTTATTTTATAAGAGTTTTTTTCACCATTACTGAACAGCTAAGTAAGATGAAAGAATACTAAAATATTGATGGGTGGATTAGAATACCCTTCTAAATATTGAATATATTCTACCACTGTTTCTGCAACATATGAAGCATGAACTGTAAATCCATACAGATAAGAAGCAATATGATGACTTACACAAGAGCAATCTAATGGAGTACAGTATAAAATATCCTCAGGAATGTAGTTAGAAGCCAGGTTGATCATTCACGTTTATTATGAATTTTAAAAAACGTCGTAAGCATTTTTTCTTTGAAGTTCAGAAATTATCTTAAATTAATTCCAATTGTATTATATAATGTAGTTTCACAATACAATTTCTGTTTTGTGGATAAGATATTGAAGGATGATTTGACAATGGCTGCAAATGCATACCAGGAACTATTTCAGTAGTTTATGTAAGACATGCTAGAGAGATTTGAAGTATGTTGAAAGTAAAGTGTAATAGATTTTCTAATAGAAAATAAGGGTATTTATAAAAAGATGGAGATGATTATATTAGAAAGCATTTAAGGAGGTTAATGACATTATGTAAGGTAGCAAGTGGAACATCATTGGTATAGCTACATGTTTACCAGCATATATATCAATAGTTCCATTTCAATTTCTAAATTAAAGATGTCTATTTGATATTTGAGTCAGTTGCAAATGAGTAGAATATTCATGGAAGAGATATTACTCAGAAGGGGATACAAATTTCCATCATATATAAAGAAGATCACTGCTGTCTCGAAGTTCCCAAGATAAGTAGTTGTACACTATGGAGTTTTCGAAACAAGTATTGAGATGGGGCAATGTAAATAGCTCACTTATTTTCAGGTTAACCATGAGTGCTGTTGTCAGGAAGGCACTAGAGGAGCATTTAAGAACATGAGGTGCACTTTCATAAATTTGTTAGAGGAAAAATCAACCTAAAATAACCTACAAGGTAATTAAGTATTCAAAATTTGACAAGGAGTACACAGATAAATAGGACATTCCTAGAGGGCATAATGGGTTGAAGGGCAGAGGGCAAAATTCAAACAGCATTTCCCCAAGAAACATTATTTAATCTTCTTGATCTGCATTATTCTAGTTTCATAACTGCATAGGGAGAACTTATAAAACCAATACTGATAACAAAGACATGGTGTAGCAGGTCTAAAACATTGTACTACCATGTTTCTTCAGCAGAATCTGTGAACCTCTGCCATTTAAGTGGAAAATTCCACCTTCCTAAAATAGTTTTTGCAAACAAAGTAGCATCATAATCAGTTTTTTTAATTTTTATTTTTTATTGTGAACATACTGTGTAGAGGGGTTACAATTACATGGGCAAATAGTGAGTACATTTCTTATCAAGCAATATAGCCTTCTCTTTTGTTTACCCTTCCCATCCCTTCTCAGGCTCCCCCCGCCCCCCACCCAATCCTCCTCACCCCCCCCACCAAAGTTGTAAAGTTCATTTTTAACATGACAACTTGTACTTCTCATTGTTGCAACGGGTCCACCTGTATCCTTATTTAAACGACTTGTTTTCCCCTTCCCCTCCGCAAATTATACCGACATCAGATACAGTAAAAGCAGGGATTATACTGTGGGGGAAGGACATACAAAGCAACAAAGAAATAATCTTATAAATGCTTTAGAAACAAATGCATGAAAGAAAAAAATATTTAAATACATTTCTTAGGGTTCATTTTCCTAGCATCACCTTATCTGACCTTTTCTGCTTGACTCATATATATACTAGATATTGCAAATAAGGTAAACCATAGGACCTATGTTTCTTTGGGCTTGGCTTACTTCACGTAATATAATTTTTCCAAGTCTTTCCAATTCCTCACAAATGGGGCAATGTCATTCTTTCTCATGGAGGCATAGAATTCCATTGTGTATATATACCACATTTTCTTGTTCCATTCATCTACTGAGGGGCATCTGGGTTGGTTCCATATCTTAGCTATGGTAAATAATGCAGCAATAAACATAGTTGTGCTGGTAGCTTTAGTGTGGTCTTGTTTGTAAACATTTGGGTAAATGCCCAAAAGTGGGATTGCTGGGTCATAGTGGAGCTCTATGTGCAGTCTTTTGAGGAACCTCCATACTACTTTCCAAAGTGGTTGAACAAGTTTACATTCCCACCAACAATGAAGTATGGTTCCCTTCTGTCCACATCCCCTCCAGCATCTGTTGTTTTTATAGTTCTTGATTTTTGCCATTCTAACTGGTGTGAGGTGGTATCTCAATATTGTTTTGATTTGAATTTCTTTTATGGCTAGGGAGGTTGATCATTTCTTCATGTGTCTATTGGCCATCCTTCTTTCTTATTCAGAGAAGTTTGTCTTTAAGTCATTTGCCCACTTATTTATTGGGCAGTTGTTTCTTTGAGGATTTGTTGTTGGGTGGCTTAATTTTTTGTGTTCCAAGTATATTTTAGATATGAGACCATTGTCCGTTGTATGGCTAGTGAAGGGGAGAAATATTTTGACTAATTTAATTTTACAAACTCTCTTTCTTGTGCATAATTCAAATTCTTTCCCCCTCCCCCATAGGAATAGTAAGGTAAGTATGCATTAATTCATGTCATAGCACAAGAATAGGTTGTAGTAAAACATGGCATTTTCCAAATTGCCAAATTGCCAGTATAAAAATTGTCAGAAGAACAGGAATATTACCTTCAGATTCTCCAAGGGGTTAAACTTTATGTTATCTGTTAAAAATGAATTATGTATCAGCTTCTCATAGTTCATATGTAAAATTTTGTATCTTGGTCTTGTTCCAATAGATGACCTTGATGTAATCAGATATAATAGTGTTCTTTACCAACGACATTAATCAATAACTTTAAAATATGAAGTACTATGAATTTTTAATAGCTTCATCTTGAATAATTCAAGTCTTCTATCACTAAATGTAAAGTCAATGAATTAACTGATATTTTAACATGGCATACTATTTCTTTACTGTTTTTTTTAATTTTATTTTATTTGAGAACATACTGTACAGAGGGGCTACAATTACATGGGCAGGATAATGCATACATTTCTTTTTTTTTTAATTTAATTTAATTTTATTTGAGAACATACTGTACAGAGGGGCTACAATTACATGGGCAGGATAATGCATACATTTCTTACCAAGCATTGCAGCCTCTTCCTTTGTTTACCCTTCACCTCCCTTCCCAGCCTCCCCCCTCCCCCCACTCAATCATACCCCCCCACACACCGACATTGTAAAGTTGGTTTTGACATGACATTTCGTACTTCTCATTGTTGCAACAGGTCCACCTGAATCCTTAAACGACTTGTTTGTCCCCATCTCCTCCTCATGTTTTACTGACATCAAATATAGTGAAAGCGGGGGTTACACTATGGGGGAGGGACATACAAAGCAACAAAGAAATAATCTTATAAATGCGTTAGAAACACATGCATGAAAGAAACGAAAACATTAAAATACATATTTAAGGGTTCATTTTCCTAACATCACATTATCTGACCTTTTCCGCTTGACTCATACCTATACTAGATATTGCAAATAAGGGAAACCATGGGACCTATGCTTCTTTGGGCCTGGCTTACTTCACTTAATATAATTTTTTCCAAACCTTTCCATTTACTGTTTTTGTACCAAATTATTTACTACTATATATGCTATTTAATAAAGGCTAAGAAGTATAGTTTTGTATGTCAAGAAACATGATATATTTCTTTATATACACAATTTTATGCTTTTAATTTTTAATAATGATTTAGACTTTAGATGAATTAATATTTCTAATAAGAATGCAAATGGAAACATATAGTCTCGATTCATTAAAATATTTTATTAGTAGCTTAACTTAGAAGTCTAATGAAAGAAGATCTATTTTTAAAATAAAAATATAGGGATCTGGGGTTCAGGGAAGTAGTGGAGATTTCCCCATCAAATTGAAACATAGGACTATAAATGACTAACAAGTTTCTCTGAAGGTTTAGAAAGAAAAAAATAGACCTATAATTTTAATCCATGTATGAATAACACCTATAGTTTAGGTATAGAAAAAGGTTATAGTTTTATTAAATTTCCATGCTAATATTATGTGCCAGTATGCACAAATTTCATTATTAAAATGATTATATATGCATATTCATGTTTAAATATACATTTATACACACATATACATGCATACATACATTCATTCTAAGCCTCATGTAACTATTACATTTTGATAGCATACTAAGGACTTATAATTGTTAGTTAATTCTGAATCTTTAATAAAGACAATCTTCTTGTCAAGTACATAAAATAAATATCAATTTAAGAATGGCTTTAAGGATCATATAATAATTCTACTCTTTCATTGCATTACAATTACTTTAGTAACATTAATTACATATAAACCTTGTATGCAATCTGGTAATGGTAATATGTAAACAATAATCCTATTTTTCAAAATAAGATGTGTTTATGAAGATGCTGAAAACACAAAATATATATTAAGAACCAGGGTTATGTATATCACTCATTCTTTGATATCAATAACTATTAGTATCAATTTATTATATACATACATTTTGGTTCACACTATAATTTAATTATCAAAGGCACTGGAATGATGTTCAATACAGATACACTTTACCATGTGCAATAGTAATTTTCACTTTAAATGTTTTTATCATACTCTATATTACATTATATGTTTAATTAGAACAACCTTGCTTCTTATTTATCGTAGTAGTTTTACGTTTCTGCATGAAACAATGCAATTGTAATAATGATAATATATTTTTCTATGTCTATAGTAGAATTTCTCTTTAAAATAAACCAAATGAAGTATCATGGTTACATATATATTTTGGGCAGTACATATAGCTTACTTTCAAGAGCAGGGAACTTATAAATAATGTAACTCTACAAAGACTATTCAATAGCTGTGAGAAATGTAGCAAAGATAAAGATTAAAGAATGAGGAAAGAGAATTGTGTAGTGACGCAAATTAAATCCCAGGAGCATGAATAAAGACAACCTTGTAAAATAACATACAAGTAATTAATAAAATAAAACACCTAAAATTTTTCCTTTGCAAATTCTTTTTTAATATTTTAAAATTTTATTTTAGTTTAAAGATGCAGTACAGAGGAGTTACAGTCACATGAGTAAGTAATGAGTACATTTCTTGTCCAGCATTATTAACTCTCTATTGTTTTTCTCCTACAATCCCTTCCCCCACTCCCCTACCCCCTCTCCAAGTTGTAAAGTTCATTGTCAATACAGTGACTTTTTTTGATAAACTAATATTTGATTTATTTTTTAAAATTTTTATTTATTTTTATTGTGAAAATACTGTTAAGAGGGGTTACAATTAGATGGCCAAGATAATGAGCACATTTCTTTTTTTTTTTTTAATTGTATTTTATTTTATTTGAGAACATACTGTACAGAGGGGCTACAATTACATGGGCAGGATAATGCATACATTTCTTACCAAGCATTGCAGCCTCCTCCTTTGTTTACCCTTCACTTCACTTCCCCGCCTCCCCCATCCCCCACCCAATTTTACCCCCCTCCCCCCACCCAATTATACCCCCCTCCCCCCCCCACACCGACATTGTAAAGCTGGTTTTGACATGACATTTTGTACTTCTCATTGTTGCAACAGGTCCACCTGAATCCTTAAACGACTTGTTTGACCCCATCTCCTCCACATGTTATACTGACATCAAATATAGTGAAAGCGGGGGTTACACTGTGGGGGAGGGACATACAAAGCAACAAAGAAATAATCTTATAAATGCGTTAGAAACACATGCATGAAAGAAATGAAAACATTAAAATACATATTTAAGGGTTCATTTTCCTAACATCACATTATCTGACCTTTTCCGCTTGACTCATACCTATACTAGATACTGCAAATAAGGGAAACCATGGGACCTATGCTTCTTTGGGCCTGGCTTACTTCACTTAATATAATTTTTTCCAAACCTTTCCATTTCCTAACAAATGGGGAAATGTCATTCTTTCTGATGGAGGCATAGAATTCCATTGTGTATATATACCACATTTTCTTGATCCATTCATCTACTGAGGGGCATCTGGGTTGGTTCCATGTCTTAGCTATGGTAAATAATGCTGCAATAAACATAGTTGTGTTGGTAGCTTTAGTGTTGTCTTGTTTGTAAACATTTGGGTAAATGCCCAAAAGTGGGATTGCTGGATCATAGGGGAGATCTATGTGAAGTCTTTTGAGGAACCTCCATACTGCTTTCTAAAGTGGTTGAACAAGTTTACATTCCCACCAACAATGAAGTAAGGTTCCTTTCTGTCCACATCCCCTCCAGCATCTGTTGTTGTTAGAGTTCTTGATTTTTGCTGTTCTAACTGGAGTGAGGTGATATCTCAATGTTGTTTTGATTTGCATTTCTTTTATGGCTAGGGATGTTGAACATTTCTTCATGTGTCTATTGGCCATCCTTCTTTCTTCTTCAGAGAAGCTTCTCTTTAAGTCTTTCGCCCAGTAATTTATTGGGCAGTTGTTTCTTTGAGGATTTGTTGTTGGGTGGTTTAATTTTTTGAGTTCCAAGTATATTTTAGATATGAGACCCTTGGCCGTTGTATGGCTATTAAAGATCTTCTCCCAATCCGTGGGCTTTCTATTGATCTTGCCAGCTCTGTCATTTGCCCTGCAGAAGCTCTGCAATCTTATGCAATCCCATTTGTCCAACCTTTCTTTGATTTGTTGTGCTTCCGGCTCTCTATTCAGAAAATTTCGACCTGAGCCAAGGAGACCTAGGGTTTCTCCTATTCCATCCTGTAATGTTTTCAGAGTGTCTGCTTTGAGTTCAAGGTCTTTGATCCATTTGGAGTTGATTCTGGTGCAGGGTGATATATAAGGATCTAGCTTTAGTTTTCTACATGTAGTTAACTAATTTTGCCAGCACCATTTACTGAAGAGGCTGTCTTTCTTCCATTCTATTGTTTTAGCTTCCTTATCGAAGATTAGATGGCTATAGGTGTGTAGGTTCATTTCTGGGTTTTCAATTCTATTCCATTGGTCCTGAGGTCTGTTCTTATGCCAATACCAAGCTGTTTTGATTACTATGGCTTTATAGTAGAGTTTGAAATTTGGTATTGATATTCCTCCAGCAGTGTTCTTTCCGTTGAGGAGCGTTTTTGCTATTCGGGGTCTTTTATTGTTCCATATGAATTTTTGGATTGCCTCCTCTATTTCCTTGAAGAATGAGGGTGGAATTTGGATAGGTATCGCGTTAAATTTGTAGATAGCCTTGGGAAGTATTGCCATTTTCACGATGTTAATCTTGCCAATCCAGGAGCATGGGAGGTTTTGCCATTTTTTAAGTTCTGTGTTGATTTCCTTTTTCAAGATTTTAAAGTTTTCATCATAGAGGTCCTTCACTTCTTTGGTTAAGTTAATTCCTAGGTATTTTATTTTTTGTGGGGCTATTACAAATGGAGTTGCTTTCGTAATTTCAGCCACACTTTTCTCATTGTTGGCATACAGAAAAGCCATTGATTTTTGGGGGTTAATTTTATAACCTGCTACTTTGCCAAAGTTTTGAATCAGCTTGAGTAATTTGGGAGTGGAGTCTATGGGATTCTTTAAATACAAAATTATGTCTTCTGCAAAGAGGGAGAGTTTTATTTCTTCTTTCCCCATTTTGATCCCCTTTATGTCTGCATCTTGTCTTATTGCTGTAGCTAGGCATTCTAATACTAGATTGAAGAGAAGTGGAGAGAGTGGGCATCCTTGTCTTGTTCCTGAGTTAAGAGGAAATGGCTTTAGTTTTTCACCATTGAGTATAATGCTGGCTGTAGGTTTGAATGAGCACATTTCTTAGCAAGCATTGTAGCCTCCTCCTTTGTTTCCCCTTCCCATCCCTTCCCAGCCTCCCCCCGCCCCCCTTACCCAATCCTCCCTCCCCTCACCACCAAAGTTGTAAAGTTTGTTTTTGACATAACAACTTGTATTTTCATTGTTGCAACGGGTCCACCTGTATCCTTATTTAAACGACTTGTTTTTCCCTTTCCCCTCCACAAATTATAACAACATCAAATACAGTGAAAGCAGGGGTTATACCATGGGGGAGGGACATGCAAAGCAACAAGGAAATAATCTTATAAATGCGTTAGAAACAAATGTTAAAAAGAAAAAAAAACATTTGAATACGTATCTTAGGGTTCATTTCACCTAACATCAACTTACCAGACTTTTTCTGCTTGTCTCAGACATATACTTGTTATTGCAAATAAGGGAAACCATAGGACCTATGTTTCTTTAGGCCTGGCTTACTTCACTTAATATAATTTTTTGCAAGTCTTTCCATTTCCTAACAAACGGGGCAATGTCATTCTTTCTGATGGAAGCATAGAATTCCATTGTGTATATATACCACATTTTCTTGATCCATTCTTTTACTGAGGGGCATCTGGGTTGGTTCCATATCTTAGCTATGGTAAATAATGCTGCAATAAACATAGTTGTGCTGGCAGCTTTAGTATGGTCTTGTTCGTAAATGCCAAAAATTGGGATTGCTGCGTCATAGGGGATCTCTATGTGGAGTCTTTTGAGGAACCTCCATAACACTTTCCAAAGTGGTTGAACAAGTTTACATTCCCACCAAAAATGAAGTATGGTTCCCTTCTGTCCACATCCCCTCCAGCATCTGTTGTTTTTAGATTTCTTAATTTTTGCCATTCTCACTGGGGTGAGGTGGTATCTTAATGTTGAGGTTGAGCATTTCTTCATGTGTCTATTGACCATCCTTCTTTCCAAAAGAACAGACCTCAGTACCAATGGAACAGAATCGAAAACCCAGAAATGAACCTACAGTCCTATAGCCATCCAATCTTCGATAAGGGATCTAAAAACATAGAATTGAAGAAAGACAGGCTCTTCAGTAAATGGTGCTGGCAAAATGGGTTAACTACTTGTAGAAAACTAAAGCTAGATCCTTATCTTTCACCTGCACCAGAATCAACTCCAAATGGGCCAAATCTCGGAGTCAAAGCAGACACTCTGAAAACATTACTGGATTGGATAGGAGAAACCCTGGGTCTCCTTGGCGCAGGCTGAAATATTCTTAATAGAGACCCTCAAACACAACAAATCAAAGAAAGGTTGGACATATGGGATTGCATGTAGTTACAGAGCTTCTGCATGGCAAAGGATATAGCTAGCAAGATCAATAGAAAGCCCACGGATTGGGAGAAGATCTTCACTAGCCATACCAGGGACAAGGGTCTCATATCTAAAATATACTTGGAACTCAAAACATTAAATCACCCAAAAACAAATCCTCAAAGAAACCACTGCCCAATAAATAAGTGAACTAAAGACTTAAAGACAATATAGTGTCTTGTGAATATCATTGTTACAATAGGTCATCCTGTGTCCTTATTTTAGCATTTTGTTATTCTCCTTCCCCTCCCCAAATTAGATAAATGTATATACAAGGTGCTGCATACCAAAAGCAAATATAGTGATAACAAGGGATAGTCACATTTAATATCTTCAAAAGATAAAAATTTATTTAAAGCCAATATTGTTTGTTTGTTTGTTTTATCATTTTTGAGGGTTTTTTCACTTTTTCAATTACCAACATACCTAATCAAAATCTAACTTTCTTGTGATGTAGTCGAGGTTTAGGTCCAAATATAGTGAAATTCAAATATTCATTAAGTACAGCTTATCACTTATTCACTCATTCATTCATAATGGAACTATGTTACTTGCAGGTAATGATGGGAGGAGAAGATGAGGGAGAATGTTGGAAAGGGTGACACTGATCAAGATACACTGCACTCATAACCTGACTTACAGAATTATTAGCTCTGTACAACTACTTATTCATATATTTTAAAATATAATAAAATGAATTTAAATTATGTAATATGGTGAGAATTTTTTCTGGCTTGTCAAAGAATATTCCTGGTAATTCATGAATATTTTACAGTATTAGATTTTTTAATAGGTAATGCATTTTTTATTATCAAGGTGATTTACAGAGGGATTAGAGTTACATAAGTAAGATAATAAGTACATTTCTTCTCAAACTTGTTACCTCTCCCTCGTTAATCTTGCTTCATCAAAGCTATCATTTTGATGGAAAATAAAAACTATATGGCAAAAATACAAATAATTTTTTATGTTTTCATAAGTTCATGTGATATTATTCCTTATACAGTTAAAAATGAGGAAACAACTTACTTTCTGTGTGTGAAATTTGAGTGTGTATCTAAAGAACATTAACAATAGAGAACTAAAGTATAAGTCGTTTCTATAGATTCTCCTGTTTTTAGTAGTCTTTAAATCCTTAGAAGGTACAAACCAGCATTATCATTTCACCAATATTTTAAAGAAGTAATTCAAAATTTACACTTAACTCCTCAGGGGGAGTGACCTGAGGTAGTGACCACTGCAAGGCCTGGCACATGATGCAGATGCTGCTTTATTGTTTACCCCTAACCCAAGGTAATGCTTCATATAATATTGTTCACAGGTTTTTAGGTATTTGTAATTGAGATCCCCCCCCCACATCTCATCACATATCAATCCTTGAATTATAAACATTCATCAATCAACCTACTGATTATAGTGTGTAATGAAAGCAAAGTGAAAAACAAGTTTCCCTACAATAAGTAAAACATTCATTTTCTAATACTAAGAATACACACACATATTTTATATATACAAAGAAATATACATTTATATATAATTACATATCTAATGTGAACGTATGCATGCATATACATTTATATGTGACAATTCTTTCCCCAATTATAGTTATGTCATTGTATGAAATTGCTTCTGCATTGTGATAATTATCTTAAACTGTTTACCTAGATTGTGCTTCCTTCTTTTTTGGGAGGGGGAGGTGGTGGGGCCTGAACTCTGGGCCTGGGTGCTGTCCCTCAGCTCTTCAGCCCAAGGCTAGCACTCTACCATTTGAGCCACAGTGCCACTTCTGGCTTTTCCTGTTTATGTGGTGCTGAGGAATCAAACCCAACGCCTCATGCATGGGAGGCAAGCACTCTACCACTGAGCCACCGTCCCAGCCCATAGATTGTTATTTCTTACATCATGTTTTTTATAGCATCAGCTTGAAATTTACATACGCTTGTTATTATTATTTTTTTCTCCTGGAGCTCAAGAATGCAGAATCTATACAAAGTCACAAAGTCACAGAGCTGGTGCTTGTCATCCAATAACAGACTGTCATTTATGCGTTCCCACTTTATGGCATTACTGAAATGCTTTCACCTGAACCATTATTGGGCAACTTGAATTCTGAGGGATAAATCTGCCACTGGGTTCTGCATACAATGACAAATCATCTAAGGGTGAAAGTGTCTTTGTGGGAAGAGCTAGCATCTTCTATCACACATCCTCCCTCCCTGTGTAAATGCATGCCTGAGTAGGAAAAACCGCTGCTTTCTCAATGCTATTTATTGGAAGCAAAGCTTCCATAGAATTTTTCACTCCCAATCTGACAATTTCTCCTACACTGCAGTTGCTGCAGCAAGCAGATGATCTCTTCTGTGGGAAATGCTTTCAGTGAAGGAGAGTTCATCTGCTTCATGCTGATTCTCTCTCTCTCTCTCAGGGTCTATGGGCCAGGCATTCCAGGGGCAATTTGCATTCATTATTTCTTTCAGTTCTCATGGCAGCATTAGGGACTGGATATTATTATCTCCTCTTAGAAATTTCCAGGTCACAAATCGTGTAGTAATTGCTCAATCCTGCCCTTAATTCTAACTCTGCCTTTTGAAAGGAGTACAACATCACTTATGCTTATATATGTGATAGGGGGATAGGACTGCATTCATTTAGGTTTTTTAAAGTTGTAAAACATAACCTTAACCTCTGTATATAACTTAGATGTCTGCTTAAATAATGATGACAAAATAAATCTAATATATTTGCAACTTAGCTTAAGACTGAAGAACTCTTCTTTAATCCTGTGAATTTTATTATCAACAGTAACCAGTGTCCTAAATTGTCTTCTATTCATTTAATTGCATTCTTCAGGATTTTGCTATTCATCTTTAAGCTGTATTTTAAATTTACAGAATTGAAGATGTTGTGTATTCCTTTGGACTTTTTTGTTGTTAACTTTATTCATCAGAATTTACCCAATTGGATTCATGCAGCTGAAATGTATCCCACTGTCAATGGATATTGGAAGTTCCCGGCACTGGGCAACAATGAGTAAAACTTCTGGGAGAATTCTGATTCCACTTCTCCTGATACACAAGGACATTATTTGCTTCAGGGTGTACAGCATATAGTGAGATTTCAGGGTCATGAAATTGCCTTTCAACAGTGTTAATAAAGCCAAATTGCCTTCCAAAGTTCAGGCAATGATTTGCAGTATTTAACTGTTGCCAGTGACTCAGACATATAATAGTAGATACTCATGAGTCTGAGATCTGAGAATCAAGGTTCAAAGGGAGTTCAGACAAAAAAAATCCAAGACTCTTATCCCTAATAACCAGTGAAAAACCAGATGTGAGACTGTGGGAGTGTGGTTCAGGTGGTAGAACAACTTATTTAAAAAAAAAAAACAAAAAAAATAAAGCAGAAATGTGAGTCCTTGTGTTCAAGCTCAAGTCCTAGAAAAAAATATGTATATATAGTATTCAGTGGTTGGGCATTGGGACTCGAATACATCTCAGTGGTTCAGGAACACCAAGTAGACATAAGAAGAGTAGTTCAATTCTCAAGGCCACAAAACAACTGTAAAAACACTATTTTTTAAATATCACATTACATCTAGAAGGAAATGTAAATGTAGCATGCCTTTATCACTAGGCACTCTTTTTTTCCTTTAAAGCCTTAAGATCAATTTCTTATTGATTTTAATTGTTCATCTGGTTACTCAAACTCTACCTCTCTGGAACTGCGCAGGTTACATTCTCTTGTAACCTGCCTTGTTCACTAAGGTTTATTTTCATTTTTTATTCATGTCTTTCCTAGTATCCAATTAAAAACATGTGTTGGTAATGTTCTGTCTTTTTCCATACCAATCCACTACTCAATGTTCTGCCTCTGGTTTTATTTCCTCCTTTGAAATGGATCACAATATTGCATTTGTATTGTAATATTTCTAACCTGGAAGGTCATTTAATAACTTGTATTTCTGTTACTATATTTTGTAACTAAACTTTATCATGCTCCTGTAAATCTCCACTCTTCTGCCATTAGTTTTTTTGAAGATAATCATTGTTTTCAACTCCACATTACCACCAGTCCTCCTGCAAATTGTAGCATTATTATCTACCATTGCTCTACTCATAGTTTATTGCAATGACTGTTAAAATCCTCACCAAATTTCCATTGTAAATAATATAAACATTAAGAGGTCAAAATCTCTCCAATTTTCACATTAATTGATAAAAGAGATAACATGGCTTTCACTGAGATGGCATGATTTTCAGGTACAAAGGAAGAATAAATGGATTGGATTTTTCTCTTCTGCTATGAAATTGCTTCTATCCCAATCAGTCTGCTTAATGATTATACAAAAACCTCCTTGACAGCCTCAGATTTGATCTGTGCATCGGAGAAGCACTTTTAATTAACCTACATTTCAGAAATTTAAAATTAGAACATAAAAGATTATACTTCAATTGCAATGATCTTCTGTATCTTTCTTTTGTTCAATGAATAATTACTACTAGAATTTTTACCAAAATATTCACTTATCTTAGTCTATGAATACACTGATATCATCTGTTAACAAAGGAAGCTACATTCAAAATTCTTGAACTAACTTGAATTAATTCACTTTTAATTCTGGAACTAAATTTTAAAAACAATAAATCATAACGAAGTTCATCATTTATATTGCTGCTTTTTTCTAACTTACAATTTTTAAAAGGCAAATCTAGAAGTTTACTTTAATTGCTTACTTAATTTTACTTTTCTTTATTTCTTAGTGTCATTACTGTGAGTGATTCATGCTTGATGATTATTGTAAATGTCTTTGTAATTATAGCACAGTATTTTTCATTGAACTGGATGATACAAAAGTTAAACAAAACTTATCTTTTTCTCAAAAGGTTGTGACCCAAATATTTTCCACCAATTTCCATTTATTAATTTACTAAAGATTTGCATCACAAATAACACAAAGTAATTTTTAGAAGTTTATATTTTTCATATAAACTGAAAACCAATCTTTTTAAGTATTTTGTGTAAGTTATTCTCCCTACCTGCCTTATACTTGTAAAATGTGTAATTTATTTGAGAAATCTGATATTTTTATCTTCATATAAGGTAGTTTTCATCAAAACAGAAAACACATTTAAATTTTAAAAGTTAGGATGGTGTTTAGTATTAATGAAGCAATTTGGCACAGAATGAGACCATGAAAGAAAAGTGAACACATCTGTAAGCTTGTGCACATTCTAATCTTAGTGCAATTTAAGAAATGATGATTTGAAATTCCAGGTTTCCCTGTATGTTGAAATACTGAATGCTTTGCTGCTGCTGCTTTCTTCTTCTTCTTCTTCTTCTTCTTCTTCTTCTTCTTCTTCTTCTTCTTCTTCTTCTTCTTCTTCTTCTTCTTCTTCTTCTTCTTCTTCTTCTTCTTCTTCTTCTTCTTCCCCTTCATCTTCTTTTCCTTCATCTTCTTCTTCATCTTCTTCTTCTTCCTCTTCCTCCTCCTCCTCCTCCTCCTCCTCCTCCTCCTCCTCCTCCTCCTCCTCCTCCTCCTCCTCTTCCTCCTCCTCCTCTGCTTCTGCTTCTTCTACTGCTGCTTCTGCTTCCTCTGCTTCCTCTCTTTCCTCTCCTACCTCTCCTTCCTCTCCTCCTCCTCCTTCCTCCTCCTCCGCCTCCTCCTGCTGCTGCTGCTGCTGCGGCTGCTGCTGCTGCTGCTCCTCCTCCTCCTCCTCCTCCTCCTCCTCCTCCTCCTCCTCCTCCTCCTCCTCCTCCTCCTCCTCCTTCTTCTTCTTCTTCTTCTTCTTCTTCTTCTTCTTCTTCTTCTTCTTCTTCTTCTTCTTCTTCTTCTTCTTCTTCTTCTTCTTCTTCTTCTTCTTCTTCTTCTTCACCTTCTTCTTCTTCTTCTTCTTCATCTTCTTCTTTTCATTTTTTTAATTTAAATTTTATTTTATTTTATTTGAGAACATACTATACAGAGGGGTTACAATTACATTGGCAGGATAATGCATACATTTCTTACCAAGCATTGCAGCCTCCTCCTTTGTTTACCCTTCACCTCCCTTCCCAGCCTCCCCCATCCCCCCCACCCAGGCATACCCCCCTCCCCCCCCAGACCGACATTGTAAAGCTTGCTTTGACATGACATTTTGTAATTCTCCTTGTTCAGAACAAGGAAAAGATCCTTCAAGCTGTCAGGGAGAAAAGGGTAATCACCTATAAAGGGAAACCAATTAGAATCACCTCAGATTTCTCAGCAGAGAAAATCAAAGCAAGAAGAGCCTGGAATGATGTATGCCATGCCCTAAAAACAAACAACTATCAACCAAGAATACTGTACCCAGCTAAACTCTCCTTCATAACTGAAGGCCAAATAAAAACCTTCCACAGCAAAGAAAAATTGAAACAATACATCTCCACCAAACCAGCCCTACAAAAGATTCTTAAAGATGTCTTACACATAGAAATCCAACAAGACCACAATAAAGGCCAACAAACAGCACCCAAACTGAGAATCAAAGAACCATAGGAAGAACCCAGTTTTCGCAGCCCCCAAGAAGGTAGATAACATGGCAGGAACTCCCAAATACATCTCAGTCCTATCTCTTAACGTTAACGGACTGAATTCTCCAATTAAGCGCCATAGACTGTCTAGTTGGACTAAAAAACAAGACCCTTCTCTCTGCTGCCTGCAGGAGTCACATCTTGCCCGTAAAAACAAACACATTTTCAATTTTAAAGGCTGGAACAAAATCTACCAAGCAAACGGCCCTCATAAACAGGCGGGAGTTGCAATCCTAATATCAGATAAAATAGACTTCAAATTAAAAATCGTGAGAAGAGATAAAGAAGGTCGCTACATACTAATTAAAGGATCTCTCCTTCAGGAGGATATTACAATTCTAAATATCTATTCGCCAAACAATGGAGCACCCAAATTTATCAAAGATACACTACTTTCCCTCAAATCCCATATAGATCCAAAGACATTAATTGTTGGGGATTTTAACACACCACTCTTCACACTAGACAGATCAACTCGGCAAAAACTCAACAGAGAAACCGCAGATCTAAACAGCTGCATAGATCAACTAGACTTAACAGACATTTACCGAACATTTCACCCAGCAGCATCAGAATACACGTTCTTCTCAGCAGCACATGGAACGTTTTCTAAAATAGACCACATTCTAGGCCACAAAGCAAACTTGTCTAAATTCAGAAACTTTGAAGTTATACCCTTCATTCTCTCTGACCACAAGGGATAAAATTAGAACTCAACACCAAAAGCCACCAAAGAAAATCCGATATCACATGGAGGCTAAACAACACACTGCTGAATCAAGAGTGGGTCATGGAAGAGATTAGAAAGGAAATGCAAATGTTCATGCTATTCAACAAAAATGAACACACAAATTACCAGCTCCTCTGGGACACAACAAAGGCAGTACTCAGAGGCAAGTTTATAGCTCTGAGCTCCTACATCAACAAATTGGAGAGATCTGAAACTAACAATTTAATGACACATCTAAACCTCCTTGAAAAAGAGCAGCAAGATAAACCCCAATCCAGTAGACAGAAAGAAATAATCAAAATTAAATCAGAATTAAATGAATTAGAATCCAAAAAAACTATAGAAAGAATCAACAAAACAAAGAGTTGGTTCTTCGAAAAACTTAACAAAATTGACAGACCCTTAGCAAATCTTATCAGAAAAAGAAGAGAACACACCCAAATTAATAAACTCAGAGATGAGAATGGAAACATCACCACGGAAACAACCAAGATTCAGAACATTATAAGGGAATACTTCTCAAAACTTTATGCCAATAAGTTTGACAACTTGGCAGAAATGGACCTCTTCCTAGCAAATATTGACATGCCAAAACTAAACCAAGATGAGTTAAACTATCTTAACAGGCCCATATCAAGCATTGAAATAGAAACAGCAATAAGAGACCTCCCAGCTAAGAAAAGTCCAGGACCAGATGGTTTTACAGCGGAATTTTACAAGGCCTTCAAAGCAGAGCTCTCACCAATTCTCCTCCAACTCTTCAATGAAATTGAAAGAGAAAGCTCACTACTGAACACGTTCTATGAAGCCATCATAACCCTCATCCCACAATCAGGCAGGGACTCATCAAAGAAACAGAACTATAGACCGATTTCTTTGATGAACATTGATGCAAAAATTCTCAACAAAATTTTGGCCAACCGACTTCAACAATTCATCCAAACAATCATACACCACGATCAAACAGGATTCATTTCAGGGATGCAAAGCTGGTTCAATATACGCAAATCAATTAATATTATTCATCACATCAACAGGAGCAAGAACAAGAACCACATGGTTATCTCAATAGACGCAGAAAAAGCAGTCGACAAGATCCAACACCCCTTTATGATGAAGGTTTTGGAAAAATTAGGAATCCATGGAACATTCCTCAATACAATAAAGGCTGTATATGACAAACCTACAGCCAGCATTATACTCAATGGTGAAAAACGAATGCCATTTCCTCTTAACTCAGGAACAAGACAAGGATGCCCACTCTCTCCACTTCTCTTCAATCTAGTGTTAGAATGCCTAGCTACAGCAATAAGACAAGATGCAGACATAAAGGGGATCCAAATAGGGAAAGAAGAAATAAAACTCTCCCTCTTTGCAGATGACATGATCTTTTATTTAAAGAATCCCATAGACTCCACTCCCAAATTACTCAAGCTGATTAAAAACTTTGGCAAAATAGCAGGTTATAAAATTAACCCCCAAAAATCAATGGCTTTTCTGTATGCCAACAATGAGAAAAGTGTGGCTGAAATTACGAAAGCAACTCCATTTGTAATAGCCCCACAAAAAATAAAATACCTAGGAATTAACTTAACTAAAGAAGTGAAGGACCTCTATGATGAAAACTTTAAAATCTTGAAAAAGGAAATCAACACAGAACTTAAAAAATGGCAAAACCTCCCATGATCCTGGATTGGAAAGATTAACATCCTGAAAATGGCAATACTTCCCAAGGCTATCTACAAATTCAATGTTATACGTATCAAAATTCCAACCTCATTCTTCAAGGAAATAGAAGAGGCAATCCAAAAATTCATATGGAACAATTAAAGACCCCGAATAGCAAAAACGCTCCTTAACGGAAAGAACACTCCTGGAGGAATATCAATACCAAATTTCAAACTCTACTATAAAGGATAGTAATCAACACAGCTTGGTATTGGCATAAGAACAGACCTCAGGACCAATAGAATAGAATTGAAAACCCAGAAATGAACCTACAGACCTATATCCATCTAATCTTCGATAAGGAAGCTAAAACAATAGAATGGAAGAAAGACAGCCTCTTCAGTAAATGGTGCTGGCAAAATTCGTTAACTACATGTAGAAAACTAAAGCTAGATCCTTATATATCACCCTGCACCAGAATCAACTCCAAATGGATCAAAGACCTTGAACTCAAAGCAGACATTCTGAAAACATTACAGGATGGAATAGGAGAAACCCTAGGTCTCCTTGGCTCAGGCCGAAATTTTCTAAATAGAGACCCGGAAGCACAACAAATCAAAGAAAGGTTGGACAAATGGGATTGCATAAGGTTGCAGAGCTTCTGCAGGGCAAATGACAGAGCTGGCAAGATCAATAGAAAGCCCACGGATTGGGAGAAGATCTTTACTAGCCATACAACGGCCAAGGGTCTCATATCTAAAATATACTTGGAACTCAAAAAATTAAACCACCCAACAACAAATCCTCAAAGAAACAACTGCCCAATAAATAAGTGGGCGAAAGACTTAAAGAGAAGCTTCTCTGAAGAAGAAAGAAGGATGGCCAATAGACACATGAAGAAATGTTCAACATCCCTAGCCATAAAAGAAATGCAAATCAAAACAACATTGAGATATCACCTCACTCCAGTTAGAACAGCAAAAATCAAGGACTCTAACAACAACAGATGCTGGAGGGGATGTGGACAGAAAGGAACCTTACTTCATTGTTGGTGGGAATATAAACTTGTTCAACCACTTTGGAAAGCAGTATGGAGGTTCCTCAAAAGACTTCACATAGATCTTCCCTATGATCCAGCAATCCCACTTTTGGGCATTTACCCTAATGTCTACATACAAGACCACACTAAAGCTATCAGCACAACTATGTTTATTGCAGCATTATTTACCATAGCTAAGATATGGAACCAACCCAGATGCCCCTCAGTTGATGAATGGATCAAGAAAATGTGGTATATATACACAATGGAATTCTATGCCTCCATCAGAAAAAATGCCATTTCCGCATTTGTTAGGAAATGGAAAGGCTTGGAAAAAATTATATTAAGTGAAGTAAGCCAGGCCCAAAGAAACATAGGTCCCATGGTTTCCCTTATTTGCAATAACTAGTATAGGTATGAGTCAAGCTGAAAAGGTCAGATAATGTGATGTTAGGAAAACGAACCCTTAAATATGTATTTTAATGTTTTTTTTTCTTTCATGCATGTGTTTCTAACACATTTATAAGATTATTTCTTTGTTGCTTTGTATGTCCCTCCCCCACAGTGTAACCCCCGCTTTCACTATATTTGATGTCAGTATAACATGTGGAGGAGATGGGGACAAACAAGTCGTTTAAGGATTCAGGTGGACCTGTTACAAAAATGAGAAGTACAAAATGTCATGTCAAAACCAGCTTTACAATGTCACAATGTCGGTGTGGGGGGTTGAGGGGGGTATGATTGGGTGGGGGGGAGGGGGTAGGCTGGGAAGGGAATTGAAGGGTAAACAAAAGAGGAGCCTGCAATGCTTGGTAAAAAATGTATGCATTATCCTGCCCGTGTAATTGTAACCCCTCTGTACAGTATTTTCTCAAATAAAATAATATAAAATTTAAAAAATATCAAGTTTCCTTTCTCATGTTTCTATGTGTGGGGTGGCATTCCACAAAGGATCAAAAGTGTAACTGCAACTTTGACATGTTCGAACATGAGTTTACACTATCCTCTTAATGTGACTATATCCCAACTGAGAAAGAAGCAATTAAAAAACTCTCCTGGTGTGGTAAAAACTCTGGGGGGTCTAGAAATCAAATGCAAAATTGCTCTGGGGGGAGTCATTAAATCATGTAGGATTTAGAACGGGTAAATGAAAGACAGGTCTAGACTAAATTGAGGTTACAAGCTTAAAAATCAGAAATTGCAAAATCTGTGATAGGTGAATGTCAGCAGCTACAATCTCCAGGAGCACTCAAGCTTTGGGACTTAAAACATCAAAGTAAAGGAGGAGACCTTGAGATCCTAGAACATAGAAAGATGACAAATGTATGAGTACATACATATGGCCTGAGTTTGAAAACATTGTGGAAGGACAGAATCTTAAAGTATCAGATGTAGAGACCAACGAGGAAGCTAATGCACCCCCTATAGAGCCTCCAGAAGCCATGGTAATTGGTGTTAGCAATGACTGAAAAGCAAATAAAGATGACCTTAAAACTAATGAAAGTGACTGACAATTTAAAAATTGAGCAGTGTTCTCTCCACAATCCATTCAGAGAGGAGACCTCAGCTTCCCTACTCAAAAGAGGATTTAAGAGTCTATTACAGAGAGCGTAACACAGCAATTCTCCCATATGGAAGGAAAAGCGGAAGGTTCAGAGAGTAGACTGCTCCTAGTCATGTTAGGGAACATCAGCACTCCCAGTACACATGTTCTAACTGAGGAAAAGGTGACCGCCATTCAGGCAGGAAATAAGCTGTAGACATAATCTTCTTCACAATGCATAATATGTCCAAGGCAAAATGCAAAAGCTATCTGCAATAGATCATCATCAATGCTTTCTACAATAATCAATGCCAGCAACCTCATCCTTGGGCCAATGAAGCGATGGGAAATCATCCAAACTTGTACAAAGCTAACTATATCAAAGTCACAAGAGAAGCCACTGATGCAAAACAAAAATTAACTTAAATGAAATGTGAGGGGGTGGAAATCAGTAAGTATACTCAGAGAAAATAACTTTGGCTATCTTGCTATGGGTTGGATATATTTTGAGTGTATCTTCTAAAGACTCAGAGACAGAAAATGCTGGAACCTTCAGGAGGTGGTACCTACTGTGAGAAGAATGCTGGAGATGTTGCCTTTGGAGATTGTTTAAAGTGGTTCTCCTAGAACCATGAAGCTTTCCAGAGGATCGCTACCAAAGTCTTCCTGCTCTATGGCTTCTTTCTCATCAGGGGAACTTTCTCTCTCAAACACCTTCTTTCCATGATGTCCACCATACAGAGACTTTCTTCCAGAGGCTGGAAGTGAGGGGTTCAATCTTAAGTGTTCCAAAATGTTGAGCATTGGGTTATAAACTTCTCATCTGAGATATATTGTCATAGCAATGAAAAAAATATGAACTAGCAGAAACATTCAGTTCAAGGCAAGCGCTCTACTGCTTGAGCCACAGTGCCACTTCCGGTTTTCGAGTGGTTTATTGTAGATAAGAGTCTCACGGACTTTCCTGCCCAGGCTGGCATTGAACCGAGATCCTCAATATCTCAGCCTCCTGAGTAGCTAGGATAACAGACGTGAGCCACCAGCACCCGAGATGAGTGAACTTTTATATCTATGAATATACAATGTTGCATTAGATAAAGTATGTCAGATATATTTAAAATAGTTATATATGTATATTTATTGTGTATAATTTCCCTAAGTTATATATATGAATATTAATACCATTTTAATGGTTTCATATCATATGTATTAAATAATTTGTAATAAACACACTGAACATGTCAAGTGACCATATGCTTTGAATATTTATGATGAAATAATAATGAATGTAACGTGAAGACTTGTTACATTCCCGATTTCAAGGATAGAGTATTCCATTTTTCTGCTCCCAAGGCTGACACTATTTGTACCCTTATCTTAGGTTCTACCTTGGGTTAAGGAAGTACAGTCTGTAGCATGCATGGAAGTATGCCATGTAATTGGCTCATTATCTGATAATGTGCATTAGACAGAATAAAGTTTGTTCACAAACTCTAGCTGGTCATGATTCTTACAAGTATTTTGCTACATAAAGTAACATCAAATGTACCAGAAGCTGATCCTAGAAAATGACTAAGCATAATGTGAGTGCTTGAACAGTAATAGACCTGCTTTATATGTGAGTAAATCATGGTACAACTTTTCTCTTGTATCAGGCTGGCTGATACTTTCCCAGGGCTATGCTGTAGATTGTGACTTTCTAGCTACTTTTCTTTCCTATCATTTCCCCCTCATCTTTGCCTAGAGCTCTCTCATTGTTATTTCTCCTCTCTGTATCAGAGAATGGAATTCCAAATCTATTGAAAGCATCATTTAAATGGAAACATATATTTTTTGACGAAATAACAAATACGAAGAAATATACTAGTAATGACCCTGCTCTGAAATAAATTCTTCAGGGAAAGAACAAAGATCAAATGGAAAATGTGATCCTATACAAAAGAATCTAATGTGTTGTAAACTTGTTGATCATTGTATACATAGGGTTGTTGGGCCTTCTTTTTATTAGTTTATAATAGTGACACAGCAAGGAGATTTACATTTTACCAGGTCTTTTATAAAACTAGTAGAACATGAAAAGTTACTGGAATTGAAAATTAAACAAAATATATAGAGATTGCTCATATATTATCCTTTCAATAAATGAAGATCCTCTCTCATTACTACCACCATGCATGCACTAGTTAAGCTACGAACATGAAGACAAAGTGCTGAGATCAGCCACCTCTGAGTGGAAGGACATTTTCAGAAGTGTTAGTAATCATGACAGGGACAGCCTGACTGATCACAGCAGTGCACATGGTGGTCGACAAGAAGAAAAAGAGAGACAGGGATAGGAGGAGGACAAGAGTGATCCAAGAATCTCTTTCTAGCTACATGAACTACTTCCTCCAGCAAGGTCCTTATACCTATTCTTCACCAAGACTCAATACTATCAAGGAATTAAGACACTGATTAGGCCAGAGAACTCAGAATCAACTGGACACCAACACACATCTCCTTATAATGTAACACTTCACCCTTGGCTTCTTAAAACGTATTGTTCCTGCCTCATAATACAAAATGTATTTAGTTCCTCTATACACATTTCTGTAAGCTTGACAGTTCCAAAATTGCTCAGAAGCTCAAACTGAAAGTGTTTTTTCTGAGACTCAAGATAAACTTTGGAGAAAAAAAATATACTTCCAAAACCTAATGGAACAGAGTGACCATTTCTTTCCAAATAGTAAATTAACAAGGAAGGATAAGAACAAAAACAAAGCAAAGCCCCCTATACCTACATTTCCAGATCCAGAGTACATGATGTCTTGATGTGAGGTCAAAGATGCTTTAAGCTGGACACTGGTGGCTCATGTCTGTAATCCTAGCTACTCAGGAGGCTGAAATCTGAGGATCTTGGTTCAAAGCCAGCCCAGGCAGGAAAGTGGGTAAGACTCATTCCTAATAAACACCCAGAAAACCAGAAGTGGTGCTGTGACTCAAGTGGTAGAGCACTCACCTTGAGCTGAAGAGCTGAGGAACAACACCCAGGCCCAGAGTTCAAGCTCCATAACTGACAAAAAAAGCTTTCATACCACCACTCATACAGATTGACCTTCTGAAGCCACCTGGCCTCTATCCTGGATGGGCTGCACTTTCTATTTTTTTCCACTTCCCTTAGTGTCTGTTTCCTGTTCCTGGAATTTCAAAATCTTTTGCTCTCAATTTCTGGATAAGGGCTGGGAAGGTGGCTCAGTGGTAGAGCGCTTGCCTTGCATGCCTGAGGCCCTGGGTTCAAGGCACCACATAAGCAAAAAGAAAAAAGCCAGAAGTGGCACTGTGGCTCAAGTGGTAGAGTGCTAGCCTTGAGCTGAAGAGCTGAGGGACAGCGCCCAGGCCCAGAGTTCAGGCCCCATGACCAGACCCCCCTAAAAAAATCAATTTCTGGTTAAGAGTCACCCTGAGATTCATATATCACCCTCTGAGAGGATCCTTGAAGGAAATCTAACATGGCTACACATTACCTTTTTTTTTGAAATCTCAGTCGAAAATTAATTGACCCCATTAATATCCCATACTATGTATCTGAAAAACTAGAACTATGTGGACAAGTCTTGCCACAGTCTTGAGCAGTTAACAGTGTTCTCTGAGCCATGTCTGTAGGTACCTCTCAACGTCTGTATGTAAACTCAGGAAAATGCTTTGGTAGATGGCTGTACATAAGCCTGCCACTATGGTTACTCTCTCTTCTCAAGGGAAAGTGCAATCGTTATTTAATACCTGAGATTCTCTAAGGACATTTTTCATATTGCTTCAAGGAAATGTGCTTCACTTCAGTTTAATGTTGGATTCTCTTTAAAAACCATGTGCTCTTTGTTCATGATCTTAACTTTCTCCTTTCTGGCCAAACTGCATTTTTTACTTATTTATTTTCTTCCATTTTTCCTCTTGGCTTTTCCTCTAGTTTCTCACTGTCAAATTAATCAGGAATAAAAGCATCATGGCCTAAATGCGGTCATGAAATTTCCTCCTGCAAATTAATTATGGTTGCCTTTCAACACAGCTTCTAACAAAGTTTAAGGGCACAGACAAAATATAGACAAATTCTATTCCAGACTTTAACACAAATGATCTCTAATAAAATTCCCCGTAGAGTTCTTGTTTCCATCTGAAATCTCATGTGCATTGTCCACATTCTCATTAGCTTGTTGGTCTTTTGAACTCAACAAAATATTTCCTTAAGCTCTTCTTGCAACATTTGAGGCTTTCTCCAAACCCTTCCAAATTCCTCACACAAACCCTGTCCAAAGGCTTAAGAAAGTTGCAGTCAGGTTTGTCGCAGAAACAACCTAACTACAAATATTAATTCTGTGTGTTATTTTGTCTATTCACAGATATGGAGAAATTTCCAGATAATAGCAATCAAAGCTAGCAGGGTTTTATTTTGATGTATCTTTCTATAGTGAAAATAATTATGGTGGGGGGGGCAAGCCAGAAGAAAACAGTTACACTGCAGCAGACAGGAAGCAGGGAAAGGGAGAGAAGAGGGCCTTCTTTCTTCTGCTACATCACAACCTTTACTTTTGATTTCATTCTAATACTACTATCATATTATGATTCCACCAAAGCATTAAATCACATAAAATCTAATCATCTGTGGAAACACCTTCACAGAGTCAGAAACTTACATGTTTGTTAATCCAATTGACTACTAAAACTGATCACAACCAATTCAGTGATTGGACAGATCATTGTTCCATATAGTCTATTTATTGCATTTCACAACTGTTTTGCATTCTATCAGTTTAGATAATTTTATAATGTCACATATCACCAACTATAATGATATTCATGGTATTTTAACTGCCATACAATCCTGGATGTTGCATCTTTTCATCCCTGTCTCCCTACCTCCACTGAGCTTTTAATTTTCTCCATAGTTATACAATTTGAATAATTTTATGTGGTTGCAATCAGAGGTTATGTGTCATTTTGAGATTAGCTTAGATCACAGGGTGACGTGCATATATGAATTTTCTACACTATTTTGAGGATTGGAGAACTCAGTGTTAAATTTCTAAGTAGTATATCATCATACAGATATATCATAGTTTATTGACACATTGAACTTGTTTCTAAAGTTTGGTGTGAACAAAGCAAGCACACACGTATATGCAGTTGGTGACTTTGAATAAATACTGAGCAGTGGGATTGCTACATCGTAATGTAAGACTGTGTTTAAGTTTAGTGAATCTCATGTGCTGTGCTCTAAACCATACTGGTTGTGTATTTCCTTTAACACCAACTATGAAAGTCAGTTTTTACAGCTCATCCTTACTAGAACACATTGTTACTTATGAGATTTTGGCTACTCTAAAATATATCTAGTGTCTCAAGGCTGTTTCCCTAGTTATATATTTGAATTACCTTATTAATTGTGACTATATGTTCTCTAAGCATTTTATCATTCTTTTTAATAACATGTCTTTTCCAATATTTTTGTTTGAACAAATGTGTTTGTATTTAGAGATAGTTTATATAAGCAAAAAAGCCTTACTGTTCACTGAACTAGACACTTTTGAAAAGCTTCATTCAAAGATAAATTACTAATAGCCATGTAGTATTTAAGTCTCTAGTGGTCAAGGATTTGTGTGTGTGTGTGTGTGTGTGTGTGTGTGTGTGTGTGTGTGTGTGTGTGTGTGTGTGTGTGTGTGTGTGTGCACGGGCACTACCCTGTGCTACTCTCCAGGCCTGAACTCCTATCTTTGATACTATCTGGTCTTCTCTGCTCCAGGCTAGTATTTTACCACTTGAGCCACAGCACTACTTCCAGCATTTTGGTGATTAATTGAAGATAATAACAAATGGTGAGACAAAGGACAGAGGGAAACCCAATGTAACAAATACTCACGAAATAATATGGCAGAAATGAACTTTACCACATGGGAAGAGAGGGATGTGGGGAGAGAAAATAGGAGAGAAATAAAGGAGGGCATAACAATGTTCTTCAACAAATATTACTTTATATTTTAAACTGTAAGCATTCTGTACCTCACCTTGACAATAAAATTAAATTAAAAACAAGAACCTCACAGGCTGTCCAGATTAGGCAGACTTTAAACCATGATCCTGTGATCATAGCCTCTTGTGTAGCTAGAATAACAGACATTGAGGCCCAGTCCCCTGCAAAGCATTTGGGTTTTATTTACATCATTTTTAACTCATTCAAATTTATTTTGTCATTTACCTTTATTTAATATGCCACCTACTGACAAAATTATGTGATTTGTGTTAAAATTTTACAAATACTATTCTAATGTTTTATAAATCTAAGTTTTATCATTTAAATATTTTTTCTAAATTCTGATATTTTATAGACACTTTTTGTCATATTTTATTTTCCCATATAAATAATTTTATGTGAACTCATTACAATTTTAAAAATTTAAACAATACAATGAAAGTAAAAAATATTATTTAAATCCATTTATATGTAATCCCCGATGCTTCTCTTTATACAGTGCAAATATCTTCATCAGTTAGCATTTCAATTCTGCATAAAGAACACCTGTGATGACTTTTTGAATAAAATTTGTTCAAGAGTTACCTGTAAATTTTCTCTGAAGTCTGAAAAATTTGGAAACCATATTTTACTGTACATAATAAATGTATTATTTTAGGAAATGTATGCAATTTGAAAAATGCTTTCATCTTATATTCATTTTTGTTTTCCTTCTTATAAGTTATTAGTCACTTATGTTGTTCTACTCTACATAGTTAATACTTCTACACTAATATTTTATCTATTTAAAATTTGTTGTTTGAAATAATTCATTGATGATATTTTAGAGGTAATTTTATTTATATATATTTTGAATTTCTGCTAATTATCTTGGATAGAAGATTAATATTTGGAATTTGTAGAGATGCCCTAGTCTGCTTCATTTGTCATTTTCCTTTGTATTTCTTTTCAATAGATATTGTAGTTGCTCTTTGTGTGTAAATATATATATATATATATATATATATGCTAAAATTCATTGGCTCTTTCACTTCTGATACAGTCCACACAGGAAGTCTTCAAACTAAAATGAAAGAAAAATATAAACCAACTAAAAGTTTATAATTTCAAAATTATAACTAAAATAATTATAATTCATTTAAAATTATCTTAAAATATTGTAAAATGATGTACATGGGTCTGCATAAGTCAGGTTATGAGTACATTTTCTTATGAACACTGTCATCTTCTCCCTCATTCTCTCACTGTTTTTCCCCACAGATTCCCCCCTACCCCAAGGTGCCCAGCTCATTCCAAACACAGTGTCTAGTGAACATCACAGCTGAATTGTATCATGCTTTGTCACACCATTTCTGTAGTCCCGTTCCCCTCTCGAAATCAAACTTATATATAAGCCAAAAGTTACAGAAATAAAAAAATGACAAAAAACATGCTTAAAGAGTTAAAAAAGTATTCAATTCAGCACGAATAATATATAAAAGTGAAAGGTACGTGAAATTATTAATTTGCTTCTAGTCTATCTTTTAAAAATAGAGAATAGAATTAAAGTATAAGAAATAGCAGAAGATATATTTTCTAAAATGTCATATAAAAGATAAGTCTATAAATGTTTTAAAATCCATGCAGTTTTAAAATCCATGAATACAAAACAACAGTAAAATATTTGGGGGAAAAAAGAGAAAAATTCTAAAATTTCTAATTTTAGATATGCAATTATAAACCTAGATCCTTATATATCACCCTGCACCACAATCAACTCCAAATGGATCAAAGACCTTGAACTCAAAGCAGACACTCTGAAAACATTACAGGATGGAATAGGAGAAACCCTAGGTCTCCTTGGCTCAGGCCGAAATTTTCTAAATAGAGACCCGGAAGCACAACAAATCAAAGAAAGGTTGGACAAATGGGATTGTATACGGTTGCAGCGCTTCTGCAGGGCAAATGACATAGCTAGCAAGAGCAATAGAAAGCCCACGGATTGGGAGAAGATCGTTACTAGCCATACAACGGCCAAGGGTCTCATATCTAAAATATACTTGGAACTCAAAAAATTAAACCACCCAACAACAAATCCTCAAAGAAACAACTGCAAAACACTTAAAGAGAAGCTTCTCTGAAGAAGAAAGAAGGATGGCCAATAGACACATGAAGAAATGTTCAACATCCCTAGCCATAAAAGAAATGCAAATCAAAACAACATTGAGATATCACCTCACTCCAGTTAGAACAGCAAAAATCAAGAACTCTAACAACAACAGATGCTGGAGGGGATGTGGACAGAAAGGAACCTTACTTCATTGTTGATGGGAATGTAAACTTGTTCAACCACTTTGGAAAGCAGTATGGAGGTTCCTCAAAAGACTTCACATAAAACACCCCTATGACCCAGCAATCCCACTTTTGGGCATTTACCCTAATGTTTACAAAAAAGACCACACTAAAGCTACCAGCACAACTATGTTTATTGCAGCATTATTTACCATAGCTAAGATATGGAACCAACCCAGATGCCCCTCAGTAGATGAATGGATCAAGAAAATGTGGTATATATACACAATGGAATTCTATGCCTCCATCAGAAAGAATGACAATTCCGCATTTGTTAGGAAATGGAAAGGCTTGGAAAAAATTATATTAAGTGAAGTAAGCCAGGCCCAAAGAAGCATAGGTCCCATGGTTTCCCTTATTTGCAATATCTAGTATAGGTATGAGTCAAGCTGAAAAGGACAGATAATGTGATGTTAAGAAAACGAACCCTTAAATATGTATTTTAATTTTTTTTTCTTTCATGCATGTGTTTCTAACGCATTTATAAGATTATTTCTTTGTTGCTTTGTATGTCCCTCCCCCACAGTGTAACCCCCGCTTTCACTATATTTGATGTCAGTATAACATGTGGAGGAGATGGGGACAAACAAGTCGTTTAAGGATTCAGGTGGACCTGTTGCAACAATGAGAAGTACAAAATGTCATGACAAAACCAGCTTTACAATGTCTGTGTGTGTGGGGGAGGGGGGTATGATTGGGTGGGGGGGGAGGGGGAGGCTGGGACGGGAGGTGAAGGGTAAACAAAGGAGGAGGTTGCAATGCTTGGTAAGAAATGTATGCATTATCCTGCCCATGTAATTGTAACCCCTCTGTACAGTATGTTCTCAAATAAAATAAAATAAAATAAAATAAATAAAAATAAAAAATGTGTAAAACATATTGAGTTACAGTTAAAGAAAATATTAGAACAAATAAATAAATTGGGCAACTTATTTATTTCAGAATGTTTAAAATAGCACATCCAAATAAGTGTGAATTTCAAATAAATGAATATAAGTTTCAAATAAAAGTATACTAAAAATTGAAAAAAATATGCAGTTATTTTACTTAAATAGTATATCTACCGACTGTATCAGCAAATTCAAGGGAATAATAGAATTACCTCTCTAATAATAATTAATTTCTAATGGATTAAATCAATAATTATTGAAATATTTCTCCAAAATTAAAGCAATATTTGAAAACACTAAAACTGGAGATACTGTTTATTATCTTGCCTACACAAAGTACAGTTTTATAGAGTGAAGAGAAATGATCCATGCCAGATATGAAAATTAAAAACCTGTACTTTGATAAGGAATGGAATATCAGTGGAGACAAATTTTGTAATTTCAACTCCATGGGTCTATTAGATGAATGGATGGATAGAATGAATTTAAATTAGACATTGATCAGTTAACAGATATCTACTAAAAGATATGAGAAACAGAGCAGTATAAATGGAATAAAAAAATACCTCCTTCATCATATTTTAAAGTAGCTTAGCTTAAAAGGGATGAGGTTGTCTGACTTGAAAAAGGCCATTCATTTTCTGGTTTGTGAAAGGTAGAAATTCAATGCCCAGGTGACTAACATCTTAAAGAAAGTGAACATGAAAGAGTTTGAAACCAACCTTATTTGGTGGGTTAGATTAAAATAAAGTGTATTTTAAATAGTTGGCAATATACAAGCAAGAGAAAATGGAGGAGTAAAATGCAAGTAAAACTATCACCGATCAACTGAAATTATGCTCCAAAATGGTTCATTCAGGAGCTTCTCTTACATGCCTATTTGGCAGCATTTTAGTTAATATTCCAAGTACATTTTATTTTTCCATTTGACACACAATTATTTAATTCTGTTAAGCTATTTTATGAGTAGAATTAACTCTTAATTTCCACTTCTTGATAGGTTATTGCATCATGACTTTGTGGTAATAGAGCACTGATGGCATTTATTTTTGTACTCATCATTTTTGAGGGGTCTCAAGCCCTCAATAGCATCTTATTAACATCCTCTATGTCTCATACACGCCATGATACAAAGACATTAAATAAAAGATCTATGAGTTAAGAACACAGTTTCTGAGCAAGGCAAATTAGATAAGCTAGTTACAAGAGAAGGTTTAATCAGGCTTCAGGCAACATGGAAGATGTTATCATTTTAATGCTTCATTGCATTATTTGTTCAATGTACTTAAAGAAAAACTTAGTCATTTCTTTGTTTTTCAATATAATTTTTATTGTGAAAATACCATACAGAGAGGTTACAACTACATGAACAAGGTAATGAGTACATTTCTTTTTTTTTTTTTGGGTCCGGTCGTAGGGCCTGAACTCTGGGCCTGGGTGCTGTCCCTCAGCTCTTCAGCTCAAGGCTAGCGCTCTACCACTTGAGCCACAGCACCACTTCCAGCTTTTTTCTTTTTGCTTATGTGGTGCTGAGGAATTGAACCCAGGGCCTCGAGCATGCAAGGCAAGTGCTCTACCACTGAGCCACCTTCCCAGCCCATGAGTACATTTCTTATCAAGCATTTTTGCCTTCTCCTTTGTTTTCCCATACCATCCCTTTGTCATTTCTTGATTATGCAATGAAGTTTTACTCTAAACTTTTGAAAATAGTTTACTTTTGTTTTTGAAAATAAAAATGTTGACATTCAAATAAATGGCAAAAGAACAAGGTATAATCTTCTGAAGAAACTCAGGAAACTATTTTCTAAACTAAAATTGTAATGTTGAAACCTTTCCTTTTCTCTTGTATGCTTCTGTTGTTTCACATATTTTTCTCCATTTGCAAGTTCACATGTTAGAAAATAGTCCGTGTCATCATTCTGAAGCTTAACTTTCTACTGTTTGAAACCAGGTCACAAGTAGGATTGAGTAGGTCACAAGTTGGTCATGCAGTAGTGAAAAACGCTTAGTGTTCTAATTTTAACTTTTGGCTTAATAATTTGATAATAAAACCAAGTGTAATTATACCTTAATGTCATATCATATATATTTTAATCTCATAAACATTGTATGGTAAAACAAAGTTGTAGTGAAAATAAAAAGAGTGTTTCAAGTGTAACATGGGAAATGAGGGTTTCTAGGAAGGAAAAATAAAACAATCACTAAAAGATACATAAATATAATTTCTCAATTGTAGTACAACTCCAATACCTTCTCTTTTAAGATTAATTTTCTGTTTCTTGAAAATATTTAGTAGAATGGTTGCACAGTGATTTTACAAAGTGGGTAAATTAATGACACAAGAATTATTTTTAATTCTAGATATTCTCCAAAAATACATGAAAGAAGAAAACTTTTTGTTCAAAGTTGAGATAAAATATTTAGTTAACTTATTTTTTTCATTCAGAAGTTAATAAAAGTATATAAAATGGTTATCAGAACATACTAATTCTGGTAACAAGCTATACTAACATGTACTTGTGCATATGAAAGCTTTAATTTTGATTTTCATATTCAATTACTTTTCTTAAATTTAATATTGCATTAATAGTTTAAAAACATATCTTAGTAACTTATTTTCCTTGATCTATATGAAATTACCAAGCTTGCTGCAGAAATAATTCAAATTCCATAGAAAAATTTTCATCAGATGTGATGCATTATCTGTGAAAATAATTAAAACCAAATTTTAAAAATGTGAGGGGACATACAAAAAAGAGGTAAATTTTAAAAAAGAACCTTAAGATACTTGTTTTCATTACCATTCTTCAGGTCTGAATTTATAAATGAAAAAATGCAGAGTTGGAAACAGTGCAAACTATTAGAGTATTAGATATTAGGTGGCAAATTTCTTTCCTGTCTTTGGAGAACAAACAGTGTATTATCAGAAAGAATGACATTGCCCCATTTGTTAGGAAGTGAAAAGACTTTGAATAAATATATTAAGTGAATAAACCAGGCCCAAGGAAACATAGGTCCCATGGTTTCCCTTATTTGCAATAGCTAGTATATATCTGGGACAAGTAGAAAATGTCAAAAGCTATATACATATGACCAGATAAGATGAAGTTGAGCAAAATGAACCCTAAGATAGGGACACAAATGGTTGCATCTTTCTTGCTATTGTTTTAATGTATTTATAAGGTACTACATGATTGTTTTGTTGCTTTGTATGTCCCTCCCCCTGTTTTTACTGTATTTGATGTAGGGCTAACTTGGGGAGGGGAAGGGAAACAACAAAGTGTTTAAATAGGGATACAGGCTGACATATTGCAACAATGAGATGTGCAAGACATTATGGTGAAAAATGAACTTTACAATTTAAGTAGGTGGGGGAGTATAGTTGTGGAGGTGGGAGGGAAGGGATGGTGGGGGAAAAACAAAGGAGTAGGCAACAATGCTTGATAAGAAATGTACTCATTACCTTGTTCATGTAACTGTAATCCCTCTGTACAGTATTTTCACAATAAAAATATAAAAAAGAAAGCTTATGGGATGATCTCAAATTGTCAGTGTGCATATAAATGAAGTAGGAATATGATTCTTTTTTTTCCTTTACCAACATTTCCTAGTCTGACTCATTTGGACACTTCCAGGCCAAGAAAGTACATTGTGTTTCAAAAAAACTTGCAATTGTCTTGTGATGTTCTGGTACCATGGAGCAGTTATACACCTGGAAATACCCAGCTCCAGATGTAAAAACACCATATCTATATAAAAACAAACTATATTGAAAATAAAATGTTGCTAGAAAAATTGAATGATAAGGTACCTGCAGAGAATGAGTCTTGGAATATACCAGTGACATTAAAATATTCAGTAAATCCAGACAGAAAAAACCTGGCACTTAATGCGTACATCAAATGTCAAATAATGGTTAGCAATTTGTCTTGAATCTTTGCCTCAGAGCACATTGATTTATTGTTTTAAATGCACTTAAGGTATTTTCCCCAGGAAGGAGTGGTCTCAGGGCCTCTTACTTGCTAAGCAAATGCTATACTGTTTTAGTCACACATCAAGTCCTAGGCTATTTTATACAATGAGATGTACCCAACTATAGTTAAACTTTTACTACTATGACTCTTAGAAAAAAGATGATAATAAATTTCCTTGAGAATTATTCAGGCAAAAATAAATATAAAGCTTCCTAAATCTGCCCAACTAATCGTGCCTATAGATTTAGTGATTTAGGCTGCCTATTTTGTGCTACAATAGAAAATACGGTTATTGTCCTATGTATTCATATATTTTACTGATTTCTCCCAAGAATACTTTCTTCTAGAGTATGATCTTATTCAATCAAAAAGAAATTGCCCATTATCTGAACACTAAACCCTAGTTCTTTGACTGTGTATCTTTAACAAACAAAATAGAAAGCACATTGTCAAAGTATTTTACAATAAACTTACCTTATTTGTAAGAATTATTGGATGACATTTTCATGAAGGATAGCCAAAAATAAATGAATAAACCAAAAGAGATTTCAAAAACGAAAATTTAATTTTTGTTAAATTTTTGTACATTGCCCATGTAGAATGCAGCTTAGTTGATACAGAGAAGCTCTGTCAGACCTGCACAGCTCTCAGCCAGCCCCGCACTCTTATCCTCTGTGTTTACACCGTTGTGTGACACTGGAGAATTTCATTGTCTTTAATTCTGTAAATATCTGCCCCCACAAAGGAAAATATGAAAAAAGCAAGGTAAAATTTATGCAAATTTCTCCAAGCAAAAAGGGATACATCCATAATGTGTTTGAGAACATGATGAACTGAAATTTTAAAATGGTTGAAAGATATTGTGCACTATGTGCTGAATTATGGGGGGAAAACTGAATCAAGAACTTCAGTAGAGTGCTAAACTAGAAGTCCCCAGAACATTCACAGATTTTCAGTACAGCAATCTCATTAGGTCCACGTACCCACTATACTGGGTCATGCCAGTGCTTTTGAGGATCATATCATAGACAAGAATCAACCATCGCAATGATGACTGTGTATTTAGTATGCAACAAAATAATTCTCTATCTTTTCAAAAATCTTCTTAAAAATAGAAATGTACAATTTGTATCTATCTTCTAAAAGTGCATAATTAAAGTGAGCCAGCATTTAATAATTTGTTGGAGTGAGACAAGGGTCAAAACTTGAATTAGCTCTTCTTTTAACCTCCAGAGTTGGCATGATTTGCTTGCTAAAGTCCTCATCTTATTCTTCTACATTTGCACTGCAGCCAGGTTAGACTAGGGTTAGGTTGTACTTCACAAATTCAGCAGTTTTTGTTATATGGAGTGTTCACTCAGGTATTTCATTCTGAGATCCAGGTCTTTATTTATATTTCTAGCTTTAACACATTCTTGAGAAATAATTAATATTCATTAAACTATGTTGAACAATAATAATAGATGAACAACATATTTTATTGAAATATATTACATGTTGGAAATTATCTTAGATATATATGTAGTTATAAGTGTATGTGTTATCTATTTTTGATCTCTCTAACTACCTATACCTGTCAATCTATCTATCATCTATATATCTACCAGTTATCTAGAGGAATGTTCTAACCAGAATTTTTCTTAGAAATACAATTTATACAAACTATTAATTGCAAGGGGAGAAGGAAAAGAAAGTAAAATGAAAAGCTATAAATGAAGGTAAAATGGGGACTATTAATAATTACAGTACATGAAGGTTTCTTGAGGAAGATTGAAAAAATCCAATAATTTAGAAATTTTTTCTGAAAAAATTTATAAAGTTGGAAAATCAGAGTTCTCAGACTTGATTTGTTTCTTTAAGGGAAGCTCTTAGAAGGAAATTCTCTGCAAGTTTCTTCATCAAAATCATCTATTCCATAAGTTCAACAGGTAAGAGTTCTCTATTAAAAATAAATCCTGTTTCACATGTTAAATTTACTCATTACTTGTCACAAAAATATTGAAATGTATTAGAAATTCAAGTTATTCTAAAATGTACATATTTTAAAACTTTTGTTTTTATCAGTTTTACCATCTTTCTCCAAATCACATTATTCTTTGTCCTAATAAAGTCATAGTTCATCTACAAATGAGGAATGAAATATTTTTCATTTATTTTTCATTTCATTTTATATTTCATTTATTTCATTATTTTCTTTGAAAAATTAGAAGAAGTTAGAATTTATAACTCACCTCATAATGTCCCTGAACCAATGTGTGGTCATTTGTTAAAGGCTGGATATTATGTTTTTGTGATAATAGTCATATTCTTCTGTTGTGAATACTAGCCCCTTGAGAATGCAGCATTTGAAATGTGGATAATAAGTCTGCATAGCTAATTTAAATTTTTCATTGTAGTTTATTCAAACATAAAGAACTCCACTTGGCACTTAGCTGAGAGATCAGAAATTGCCACCTGGTATTCTTTCTTTCTTTCTTTCCTATTCCCTACTTCTGCTATGTCTTGATCTCTACTCTTTTCTCGCCTTTTCTTACTGATGCTGATTGAATCTAGCTACTTTTTCATATCATAAGCTTATTTCTACTCTGATTCTAGCTATCGTTTTAGAGCACAGACTTAGTTCTGATTTGGAGACTAGCTATGTTTTCTAATTATAGAGTCGTTGGCTTAACTAAGGGAAACCATAAACTAGGTACTTCAGGTGTAAGCATCAGGGACAGGTTCTTTTCATAACATTACCTTTCCTGGAAGCATGTCCGTGGAATGCTGACTGAAGCTGTTTGAAACTTTCACTCATTCAGTTGTGACCAACTCTGAGGGGATGTATTCCACACTCACACACTTTTTCTCCCTATTACTGTTGAACTCTACAAAAATCAGACCCTTCAAGGCACTTTCAAGTCCATGATTCTTCAAATGAGTTGCAAGCAAGGATATCTTACATGGCTTTAATCTTGTGCAATGTAATCTTTTGTCATCTGCCTTCAGGTCTTTTTTTAATTCTTAATTTTTTTTATAATTTGACCTAGTTACTTATTGATCTTATAGGTTTTATATAGTCTTGCCTTTCAGAGAAGATATCTATTATTATATGTTTTAAATCTTATCAGGTAGTATTAAGTTGACCCCAAAATTTGATTTATATAGACATCACTCAACTTACAGCAGTGAGCTCAATACCAACATCTTAAAATCAATTTTATCAGCCATTTCTTTATTAAAAACATCAGTTTGAACAACTAATCAGTTATAAAAATATGTTCATAAGATTTAAGCAACTACCATGACAAATTATAACAACTTAATAGAGCACAAAGACAGGAAAAAGAGAATTGAAAGATGACTTGCACATTCTTTGCATCAGTCCAACAAAGTATAGACAGAATGAAGCTCTAGGTGAAGAAAGAAGAATGAAATAAGCCATCCCAACGAACTGTGGCACAGGCTGGTATCAACTGGTCTACTTACCCAGTCACATACTCATCTTTGTGGCCCCAGATTTTAGTACTGTCCCATGTCCAGTCAACTGATGTGGTCTTCACATTCAGGCCCATCTACACATCCCACTGCACTTCATCTCCATACACCAAGAAAGCCCCCTTATCAACATGTAAACATGCCTGGAGATATAAGAGTTCGGTGCTCCACTAATTAAAAGAACTGAAAACAGAATGAAAATGAAGTGGGAAAACCATGCTAACTCTAATTAGCAAAAGATGGCAAAAAGCATGATTGGCTGTAGTTATGTTACTCAATAAATATTTTAAGTCAAAATCATCTGAGAAGAAAAATAAAAGTCAATTTATAATTATGAAGTGGTTTATTTACAAGATGATATAACAGTTATAGCAATATATTCATATATATGTATATCAAATAATAAAAATTTAAGCAACCATGAACTGATCTTCAGGAAAAAGTTTATAGCAATACACCAATAGTAGGAAAATTCAGTGCCTCAATCTACAACACATGGATATTCAGACAGAAAGAAAAAAATGAAAGAAAAAAGAAAGAGAGAGAGAGAGGAGGGAGGGAGGGAGGGAAGGAAAAAGGAAGGAAGGAAGGAAGAAAGGAAGGAAGGAAGGAAGAAAGGAAGGAAGGAAGAAAGGATGGAAGGAAGGAAGGAAGGAAACAAAATGAGTTAGCAACATTACAGACTACATAAAATTTAAGAATATATGTACACCCCATCCAATAGCAAAAAGTATATATGAGTCTATACATATAGGATATTCTTCAAAATAGAAAATATTTAATGACACCAATCTTCAAAGAACAATGTGGATTAAAATAATATGTATCCATAATTATCATCGTTATAAATTTTACATAATTTTGTACTAATAATAGGGAATTTTAAAAATTCATTCATATTAATAAATTAAGCAGTACAATCTTAAACAATGAATCAGAGAAGAAATAACACTAATAAATATTGACAAATATAAATACATAAACACAATATACTAAAGTTGTTAAAGGCAGCTTAAACACTTCTGAGATGTAAGTATTGAGTCATGCATGTGTATATTCTAGTTGACAAGAACAAAATCTATACACATAGGAAAAAGACGGCCTCTTCACAAATAACATTGTGTAACTAATAGTCTACAAAATGAGAAATGCTAGTCTCTTCATTAAAACCATTGCGAAAATAATTGTCCACTATGCAAAAAAGATTGAAAATAAAATATTCCCATAGACTACAGGCAAATTTAAGTTGAAATTAATTAATATATTAACTGAAAGTTATGACAATTATAAAAGTCCTATAAGACTAAACAGAGAAATCCTCTTGACATTCTTTTTCACAATGATATTTGGGGTATGATTTCAACAGCCCAAGTGACAAAGTAGAGGTAAATAAATGAAAATATTTTCACAGATGTAAGCAAATCAGTAAAATAGGCCAACAAAAATATAATTAAATGTCTTACAATTAGGATTGTTTCATTTTTCCATGGAGTGTCAAAGTCTACTTGTCAATCTCTGTATATCACCAGTAGCCTGCTTTTGCACATTCTTTCACACAGTTGGTAACAATATATAAATTAAAGCTCAGTTTGCTATTTTGAAAAGCACTAGTCTTTTCTAGTAGTTTTTCAGTTTTCTACTGTGAACAACCTGGAGTGATAGTTTTAAAAAAATATTATAGGGAAATAAACACATAAGTTACAGATAAGATTACTCCCTTATTTCAAATTGTGGCTAGCGATTAGTAGAATTCTTGTTAAAAATGTTAAGGAACTAAAATGATCCCAATGACCTTGGGAAGGATTTAGCACCAGATATCCATCTTCTGGTTATGGAATTAGCATAAACACAGAAAAATATTCATAAAAAAACATTGTGACTGAACTACCTCAGTCCCTTTGTTTGCTAACAATAACCCTCACCCTCAAGCTAACCCAAACCCTAACAATAAACCTAACCCTAACTCTAACCGTAACCCTCACACTCAAACTCATCTTCACCCTAACCCTCAACCTCACCCTAACCCTAAAAATAACCCAAAAACTAACTCTAACCCCAACTCTCTCCCTCACCCTAACCCTAACCCTAAACCTAACCCTAACCATCACCCAAACCCTAACAGTAACCCGAACGCGAACCTGAAACCTAAGCGTCACCCTAACCCTAACCCTAACCCTCACCCTCAGCCTAGCCCTCACCCTAAACCTATCACTAACCCTAAGCCTAATCCTCATCCTCACCCTAACCCTAATGCTAAACCTAACCTTCACGCTCACCGTAACCCTCACTCTAACCCTTAGCCTCACCCTAAACCTAACCCTCACCCTAAACCTAACCCTAAACCTAACCTTCACCCTTAACCTAGCCCTTACCTTAAACCAAATTCTAACACTCACCCTCACCGTAACATTCACCCTCACCCTAAACATCAACCTAAACCTCTCCCTCACCCTCACCTTAACCCTAACCCTAACCCTAAACCTAAACCTCACCCTCACCGTCACCCTAACCCTAACCCTAACCCTAACAACAACCCTCACCCTCACCTCTCCCTAACCCTAACACTAACTATAACCCTAACCCTAAACCTAAACCTAACCCTCACCCTCACCATCACCCTCACCCTCACCATCACCCTAACCCTAACCCTCACCCTCAGCCAAGCCCTCACCTTAACACTAACCCTAACCCTAACCCTCACTGAACCCTAACCCTAATGTTAACCCTAACCTTCACCCTCACCCTAACCGTCCCCCAAACCCTTACCCTCTCCCTAAACCTAATCCTCACCCTAACCCTCACCCTAAGGCTAACAATCACGCTACACCTCACTGTAACCCTAACCCTACCCCTCACCCCACCCCTCACCCTAACCCTCACCCTAACACTATCTCTAACAATAACCTTAACCTTAACCGTCACCCTAAACCTCACGCCAGTCCTAACCCTAACCCTACCCCTCACCCTCACACTAACCCTCACCCTAACCCTTACCCATACCCTAAACCTAACCCTAACGCTCACACAAACCCTAACCTCACCCTAACCCTAACCCTAACCCTCAGTCTAATCCACATCCTAACCCTAAACCTAAACCTAACCCTCGTCCTAACCCTAAAGGTCACTCTAACCCTAACCTCAACCTCACCCTCACCCTCAGCCTAACCCTAAACCTATCCCTAATCCTAACCCTCACCCTCACCCTCACCCTCATCCCAACCTCACCCTAACCCTCAACCTCACCGTCAATCTAATCCCAACCCTATCCCTAACCCTCACCCTAACCCTAACCATCACCCTAACCCTCACCATAACACTCACTTCACTCTAACCCTAACCCTCACCCTAACCATGAACTTAACCCTAACCCTTTTCTAAACCTAATCCACACCCTAAACCTCACCCTAACTCTTACCCTCACCCTAACCCTAACCCTAACCCTAATCTTCACACTAACCCTAACCCTAAACCTAACCCTCACCCTCAACCTAACCCTAAAATTAACCCCCACCCCAATGGTAACCCTAACACTAATCCTCACCCTCAACCTAACCCTCACCATAAACATCACCATAACACTAACCATTACCTTAACCCTAACCCAAACCCTCCCCTATTCCTCACACTCACCATCACCCTCACCCTAAGCCTAACCCTAAACCTAACTCTAATTCTAAACTAACCCTCTTGCTCACCCTCACGTTAACCCTAATGCTAACCCAAACCCTAATCCTATCAATAACCCTAACACTCACCCTCAGCCTAAACCTAACCCTAACTCTAACCCTCACCCTAACCATAACTGTAACCCTCACCCTCAACCTAACCCTAACACTAAACCTAACCCTCACCCTAACACTCAATCTCACCCTAAACCTAATGCTAACCCTAACCTTCACCCTCAACCTAACCCTCACCCTAACACTCAACCTCACCCTAAACCTAACCATCACCCTCACTCTAACCCTAAACTAACCCTCACCCTAAACCTCACCCTAACACTCATCCTCACCCTAACCCTAAACCTAAACCTCAGACTAACCCTAACCCTAACCCTACACATAACCCTCACCTTAAACCTCACCCTATCCCTAAACCTAACCCTTACCGTCAAACTTACCCTAACCCTGACCCGCACACTAAACCAAACCCTAACCATAACCCTAAACCTACACCTCAGCCTAATGCTCACCCTAATCCTAACCCTAACCCTAATCCTTACCCTACCCCTAAACCTAACCCTCAACCTCACCCTTTACCTCACCCTAACCCTAACCCTCACCCTCACCCTAACCCTAATGCTAACCCTCATCCTCACCCTAACCCTAATGCTAACCCTCAACTTCACCCTAAACTTAATGTTCACCATAAACCTTACCCTCTCCCTAATCCTAACCCTCACACTCACCCTAAACCTCACCTTAACCCTAAACTTAACCCTCACCCTAACCCTCACACTAACCCTATCCCTAACACTAACCCTAACCCTCACCCTCACCCTGACCATCACGCTAACCCTAACCCTAACCCGACCCCTCACCCTCACGCTAACCCTCACCCAAACCCTTACCCTCATCCTAAACCTAACCCTAAACCTCACACTAACCCTAACCTCACCCTATACCTAACCCTACCCCTCAGCCGGATCCTAATCCTAACCCTAAACCTAAACCTAACCCTAACCATTAACCCTAAATGAAACCCTAAAATTAACCCACACCCTCACCCTCAATGTAACTCTAAGCCTAACCCTAACACAAACCCTAATCCTAACCCTCAACCTCACTGTCACCCTAACCCTAACCCTAACCCTAACCCAATCCCTAACCCTCAACCTAAACCTAACCCTAACCCTCATCCTAATGCTCACCCTAAACCTAACCCTCTCCCTAAAACTCACCCTCACACTAAAACTCACCCTAACCCTTACCCTCATCCTATCCCTAACCCTAACCCTAACCCTAATCCTCACATTAACCCTAACCATAACCCTCACACTAATTCTAACCCTAACCCTAACCTTCACCCTCACCCTAACCCTCACTGTCACCCTAACCCTCACAGTCACCCTAAAAATCACCCACACCCTAATCCTCACACTCACCCTAATCCTCACCCTCACCCTAAACCAAACCCTAACCCTCAACCTCACCCTAACCACAACCCTAACTGGAACCCTTAACTTAACCCTAACCCTAACCCTTACCCTCAACCTAACCCTAAGCCTAAACCTATCTATCCCTCACCCTAATACTCACCCTAATACTCACCCTAAACCTAACCCTCACTCTCACCCTAACCCTAAAAATAACACTCACACTAACCCTAACGATCACTATAACCCTAACCCTACTCCTCAGCCTAACCCTCATCCTTACCCAAAACGTAACCCTAAATCTCACCCTAACCCTAACCCTAACCCTAAACGTCAACCTAACACTAACCTTCACCCTCACCCTCACCATCAGCCAAACCCTTATCCTAAACCTCATCCTCACCCTCACACTCACACTAACCCCCACCCTAACCCTCAACTCACTCCAACCATATCCCTAACCCTCACCCTAACATTAACCCTCACCCTAACCCTCAACCTAACCTTCACCTTCACCCTAATCCTAACCCTAACCCTCACCCTAAACCTCAACCTAAAACTAACCCTCTCCCTAACACTAACCCTCACACTAAACCTCACCCTAACCCTTACCCTCACCCTAAACTTAATCCTAAACCTAACCCTAATCCCCACACTAACCCTAACCCTAACCCTAAAATTAACCTTCACCCTAACCCTCACCCTGACCCTAACCCTAACTCTAACCCTCACCCTAAACCTCACCCTAAACCTAACCCTAAATCTAAGCTTCACCCTAACCCTTACCTAACCCTAACCCTAACACTAAACCTTACACTCACCCTCACCCTAAACCTCACCCACAACCTAACGTTCACCCTCACCCTCACCCTCACCCTCAACCTAAACCTAACCTTCAGCCTAGTCCTAACCCTAACACTAACCCATATCTTAACCCTCACCCTAACACTCAACCTCACCCTAAACCTAACCCTCACCCTCACCCTCACCCTAACCCTAACCCTAACCCTAACCCTCACCCTAATCTTACCATCAGCCTAAACCTCACCCTCACCCTAAACCTAACGCTAACACTCACCCTCACCCTAACCCTAACCCTAAACCTCAGAATAACCCTAACCCTAACCCTATACCTAACCCTCACCTTGAACCTCACCCTAACCCTATACCTAAACCTTAACCTCACCCTAAATTTAACCCTAACCCAAACACTAAACCTAACACTCACTGTAACCCTAAACCTACCCCACAGCCTAACGCTCACCCTAACCCTAAACCTAACACTAATTCTAACCCTATCCCTAAACCTAACCCTCATCCTCACCTGATACCTCACCCTAACCCTAACCCTCACGCTCACCCTAAACCTAATGCTAACCCTCACCCTCACCCTAAACCTAATGCTAACCCTAACCTTCACCCTCAACTCAAACCTCACCCTAAACCTTACCCTCTCCCTAAACCTAACCCTCACAATCACCCTAAACCTCACCTTAACCCTAAACCTAACCCTCACCCTCAATATCACCCTCATCCTAAGCCTAACCCTAAACCTAACCCTAATTCTAAACTAACCCTCTCTCACACCCTAACCTTCATTCTAACCCTTAAACTCACCCTAAACCTAACCTTCAACCTAACCCTAACAATAACCATAACCCTTACCTTAAACCTCACCCTAACCCTAACCCTAACCCTAACCCTAATCCTCACCCTAACTCTAACCCTTACACTCTCCCTAACCCTCACCCTCACCCTAACACTAATGCTAATCCTAAACTTCACCCCCACCCTAACCCTCACGTTAAAACTTATGCTCACCAGAAACCTACCCCTCACCCTCACCCTAATCCTCACCCTAACCCAAACCCTCACCCTAACCCTCACCTTAAACCTTACCCTAACCCTAACCCTATCACTAACCCTCACCCTCACCCTCACCCTAACCCTCAACCACAACCTAACCCTCATCCTCACCCTCACCCTCACCCTAACCCTAACCCTAACCCTCACCCTAATCCTAACCGTAACCCTAACCCACACGCAAACCCTCAAAGTAACCATAATGCTAAACTTAAACCTCAATCTCTTACTAACCCTCAACGTAACCCTTTCCCTCACCCTAACCCTAACGCTAACCCTAACCCTCACACTCAACCTAAACCTAACCCTCAACCTAAACCTAAAACTCACTCTAAACCTCACCCTAAACCTCACACTAAACCTACCCCTAACCCTAACCCTCACCCTCAACCTAGCCCTTACCCTAAACCTAACCCTAACGCTAAGCCTAACACTCAAACTCACCCTAACCCTAATGCTAACCCTAACCTTCACCCTCACCCAAACCCTCACCCTAACCCTCAACCTAACCCTAAACATAAAACTCACCCTCATCCTAAATCTAACCCTAACCCTCACCCTAATCTTACCGTCAGCCTAACCATCACCCTCAGCCTAAACCTCAACCTAACACTCAACCTCACCCTAACCCTAACCCTAAACCTCACACTAACCCTAACCCTAACCCTACACCTAACCCTCACCTTAAACCTCAGCCTAACCCTAAACCTAACCCTAACACTTACCCAAACCCTATCCCTAACCCTAATGCTAACTCTAACCCTCACCCTCATCCTATACCTCACCCGAAACCTTACCCTCACCCTAACCCTAACCCTAACCCTCACACTAAACCTAACCCTCACCGTAACCCTATAGCTACCCCTCGGCCTAACTCTCACCCTAACCATAAACCTAACCCTAATCCTTACCCTATCCCTAAACCTAACCCTCATCCTCACCCTATACCTCCCCCTAACCCTAACCCTCATCCTCCCCCTAACCCTAATGCTAAACCGAAGCTTCACTCTCACCCTAACACTTATGCTCTCCCTAAACCTAACCCTCAACCTCACCCACAACCTCACCTTAACCCTAAACCTAACCCTCACCCTAACCCTCACACTAACCCTATCCCTAACACTAACCCTAACCCTAACCCTCACACTTACCATAATGCTAACCCTAAACCTAAACATACCCCTCACCCTCAACCTCACCCTCAGACTAACCCTAACCCAAACCCTAATCCTAACCCTCAACCTTACCCTCACCCTCACCCTAACCCTAACCTTCACCCTCACCTTCACCCTAACCCTAACCCTATCCGTAACCCTCAACCTAACCCTAACCCTAACCCTCACCCTAACACTAAACCTCTTCCTAAACCTCACCCTCACAATAAACCTCATCCTAACCCTTACCCTTACCCTATACCTAACCCTCTCCCTTAACCTGACCCTCACAATAAACTTAACCATAACCCTCACCCTAATTCTAACCCTATCCCTAAACCTCACCCTCACCCTAACCCTCACAGTCACCCTAAAACTCACCCACACCCTAACCCTCACACTCATCCTAACCCTAACCCTAACTGTAACACTCAGCTTAAACCTAACACTAAACCTTACCCTCATCCTAACCCTAAGCCTAAACCTAACCATCACCCTAATACTCACCCTAATACTAACGCTAAACATAACCCTCACCCTCACCCTAACCCTAACCCTAACATTCACACTAACCCTAACCCTCCCTCTAACCCTAAACCTACCCCTCAGCCTAACCCTCATCCTTACCCTAAACCTAACCCTAACCCTCACCCTAACCCTAAACCTAACCCTAAACATCAACCTAAACCTAACCCTCACCCTAACCCTCACCATCAGCCTAACCCTAATCCTAAACCTCATCCTCAACCTCAGCCTCACACTAACCCTCACCCTAACCCTCACCCTCACACCAACCCTATCCCTAACCCTCAGCCTAACACTAAGCCTCACCCTAACCCTCACCCTAACCCTTACCCTCAACCTAACCCTAACCCTCACCCTAACACTCAACCTAACCCTAAGCCTCTCCCTAACACTCACCCTCACACTAAACCTCACCCTAACCATAACCCGAATCCTAAACCTAACCCTAATCCTCACACTAACCCTAACCCTAACCCTAACGTTAACCTTCACCCTAACCCTCAACCTCACTCTAACCTAACCCTAACCCTCACCCTAAAGCTAAACCTAAACCTAACCCTCACCGTCACCATAACCCTCACCATCAACCTAACCCTCAGAATAACCCTAACCCTAACTCTAATCCTAACCCTTACCTTCACCCTCACCATCAACCTAACCGAACCCTATCCCTAACCCTCACCCTAAAAATAATCATCACCCTAACCCTCACCATAACCCTCAGCCTAAACCTCATCCTAATCCTAAATCTAACCCTAACCCTCACCCAAACCCTAACACTAACCCTCACCCGAACCCTAATCCTCAACCTAACCCTACGCCTAAACCTAAACCTAACCCTACCTGTAACCCTAACTCTCACCCTCACCCCAGTCCTCACCTTAATCATAAACCTAACCCCAACCATCACCCTAACTCTAAACCTCTCCCTAAACCTCACCCTCACCCTAAATCTCACCCCGACCCTTACCATCACCCTAAACTTAACCCTAAACCTAAACCTCACACTAAACATAACCCCCACCCTAAACCTATCCCTAACCCTAATAAAAACCCTAACCCTAACACTAAACCTTAATTTCACCCTCACCCTAACCCTAAACTTAACCCTAAAAATAATCCTATCCCTAACCCTAAATCTAAACCTCATCCTCACTCTAACACTAACCCTAATCCTAACCCTAACAATAACCTGAACCCTAAGCCTAACTCTCACCCTAACCCTAACCCTAACCCCACCCATTAGCCTAATCCTCATCCTAAACCTCACCCTAACCCTAAATGTCACCTTAACCCTAACCCTCACCCTCACCCCAATCCTAACCCTAACCTTAATCCTAACACTTAACCTCACCCTCACCCTCACCCTAACCCTAACCCTATACCTAACTCTCACCCTCACCCTAACCATAACCTTCACCCTCACCCTTACCCCAAACCTAACCCTAAACCTCACCCAGCCCTCACCATCACCCTAACAGTAAGCCGCATTCTAACCATAATCCTAACCCCAACCTTCACCCTAAACCCCACCATAAACCTAACCCTAACCCTAACCCTAACCTAACCCTAAACCTAACCCTAACCCTCACCCTAACCCTAACAATAACCCTAACCTTCAGCTTCACCATAACCCTCACCCTCAGCCTAACCCTAACCCTAATCCTAATCCTACCCCTGAACCTCAACCTCACCCTGACCCTAACCCTAACCCTAACCCTCAAGCTCAATCTCAACCTAACCCTAACCCTATACCCAACTCTAAATCTAACCCTAACCAACACCCTTACACATAACCTCACCCAAAACCTAACCCTCAGCCTCAACTTAACCCTCACCCTAATCCTAAACCTAACACTAACCCTCACACTAACCCTAACCCTCACCCTAAACCTACCCCTACCACTCAGCCTAACCCTCATTCTAACCCTAAATCTAAACCTAACCCTCACCGTAACACTAACCCTAAACCTGACCCTAACCGTATCCCTCACCCTCACCCTCTCCCTCACCCACAGCCTATCCCTAATCCTATCCCTATCCCTAAACCCCACACTCACCCTCACGCTCACCCTAACCCTCACCCTCACCTTCAGCCTAATCCTCACCCTCAACCTCACCCTAACCCTATAACTTACCCTAACACTAACCCTCACCCTAACCCTTACCCTCTCCCTAAACCTAAACCTCACACACACCCTAAAGCTCACCTTAAACCTAAACCTAACCCTCACCCTAACCCTCACACTAACCCTATCCCTAACACTAACCCTAACCCTAACCCTCACCATGACCATCACACTACCCCTAACCCTAACCCTACCCCTCACCCACACCCTAACCCTCACCCTAACCCTTATCCTCACACTAACTTTAACCCTCACCCTAACCCTAACACTACCCCTCAGCCTAATCCACATCCTAACCCTAAACCTAAACCTAAACATCGCCCTAACCCTAAAAGTCACCCTAACCCTTAACCTCACCCTCACCCTCACCCTGAGCCTAACCCTAACCCTAAGCATAATCCTCACACTCACCCTCACCCAAACCTAACCCTAACCCTCACCCTCACAATCACCCTAACCCCAACCCTATCCCTAACACTCACCCTAACCCTAACCATCACCCAAATCCTCACCATAACCCTCACCTCACCCTAACACTAACCCTCACCCTAACCCTCCACCCAAATCTAACCCTCTCCCTAAACCTCATCCACACCCTAAACCTCATCCTAACTCTAACCCTAACCCTAATCTTCACACTAACCCTAACCCTAACCCTAACCCTCAACCTAAACCTCACCCTCACACTAACCCTAACAATAACCCTCACCCTAATGGTAACCCTAACACTAAGCCTCACCCTCACCCTAAACCTCACCGTCACCTTAAACCTCACCGTCACCCTAACACTCACCCACCCCTCACCCTCATACTCACCCTTACCATCATCCTAGCCCTAACCCTCACCATACACATTACACTAACATTAAACCTCACCCTCAGTCTAAACCTAACTCGAACCCTAACCCTCACCCTAAAAATAAGCCTAACCCTCACACTCACCCTAACCCTACCCCTGAACCTAACCCTCACCCTAACACTCACCCTAACACTCACGCTAAGCCAAACCCTCACCATCATTCTCACCCTAAGCCTAACACTAACCCTAAACCTAATCCTAAACCGATCCCTCTCCCTCTCCCTCACCCTAAACATAACCCTAATCCTAATCCTAACCCTCACCCTCACCCTCACCCTAATCCTAACAATAATCCTCACCCTCACCCTAAACCAAACCTTAAAAATAAACCTAACCCTAACCCTAACCGAAATCCTCACACTCAAACTCATCTTCACCCTAACCCTCCACCTCACCCTAACCCTAACAATAACCCTAACCCTAACTCTAACACTAACTCTGTCCCTCACCCTAACCCTAACCCTAACCCTCACTCAAACCCTATCACTAATTCTCACCTGAACCCGAAACCTAACCCTCACCCTAACCCTAACCCTAACCTGAACCCTCACCCTCAGCCTATCCCTCACCCTAACCCTAACACTAACCCTAAACCTAACCCTCACATTCACTCTAACCCTAATGCTAACCCTAACCTTCACCCTCACCATAACCCTCACGCTAACCCTTAACCTCACCCTAAACCTACCCTCACCCTAACCCTAACCCTAAACTTCACCCTAACCCTAACCCTAACCCTCACCCTAAACCTTACCCTAACCCTAACCCTAAAACTAACCCTAACTCTCACCTCACCCCAAACCTCACCCACACACTAACCCTCATCCTCATGCTCACCCTCATCCTAAACCTAACCCTAACCCTCACCCTAATCCTAACCCTAACCCTAACCAACACCCTAACCCTCAAACTAACCCTAATGCTAAACTTAAACCTCAATCTCACACTAACCCTCAACCTAACCCTTACCCTCACCCTAACCCTAACCCTAAACCTGACACAAACCCAAACACTCACCGTAACCCTAAACCTACCCCTCAGCCTGATCCGAATCCTAACACTAAACCTAACCCTCAGCATTAACCCTAAACATCACCCTAACCCTCACCTTCACCCTCGCCCTCACCCTCACCCTCAGCCTAAACATAACCCCAAACCTAATCATAACCCTCACCCACACCCTTACCCAAACCTAACCCTAACCCTCACCCTCACCATCAACCTAACACCAAAACTATCCCTAAACCTCACCCTAACCCTAACCATCACCCTAAACCTCACCATAACCCTCACCTCACCCTAACCCTAACCCTCAACCTAACCCTCAACCTAACCCTAACCCTCTCCCTAAACCTCATCCACACCCTAAACCTCACCCTAACTCTTACCCTCACCATAAACCTAACCGTAACACTAATCTTCACACTAACCCTAACCCTAACCCTAACCCTCACCCTAACCCTCACTCTCACCCTAAACCTAACAATAACCCTCACCCGAATTGTAACCCTAACCCTAATCCTCACCCTCACCCTATACCTCACCGTCACCCTAAACCTCAACGTCACCCTAACCTTCACCCACACCCTAACCCTCACACTCACCCTTAACCTCACCCTAACCCTAACCCTCAACATAAACATCACCCTAACACTAACCATCACCCTAACCCTAACCCAAACCCTCACCCTAAGCCTCACCCTCACCATAACCCTCACTCTATGCCTAACACTAAACCTAACCCTAATTCTAAACTAACCCTCTCCCTTAACCTCACGTTAACCCTAATTCTAACCAAAACTCTAATCCTAACAATAAACCTAATCCTAACCCTCACCCTAACCCTAACCCTAAACCTAACCCTCACCCTAACACTCACCCTAACACTCACGCTAAGACTAACCCTCACTCTCACCCTAACCCTCACCCTAAAACTTAGCCTGAACCTAATCCTAACATTAAGACTAGCACTCACACTAAAACTAACCCTCACAAAAACTAACCCTCACCCTCAGCCTAGCCCTCACCCTAACCCTAACCCTCAGCCTAACCCTCACCCTCACACTAACCCTTATGCTAACCCAAACCTTCACCCTCACCCTAATCCTCACTCTAAACCTAAGACTCACCCTAACCCTAACTCTAACCATAAACCTCACGCTAAACTTTATCCTGACCCATACCCTCACCCTAACTCTCAATCTAACCCTAAACCTAACCCTAACCCTAAACTTCACACTAACCATAATCATCACCCTGATCGTAACCCTAGCCCTGAGCCTAACCCTCATCCTAACATTAAACCTAAATCTAATCCTAATCCTAACTCTAACCTAAAACGTCACCCTAACCCTAACCCTCACCCTAACCCTAGTCCTAACCCTAATCTTAAACCTCACACTCACCCTTACCCTCACCCTAACCATAACACTAACCCTAACCCTCACCCTCACTATCACCCTCACGCTAAACCTCACCCTAATCATTTCTCTCACCCTAACCCTAACCCTCACCATCACCCTAATCCTTACCGTCATTCTAACCCTCACCCTCACCCTAACTCTAACCCTCACCCTAACCCTAACCCTAACGCTCACCCTCAACTTAAGCCTAACCCTAAATGTAACCCTCACCCTAACACTCACCCTAACACTCACGCTAAACGTAACCCTCTCTCTCAGCCTAACCCTCTCTCTAAAACATACCCTAACACTCACCCTAACCCCAACCCTACCCCTCACCCTAAACCACATCCTAACCCTAACCCTAAGCCTAACCTAACCCTCATCTTCAACCTCACCCTCAGCCTAAGCCTAAACTTAACCTAATCCTAACCCTAACCCTCATGCTCACTCTCAACCTAATCCTAAACCTAAACTTAACCCTCACCCTCACCCTCACACTAACCTCCACCATAGCACTTAACCTCACTCTAAACCTAAACCTAGCCCTAACCCACACACTAAGCCTAACCTTCATCCTAACCCTAATCCTAACCCTCACCCTAAATCCAACCCTAACCTTCACGCTAACCCTAACCCTAAACCTAACCCTCATCCTAACCCTCACCCTAACTCTAAACCTCACCCTAATCCTCACCTTAACACTCACGCTAACCCTAACCCTCCCTCTCACCCTAACCCTCAACCTAACCCTCAATCTAACACATACCCTCACCCTAACCCTAACCCTCACCCTAACCCTCACCCTAACCCTAAACTTCATCCTAATCATAAACGAAACCCTAAACCCAAGCCTCATCCTAACCCCCACCATAACCCTAAACCTAACACTAACACTCACCCTAACACTAACAATAACCCTAACCCTCAGCCTCACCCTACCCCCTCACACTAACCCGAACACTCACCCTAACCCTAACCCTAACCTTAATCCTCACACTAACCCTAAAGCTAACCCTAAACAACACCCTCACAGGAACACTCACCCTAACCCCAACCCTAACCCTAACATTCACCCTCACCTTAACCCTCACCCTAACCCTGACCCTCACGCTCACAAAACACTCACACGAAGCCTAAACCTCAACCTAACCCTAACCCTAATCCTCACCCTACCCCCCACCATAACCCTAAACCTAACCCTAACCCTCACCCTAACACTAACAATAAACATAAACCTCAGCCTCAGCCTAAACATAACCCAAACCCTAACCCCAACCCTCACCCTACCCCCCACCATAAACCTAAACCTAACCCTAACCCTCACCCTAACATTAACAATAAACATAACCCTAAGCCTCAGCCTAACCCTCACCCTCACCTTCACCCTACCTCTCAAACTAACCCTAAACCTCATCTTCACCCTCTCTCTTAGCCTAACCCTAACCCTAACAATAACCCTATTCCTACCCCTAATCCTAACCCTCATCCTCACCCTCAAGCTAACCCTAAACCTAACACTAACCCTAACAATAACCCTAACCCTAACCCTAACCCTAACCCTCACACTAAACCTAACCCTAACCCTAACCCTAATCCTTAACCTCATCCTACCCTAACGCTTACACTAACCAGAACCCTAACCCTAACTCTAACCCTCACCCTAACCCTAATCCTAACCCCACACCTCAGCCTAAACCCTCATCTAAACCTTAACCTAAACCTCACCCTAACCCTAAAGATCACCTAAACCTAACCCTCACCCTCACCCTCAGTCTAACCCTAACCCTAATCCTCACCCTAAACTTAACCCTCACCCGAACACTCACCCTAACACATACCCTCACCCTAACACTAACCCTAACCCTCACCCTAACCATGTCCTTAACCCTAAACCTCTCCCTTAACCTCACTCTCACCCTAAATCTCACCCTAAACCTTATCCTCACCTTAACCCTAACCCAAAACCTAATCCTCACACTAATCCTAAGCCTAAACCTAACCATAAACCTAACTCTCAAACTAACCCTCACCCTAATGCTAACCCTTACCCTAAACCTCACTCTCACCCTAACCCTCACCCTTTCCCTAAATATCACGCTAACACTAACACTCACCCTAACCCTAGTCCTATCCCTGACCCTATGCCTCACCCTCACCATCACCCTCACACTAAGCCTAACATTAAACCTAACCCTAATGCTAAACCTAACCCTCTCCATCACCCTCATGCTAACCCTATTGCTAGCCCTAACCCTCACAATAACCCTCACCCTCAAAATAACCCTAACCCTATCCCTCACTCTAATGCTATCCCTAACCCTAACCCTCACCCTGACCCTAACCCTCACCGTCACCCTAACCCTAACCCAAACCCAAACCCTCACACTCACCCTAACCCTCAACCTAACACCAACCCTAAACCTCACGCTAAAGCTAACCCTAAACCTAACCTTCACCCTAACCCTAACCCTTGCTCCAAAACTAACCCTAATCTTAACACATAACCCTAAACCTAATCCTCACACTAACCCTAAACCTAAAAGTATCCCTCATCCTAAAACTGAAACTAATCCTAACCCTAACCTTAATGTTAACCCAAACGCTCATCCTTTCCCTAACCTTCACCCTAACCCTAACCCTAACCCTCATCCTAATGCTAACCCTAAACCTAACGCTCATCCTAACACAAACCCTCACCCTCACCCTAACTCTAACCCTAACCCTAACCGTAAACATAATCCTCACACTAACCTTAACCCTAACCATAACCTTCATCCTAACCCTCACCCTAATCCTAACCCTAAACCCTACCATCACCATCACCCTAACCCTAACTCTCACCCTCACCCTAATCCTAAACCTAAACCTAACCCTCACCCTAACCCTAACCCTAACCCTAATGCCAACCCTAACCCTCACACTCACCCTATCCCTCATCCTAACCCTTACCCTCACCCTAACCCTAAACCTAACAATCACACTAAACCTAACCCTCACCCTAACCCTAAACCTACCCCTTTGCCTAATGCTTACCCTAACTCTAACCCTAACCCTAACCCTAATCCACACCCTATTCCTAAACCTAACCCTAACCCTCACCCTCAGCCTAGGCCTCACCCTATCCCTAACTTTCACCCTCACCCTAATCCTCAATCTAAGCTTACCCTCACCCTCAATTTAACCCTCAACTTTACCCTACAACTCACCCTATCCCAAACCCTCACCCTAACCCTAATCATAACCCTCACCCTAACCCTCACCCTAATTCTAACCCTAACACTAACACTAACTGTAATCCTAATGCTTACCCGAATCCTCATGCTAAATCTAACCCTAACCCTATTCCTCACCCTCACCCTAACCCTTACCCTCACCCTAACCATAACTCTCAGCCTAACTTTCATCCTAAATGTAAACCTAAACCTAACCCTCACCCTCACCCTAACCCTAAAATCCACCCTAATTCTAACCCTCACCCTCACACTAACCCTAACCCTAACCCTCACCCTCACACTCAGCATAACTCTAAACCAATACCTAACCCTCACCCTAACCCTAACCCTCACCCTAACCCTCAACAGAACCCTCACCCTCAACTTAACCCTAACCCAAACCCTCACCCTAACCCTCACCCTAACCCTAACCCTATCCCAAACCCTCACCCTCACCATAAACCTAACCCTCACCCTCACTCTAATCCTAACACTAAACCTAACCCTCACCTTAACACTCATACTAAAACTAGCCCTCATTCTCACCCTAACCCTCACCCTAAAACTTACCCTAACTATAACCCTAAACCTTACCCTCACCCTAACCCTAACCCTAACCCTAATCCTCACACTAATCCTAAGCCTAAACCTAACCCTAACCCTAACTCTCAAACTACCACTCACCCTTACCCTAACCTTAACCCTTACCCTAATTCTAATCCTAACCCTAACCCTTACCTTCACACTAAACCTCAACATCACCCTAAGCCTCACCCACACCATAACCCTCACCCTCACCCCAATCCTCACCCTCACCCTAACCCGAACCCTAACTTCACAGTATGCCTCACCCACACCATCACCTTCACCCTAAGCCTAACCTTAAACCTAACGCTAATACTAAACCTAACCCTCTCCCTCATCCTCAAGCTAACCCTAATGCTAACCCTAACCCTAAACCTTTCCCTCACCCTAACCCTAAATCTAACCCTAACCCTAACAATAACCCTAACCCTAACCCTAACCCCAATGGTCAAACTCACCTTAACCCTAACCCTAAATTTAACCATAACCCTAATCCTCACACTAACGCTAATGCTAACCATAACCTTCATCCTAACTCTCACCCTAATTCTAACCCAAAACCCTACCATCACCCTCAACCTAACCTTAACCCACACCCTCACCCTCACCCTAATCCTAAACCTAAACCTAAACCTAAAACTCAACCGCACCCTATCGCTCACCCTAACCCATACCCTCACCCTAACCCTAACCCTAACAATCACACTAAACCTAACCCTCACCCTAACTCTAACCCTACTGCTCAGCCTAACACTCACCCTAACCCTAACTCTAAACCTAATCCTCACACTAACCCTAACCGTAATCATAACCTTCATCCTAAAACTCACATTAATCCTCACCCTAAACCCTAACCCTCAACCTCACCTTATACCTAATGCTAACCCTAACCCTGACCCTCACTCTAACCCTCCCTCTAACCTTTACCCTCACCCTAAACCTAACCCTCATCCTCACCGTACAACTCATCCTAAATCTAACCCTCACCCTAAACCTCACCCTAACTCTAATCCTAAACCTCGCCCTAACCCTCACCGTAAACCTAATCCTAACACTAACACTAAACATAATCCTAAAGCTCACCAGAATCCTCAGGCCAAACCTAAACCTAACCCTACCGCTCAAACTCACCCTTACCCTCTCCCTAACCCTTACCTCACCCGAACCCTAAACATAACCCTAACCCAAACCATAACCCTCACCCTAACCCTAATGCTAAACCCATCCCTCAACCTCATCCTCATCCTAAACCTAAACCTAAACCTAAACCTCTCCCTAACCCTAAAAATCATCCTAACCCTAACACTCACCCTCACCCTCACCCTCAGCCTAACCCTAAACCTAATCTTAACCCTCACCCTAACATTAACCCTCACCCTTAACCTCACCCTAACACATATCCTCACCCTAAACCTAACCCTAACCCACACCCTAACCCTCACCTTAACCCTAACCCTCTCCCTAAACCTCAATCTCACCCTCAACCTCACCCTAAACCTTACCCTCACCCTAACCCTATCCTTAACCCTAACCCTAAACCTAATCCTCACACTAACCCTAACCCTAAACCTAACCCTCACCCTAACCCTCAGCCTCAAAGTAACCCGAACCCTAACCCTAACCCTAAGGCTAACCCTTACCCTATCCCTCACACTAACCCTAACACTCACCCTAACCCTAACCCTAACCCTAATCCTCACCCTAACCCTAAACCTAAGTCTCACCCTCACCCTAACCCTTACCCTCACGCTCACCCAACCTTCACACTAACCCTAAACCCCAACTTAATCCTAAACCTAACCCTCAACCTCACCATAACCCCAACCCTAATCCTAACCCTAAACCTCATCTTCACCCTCTCTCTTACACAAACAATAACCGTATTCCTAACCCTAATCCTAACACTCATCCTCACACTCAACTTAACTCAAAACCTAACTCTAAACCTAACCATAACAATATCCCTAACCCTAACCCTAACCCTCACCCTAACCCTAATCCTAACCCCACCCCTCAGCCTAATCCTCATTCTAAACTTAAACCTAAACCTCACCCTAACCCTAAAGATCACCCTAACCCTAACCCTACCCTCACCATCACCCTCAGCCTAACCCTAACCCTATCCCACACCCTCACCCTAAACATAACCCTCACCCGAACACATACCCTTACCCTAACGCTAACCATAACTCTCACCCTAAACCTCACCTTAACCCTAACGCTCTCCCTAAAACTCATTCTCACTCTAAACCTCATGCTAAACCTTACCCTCACCCTAACCCTAACCCTAACCCTCACCCTAACCCTCACCCTCAACATAACCCTCACCCTAACCCTCACCCTAATGCTAACCCTAACACTAAACCTCACCAACACCCTAACCCTCAACCTCACCCTAACCCTCAACCTTTCCCTAAATATCTCCCTAACACTAACACTCACCCTAACCTTACGTCTGACACTATGCCTCACCCTCACCATCAAACTCACCCTAAGCCTAAACCTAAACCTAACACTAATGCTAAACTTTACCCGCTCCCTCACTCTCAGGCTAACCCTAATGCTAACCCTTACCACAACCCTCACCCTAACCACCACCATAACCCTAAACATAACCCTTGCCCTCACCCTAACAGTAACAATAATCCTAACCTTCAGCATCACCCTAATCCTCACCCTAACCTTTAACCTCACCATCACCCTACCCCTCACACTAAACCTAACCCTCACCCTAACACTAACCCTAACCCTAATGCTCACATTAACCCTAAACCTAACCCTAACCCTTACCCTCACACTAACCCTCACCCTAACCCTAACCCTAACCATAAGTCTCACCCTCACCATAACCCTCAACCTATCTCTTACCCTCACGCTCACCCAACACTCACACTAACCCTAAACCTCAACCTAACCATAAAAGTAACTCTCAACCTCACCCTAACCCTAACCCTAATCCTAAACCTAAACCTTGTCTTCACCCTCTCTCTTACCCTAACCCTAACGCTAACAATAACCCTATTCCTAACCCTAATCCTATCCCTCGTCCTCACCCTCACCCTAACCCTAACCCTAACTCTAACCCTCACAGTAACCCTAATTCTAATCCCACCCCTCAGCCGAATCCTCATTCTAACCTTAACCTAAACCTCACCCTAACCCTAAAGATCACCCTAACCCTAACCCTCACCCTCACCCTCACCCTCAGAATAATCCTAACCTTCACCCTCACCTTAACCTTAACCCTCACCCTAACCCTCACCCTAACACATACCTTCAACCTAACCCTAACCCTAACACTCATCCTAACCCTCACTTTAACCCTAACCCTCTCCCTAAACCTCAATCTCACCCTAAACCACACCCTAAACCTCACCCTGAACGTTAACCTCACCCTAACCCTAACCCTAACCCTAATACTCACACTAAACCTAACCCGAACCCTAACCCTAAACCTCACCCTAACTCTCACACTCAACATAACCCATAACCTAACCCTCACCTTAAACCTCACCCTCACCGTAGCCCTCAACATCACCCTAAACCTCACCCTCACCCTAACCCTCAACCTCACCCTAACCCTCACCATTTCCCTACATATCACCCTAACACTAACACTAACCCTCACCCTAAAACTAAACCTTATCCTATGCCTCACCCTCACCATCACCCTCACCCTAAGCCTATCCCTAAACATAACCCTAATGCTAAACCTAACCTTCTCCCTCACCCTCAGGCTAAACCTAATGCTAACCCTAACCCCAACCCTCACCCTAACCCCCACCATAACCCTAAACCTAACCCTAACCCTCACCCTAACAGTAACAATAACCCTAACCCTCAGCCTCACCCTAATCCTCACCCTAACCCTTAACGTCAATGTCACATTACCCCTCACAATAAACTTAACCATCACCCTAACACTAACTGTAACCCTCACTCTAAAGCTAACCCTAACCGTAACCCTCACCCTCACCCTAACCCTCACCGTCACCCTACCCCTCACCCAAACACTAACCCTCACACTCACCCTAACCCTCACACTAACCATAACCCTAACCCTCACCCTAATGCTAAACCTAACCCTAACCCTCACCCTCACCCTAACCCTCACCCTCACCCTAACCTTAACCATAACTCTAACCCTAAACCTAATCCTAATTCTCACCCTCACCATAATCCTAAACCTCACCCTAAACCTAACCCTAACAATCACACTAAACCTTATCCTCACCCTAACCCTAACCCTGCCCTTCTGCCTAATGCCTACCCTAATCCTAACCCTAACTCTAATCCTTACCCTATCCCAAAACCTAACCCTAACCCTCAGTCAGCCTAGTCCTCACCCAAACCCTAAACCTAACTCTAAACCTCACCCTCAACCTAAACCTAATGCTAAACCTAATCTTCACCCTCACCCTAACCCTCACCCGAACAATTACCCTCACCCTAAACCTAACCTTCACCCTCACCCTACAATTCACCCTAACCCTAACCTTCACCCTAAGCCTCACGCTAACCCTAATCCTAACCCTCACCCTAAACCAATTCCTAACACTAACACTAACCGTAATCCTAATGCTCACCCGAATCCTCAGGCCAACCCTAACCCTAACCCTACCCCTCACCCTCACCCTTACCCTCACCCTAACCCTTACCCTCACCCTAACCCTAACCCTCACACTAACCCTAAATCTCACCCTAACCCTAACCTTAATCCTCAGCCTAACCCTCATCCTAACCCTAAACCTAACCCTAACCCTCACATTCACCCTAATCCTATCCCTAAACATCACCCTAATTCTAAACATCACCCTCACCCTCACTGTCATCCTCACCCTTAGCCTAACCCTAAACCTAAACCTAATCCTAACCCCCACCGTCACCCGCACACGAACCCTAACCCTAACCCTCACCCTCACCCTCAGTCTAACTCTAAACCAATACCTAACCCGCACCCTAAACCTAACCCTCTCCCTAACCCTCACCCTCAACATAAACCTCACCATAACCCTTACTCTCACCCTAACTCTAACCCTAATCCTCACACTAACCCTAACCCTAACCCTCACCCTAAACCTAACCGTAACCCTCAATCTCACCCTAACGCTAACCCTCACCCTCACCCTCACACACAACTTAACCCTAACCCTAACCCTAATCCTAAACCTGAACCTCAGCCTCAACCTGAAACTAACCCTAAATCTCACCTTCCCACCCTATACCTAACCCTCATCCTAAACTTAACCCTCACTCTAACCCTCACCCTAACACATACCCTCACAATAATCCTAACCCTAAACCTGATTCTAACCCTCACCCTAAATCTAACCCTCTCCCTAAACCTCACCCTCACCCTAAACCTCACCCTGACGTTTACCCTCACCTTAACCCTAACCCTAACCCTATTCCACACCGGAAACCTCACCCTAACCCTAATCCTAACCCTAACACTAAACCTCACTCTCACCCTCGCCCTCATTATAACCCTAATCTTAAACCTAACCCTCACCCTAAACCTAACACTCACCCTCATCCTAACCCTCACCCTCACCTTAACCCTCACTCTAACCCTAACCCTCATCCTAACCATAACCCTAACCCTAAAACCAACCCTCACCCTAAACCCCACCATAAACCTATAACTAACCCTAACACTAACAAAAACAATAACCCTAACCCTCACCCTCACCGTAAACTTAAAGCTAACCCTAAACTTCACCCTTACCCTAACCCTCACCATAAACGTTGCCCTCACCCTAAACCTAATCCTTAACCTAACCCCAAACATAACCATAAACTTCATCCTAACAATCACCCTAATCCTAAACCTAAAACCTACCCTCACCATCACCCTAACCCGAGCCCTCACCCTAATCCTAAACCTAAACCTAACCCTCACCCTAACCCTAAACCGAACCCTAATGCTAACCCTAACCCTCACACTCACCCTATCCCTCACCCTAACCATTACCCTCACCCTAACGCTAAACCTAGCAATCACACTAAACCTAACCCTCACCCTAATCCTACCCTACCCCTCTGCTTAATGCCCACCCTAACCCTAAACCTAACCCTAATCCTAACCCTAACCCTAATCCTCACCCTATCCCTAAACCTAACCCTAACCCTCACACTCAGCCTAGCCCTACACTAACCATAACCCTAACACTAACCCTCACTCTCACCCTAAACCTAATGCTAACCCTAACCTTCACCCTCACCCTAACCCTCACCCTAACCCTTACCCTAAACCCTAAACCTAACCCTCACCCTCACCCTACAACTCACCCATACCCCAACCCTCACCTTAAACCTCACCCTAACCCTAATCCTAACGCTCACCATAACCCTCACCCTAAAACTAACAGTAACCGTAATCCTAATGCTCACCCGAATCCTCATGCTATCCCTAACCCTAAACCTACCCCTCACCCTCACCCTTACCCTCACCCTCACTCTTACCCTCACCCTAACCCTTACCTTCACCCTAAACCTAACCCTCAACTGACCCTAACCCTCACCCTTACCCTAATCCTAACCCTCAGCCTAAACCTCATCCTAACGGTAAACCAAACCTCACCTTCACCCTCTCCCTAACTCTAACCCTATACGTCACCCTAATTCTCACCCTCACCCTCAGCCTTACTGTCATCCTCACCCTCAGCCTAACCCTAAACCTAAACCTAATCCTAACCCTCACCCTCACCCTCAGTCTAACTCTAAACCAATGCCTAACCCTCACACCAACCCTAACCCTCTCCCTAACCCTCACACTCACCCTAAACCTCACCATAACCCTTACCCTCACCCTAAACCTAACCCTCACCCTCACCCTACAACTCACCCTAACCCTAACCCTCACCCTAAGCCTTACCCTAACATTAATCCTAACCCTCATCCTAAACCTAATCCTAACACTAACACTAACATAATCCTAATGCTCACCCGAATCCTCAGGCCAACCTTAACCCTAGCCCTACCCCTCACCCTCACCCTTACCCTCACCCTAACCCTTACCCTCACCCTAACACTAACCCTCACATTAACCTTAAATCTCACCCTAACCCTAACCCTAATCCTCAGCCTAACCCTCATCCTAACCCTAAACCTAACCCTAACCCTCACCCTCACCCTTATCCTAACCCTAAACATCACCCTAATTCTAAACATCACCCTCACCCTCACTGTCATCCTCACCCTTAACCTAACCCTAACCCTAAACCTAATCCTAACCCTCACCCTCACCCGCACACGAACCCTAACCCTAACCCTCACCCTGACCCTCAGTCTAACTCTAAACCAATACCTAACCCGCACCCTAAACCTAACCCTCTCCCTAACCCTCACCATCAACATAAACCTCACCATAACCCTTACCATCACCCTAACTCTAACCCTAATCCTCACACTAACCCTAACCCTAAACTTAACCGTAACCCTCACTCTCAGCCTAACCCTAGCCCTCACCCTCACCCTCACCCACAACCTAAACCTACTCCTAACCCTAATCCTGAACATGAACCTCAGCCTCACCCTGAACCTACCCCAAGTCTCAACTTCTCACACTATCCCTACCCCTCATCCTAACCTTAACCCTCACCCTAACACTCACCCTAACACATACCCTCACAATAATCCTAACACTAACACTCATTCTAACCCTCACCCTAAACTTAACCCTCTCCCTAAACCTCACCCTCACCCTAAACCTCACCCTAACCTTTACCCTCACCCTACCCCTCACCCTCACCCTTACCCTCACCCTAACCCTTACCCTCACCCTAACCCTAACCCTCACACTAACCCTAACCCTCACCCTAACCCTAACCCTAACCCTCAGCCTAACCCTCATCCTAACGGTAAAACTAAACCTCACCCTCTCCCTCACCCTAACACTAACCTTATACATCACCCTAATTCTCACTCTCACCCTCAGCCTTACTGTCATCCTCACCCTCAGCCTAACCCTAAGCCTAAACCTAATCCTAACCCTCACCCTCACCTGCACACGAACCCTAAACCTAACCCTCACCCTCAACCTCAGTCTAACTCTAAACCAATACCTAACTCTCACCCCAACCTTAACCCTCTCCCTAACACTCACCCTCAACCTAAACCTCACCATAACCCTTACCCTCACCCTAAATCTAACCCTAATCCTCACACTAACCCTAACCCTAACCCTCACCCTAATCCTAAACCTAACCTTCACTCTCACCCTAACCCTAAACCTCACCCTGTCCCTCACCCACAGCCTAACCCTAACCCTAACCCTAATCCTAAACATGAACCTCACCCTCACCATGAACCTAACCATAAACCTCACTTTCCCACCCTATCCCTAACCCTCATCCTAACCCTAAACCTCACCCTAACACTCACCCTAACACAAACCCTCACCTTAATCCTAACATCAACCCTCATTCTAACCCTCACCCTAGACCTAACCCTCTCCCTAAAACTCAACCTCACCCTAAACCTCAACCTAAACTTTACCCTCACCCTAATCCTAACCCTAGACCTACCCCTCAACCAAAACCTCACCCTAACCCTAACCCTCAACCTAACCCTAACCCTAACCCTAACCCTCACTCTCACCATAGCCCTCATCCTAACCCTAACCCTCACCCTCATCCTAACCCTCACCCTCACCTTAACCCTCACTCTACCCCTAACCCTCATCCTAAACATAACCCTAACCCTAACCCCAACCCTCACCCTAAACCCCACCATAAGCCTAAACCTAACAATGACACTAACACTAACAATAAACTTAACCCTCACCCTCACCCAAAACTTAATGCTAATCCTAACCTTCACCCTCAACCTAACCCTCACACTAAACGTTGCCCTCACCCTAAACCTAACCCTCACCCTCACCCTAATCCTAACCCCACCCCTCAGTCTAATCCTCATCCTAAAACTAAACCTAAACCAAACCTCACCCTAACCATAAAGATCACCCTAAACCTAACCCTCACCCTCACACTCAACCTAATCCTAAACCTAATCCTAACACTAAACCTCACCCTCATCCTAACCCTAACCCTAAACCTAACCCTCACCCTAACCCTAACCCTAAACCTAAATCTCACACTACCCCTAAACCTAAACCTAATGTTAACCCTAATGCTCAACCTTACCCGAACCCTCACCCTAATCCTAACCCTAAACCTCACCCTAATGCTAACCCTAAACCTAACGCTCACCCTAACCGTAACCCTCACCCTCAACCTAACCCTAACCCTAAACCTAAACCTAAACCTAATCTTCATTCTACTCCTAAATCTAACCACAAATTTCATCCAAACCCTCACCCTTATCCTGACCCTAAACCTTAACCTCATCATCACCCTAACCCTAACGTTCACCCTCACCCTAATCCTAAACCTAAACCTAACCCTCACCCTAACCCTAATGCTAACCCTACCCTCACCCTCACCCTATCCCTCACCTAGCCCTTACCCTCACCCTAACCCTAAACCTAACAATCACGCTAAAAATAACCCTCACCCTAACCGTAACCCTAATCCTCTGCCTAATGCTCAACCTAACCTTAACCCTAACCCTAACCCTAATCCTCACACTATCCCTAAACCTAACCCTAACTTTAAGCCGCAGCCTAGCCCTCACCCTAACCCTAACCCTAACACTAACCCTCAGTCTCACCCTAAACATAATGCTAACCCTAACCTTCACCCTCACCCTAACCCTTACCCTCAACCTAAACCTAACCCTCACCCTCACCTTACAACTCACACTAACCCTAACCCAAACCCTAACCCTCACCTTAAACCTCATCCTAACCCTTATCATAACTCTCACCCTCACCCTAACGGTAGCACTAACAGTAACCATAATCCTAATGGTCACTCGAATCCTCATGCTAACCCTAACTCTAACCCTACCCCTCAACCTCACCTTTACCCTCACCCTAACCCTTGCCTTCACCCTAAACCTAACCCTCACACTAACCCTAAACTTCACCCTCACCCTAACCCTCACCCTCACCCTAAACCTAACCCTAACCCTAACCCTAACAATAACCCTAAACCTAACCCTCACTTAACCCTAAAACTAAACCCACCCCTCAGCCTAATCCTCAACCTAAACCTAACCTTAAACCTCACCCTAAGCCTAAACATCACCCTAACCCTAACCCTCACCCTCACCCTCACCCTCAGCCTAACTGTAACCCTAACCCTAATCCTAACACTGAACATCATCCTCACCCTCACCATCACCCTATCCCTAACCCTAACCCTCACCCTCACCCTCACCCTCACCCTAACCCAAACCGTAACCCTCACCCTAACCTTCACCGTAACCCTAAACTTATTCCTAAACCTCACCATAAACCTTACACTCACCCTAACACTTACCCTAATACTCACACTAACCCTAAACCTAACCCTAACCCTAACCACCACCCTAAACCTCACCCTCACCCTAACCCTAACCCAAAACCTCACGCTAAGCCTCACCCTCACCTTAACACTAATGTTAACCCTAACCCTCACCCTCACCCTAAATATCACCCTAACCCTAACCCTAAACCTAATCGCCCCCTTATCCCTAAACATAACCCTAATCCTCATCCTTAGCCTAGCCCCAAACCTAACCCTAATCCTCAAACTCACCCTCACCTTAAACCTAATGCTAACCCTAAACTTCACCCTCACCCTAACCCACACCCTAACCCTTAACCGAAACATAAACATAACACTCACCCTCACCCTAAAACTCACCCTAACCCTAACTCTCGACCTAAAAGTCACCCTAACCCTAACCCTAAACCTCACCTTAACTCTCACCCAAACCCTAACCCTAACACTAACCCTCAACCTAACCCTAACCCTCACCCTAACCTTAACCCTAACTCTCACCCTCACCCTCACCCTCACCCTATCCCTAATCCAAACCCTCACAATAACCCAAACCCTAAACCTAATGCTAAACCTTATGCTCACCCTTACCCTAACCCTCACCCCAACCTAACCCTAAGCCTCACCCTAATGCTACCCCTAACCCTAAACCTCACCCTAACCCTAACCCTGACACTCACGCTAAACCTAACCCTAACCCTAAACCTAATCCTCACCCTAACCCTAACCCTAACCATAAACTTCAACCTAACCCTCACCCTAATCCTAACCCTAAACCCTACCAATACCATCACCCTACCCCTAACCCTCACCCTCACCCTAATCCTAAACCTAAACCTAACCCTCACCCTAATCCTAACCCAAACCCTAATGCTAAACCTAACCCTCAACCTCAACCTATCCCTCACCCTAACCCTTATCCTCACCCTAACATTAAACCTAACAATCAAACTAAACTTAAACCTCACCCTAACCCTAACCCTACCCCTCTGCCTAATGCTCACCCTAAACCTAACCCTAAACCTAACCCTAATCCTCACCCTATCCCTAAAGCTAACTTTAACCCTCAACCTCAGCCTAGGCCTCACCCTAACGCTAACCCTAACAGTAACCCTCACCCTCACCCTAAACCTAATGCTAAACCTAACCTTCACCCTCACAATAACCATCACCTTAACCCTTGCCCTCCCCCTAAACCTAACCCTCACCCTCACCCTACAAGTCACCATAACCCTACCCGTCACCCTAAACGTCACCCTAACCCTAACCCTAAACCTCACCCTAACCCTCACCCTAAACCCAAAACTGACCCTCAACCTAACAATAACCTTCTCCCCAACCTTAACCCTAACCCTCACCCTCACCCTCACCCAAACTCTATCCCTAATCCTAACCCTCACACTAAATCTAACACGAACCCTGACGCTAACTCTTACGCTCCAACTTAACCTAACCCTCACCCTAACCTAAACCTAAGCCTCACCCTATGCTAAACCTAACCCTAACACTCACCCTAACCCTAACCCTCACACTCAGGCTAACCCTAACCCTAACCCTAAAACTAATCCTCACACTAATCCTAACCCTAACCATAACCTTCATCCTAACCCCCATGCTAATCTTAACCCTAAACCCTACCATCACTATCACATTAAACCTAACCCTCACACTCAACCTAATCCTAAACCTAAACCTAACCCTCACCCTAACCCTAAATCTAACCCTAATGCTAACCCTAACCCTCACCCTAACCCTATCCCTCAACCTAACCCTTAACCTCACCCTAAACCTAAACATAACAATCACACTTAACCTAACCCTCAACCTAACCCTAAGCCTAGGCTTCTGCCTAATGCTCACCCTAACCCTAACCCTAATCCTCACCCTATCCCTAAACCTAAACCTAACCCTCACCCTCAGCCTAGCCCTCCCCCTAACACGAACCCTAACACTAACTCTCACCCTCACCCTAAACCTAATGCTAACCCTAACCTTCACCCTCACCCTAACCCTCACCCTAACCATTACCCTCACCCTAACCCTAACCCTCACCCTCACCCTACAGCACTCCCTAACCCTAACCCTCACCCTAAACCTCCCCCTAACCCTAATCCTAAAACTCACCCTAACCCTAACCCTAAACCTAACCCTAACACTAACCATAATCCGAATGCTTACCCGAATCCTCATGCTAACCCTAACCCTAATACTACCCCTCACCCTCACCTTAACCCTAGCCCTCAACCTAACCCTAACCCTCATAATAACCCTAACCCTCACCCTAACCCTAACCCTAACCATTAGCCTAACCCTCAACTTAACGGTAAACCTAAACCTAACCCTCACTCTCACACTCACCCTAACATGAAACCTAAACGTCACCCTAATTCTAACCCTCACCCTCAGCCTTACCGTCATCCTCACCCTCAGCCTAAGCTTAAACCTAAACCTAACCCTCGCCCTCAACCTCAGCCTTACTCTACACCTATACCTAACCCTCACCCTAACACTGACGCTCAACCTAACACTCAACCTAACCCTCACCCTCAACTTAACCCTAACCCAAATCCTCACCATAACCCTCACCCTAAACCTAACCCTATCCCAAACCCCCACACTCACCATAAACCTAACCCTCACCCTCAACCTAACCCTAACACTAAACCTAACCCTCACCATAACACTAACACTAAAACTAGCCCTCACTCTAACCCAAACCCTCACCCTATACCTTACCTTAACTATAACCCTAAACCCTAACCTCACCCTAACCCTAACCCTAATCCTAATCCTCACACTAATCCTAAGCCTAAACCTAAACCTAACCCTAACCCTCACCCTCACCCTAACCCTCACACTCACCCTAATCCTAACCCTAACCCTCACCCTAATTCTAATCCTAACCCTAACCAACTCGCACACCCTAACCCTAACACTCACCCTAACCCTCACCCACACCCAAAACCTCACCCTCACCCTAAATATCACCCTAACTTTAACCCTCACCCTAACCCTAACCCTAACCTCACACTAAGACTCACCCTCACCATCACCCTCACCCTAAGCCTAACCCTAAACCTAATGCTAATCCTAAACCTAACCCTCTCCCTCACCCTCACGCTAACCATAACGCTATCCCTAACCCTAAACCTCAGCCTCATTCTAAACCTTACCCTAACCCTAACCCTAAAAATGACCCTAAAACCTAACCCTAACCCTCACCCTCACCTTAACCCTAACCATAACCTTAACCATAACCCTAATGCTCACACTAACCCTAATCCTAACCATCACCTTCATCCTATCCCTCATCCTAATTCTAACCCTAAAGCCTAACCTCACCCTCAACCTAACCGTAAGCCTCACCCTCACACTCACCCTAAACCTAATCCGAACACTAAACCTAACCCTCACCCTAACCCTAACCCTAACCCTAACCCTCACCCTAACCCTAAACCTAACCCTAACCCTCACCCTAACCCTAACCCTAAACCTAAACCTCACACTAACCCTAAACCTAAACCTAATGTTAACCCTAACTCTCACCCTTACCCTAACCCTCACCCTAAACCTGACGCTAACCCTCACCCTAATGCTAACCCTAAACCTAACGCTCACCCTAACTCTAACCCTCACCCTCACCCTAACTCTAACACTAACCCTAAACCTAAACCTAATCCTCACACTAACCCTAACCCTAACCATAAACTTCATCCTAACCCTTACCCTAATCCTAAACCTAAACCCTACCCTCATCATCATCCTAACCCTAACCCTCACTCTCACCCTAATCCTAAACCTAAACCTAATCCTCACCCTAACCCTAACCCTACCCCTAATGCTAACCCTAACCCTCACCCTCACCCTATCCCTCACACTAACCCTTACACTCACCCTAAACCTAAACCTAACAATGACACTAAACTTAACCCTCACCCTAACCCTAAACCTACAACTCTGCCTATTGCTCAACCTAACCCTAACCCTAACCATAACTCTAATCCTCACCCTATCCCTAAACCTAACCCTAAACTTCACCCTCAGTCTAGCCCTTACCCTAACACTAACCCTCACCCTCACCCTAAACCTAATGCTAAACCCAACCTTCACCCTCACCCTAACCCTCACACTAACCCTTACTCTCACCCTAAACCTAACCCTCACCCTCACCCTACAACTCACCCTAACCCTAACCGAACCCTAAACCTCACCCTAACCCTAATCCTAACCCTTAACCTAACCCTAAACCTATCCCTAACCCTAACACTAACACTAACCGTAATACTAATGCTCACCTGAATCCTCATGCTAAACCTAACCCTAAACCTACCCCTCACCCTCACCCTTCCCCTCACCCTAACCCTTCCCCTCACCCTAACACTGAAATTCACACCAACCCTAACCCTCACCCTAACCCTAAACCTACCCCTCTGCCTAGTGCTCACCCTAACCCTAACCCTAACCCTAACCCTAATTCTCACCTATCCCTAAACCTAACCCTAGCCCTCACCCTCAGCCTAGACCGCACCCTATCCCTAAACTTCACCCTCACCATAATCCTCACCCTAAGCTTACCCTCACCCTCAACCTAACTCTCACCCTCACCCTACAACTCACCCTAACCCTAACCCGAACCCTAAACCTCACCCTAACCCTAGTCCTAACCCTCAACCTAACCCTCACCCTAGCCCTAACACTAACACTAACACTAACCTTAATCCGAATGCTCACCTGAATCCTCATGCTAACCCTAACCCTAAGCCTACCCCTCACCCTCACCCTTACCCTCACCCTAACCCTTAACCTCATGCTAACCCTAACCCTCACACTAACCCTAACCCTAAACCTAACCCTCAGCCTAACCCTCATCCTAACTGTAGACCTAAACGTAACCCTCACCCTCACCCTAACCCTAACCCTAAACGTCACTCTAATTCTCACCCTCAACCTCAGCCTTACTGTCATCCTCACCCTCAGCCTAACCCTAAACCTAAACCTAATCTTAACCCTCACACTAACCCTAACCCTAACCCTCACCCTCACATTCAGCCTAACTGTAAACCTAAACCTAACACTCACCCTAACCCTAACCCTCACCCTAAACCTCAACCAAACTCTCACACTAAACTTAACCTTAACCCAATCCCGCACCCTAAAACTTAACCCTAACCCTAACCCTATCCCTAACCCTCACCCTCACCATAAACCTAACCCTCACCCTCACCCTAACCCTAACACTAAACCTAACCCTCACCCTAACACTCAACCTAACACTCACACTAAAACTATCCCTCACTCTCACCCTAACCCACACCCTAAACCTTACCCTAATTATAACTCTAAACCTCACCCTCACCCTAACCCTAATCCTAATCCTAATCCTCACACTAATCCTAAGCCTAAACATAACCCTAACCCTAACCTTCACCCAAACCCTCACCCTCACCCCCACCCTAAGCCTAACTCTAACCCTCACCCTAATGCTAATCCTAAACCTAACCTTAACCCTGACCCTCACCCTCAAACTCACCCTAACCATAGGCCTAAACCTAACCCTCACACTAACCTTAACCCTAATGCTAACCCTAACCCTCACCCTTAACCTAACCTTCACCCTAACCCTAACCCTAACCCTCACCCTAATGCTAACCCTAAACTTAATTCTCACCCTAACAATAACCCTCACGCTCAGCACCACGATAACCCTAACCATCACCCTCACCCTAATCCTCAACCTAAACCTAACCCTCACCTTAACCCTAACCATAACCCTAATGCTAACCCTAACCCTCACCCTTACCCTATCCCTCACCCTAACCCTTACCCTCACCCTAATCCTAAACCTAACAATCACACTAAACCTAACCCTCACCCTCACCCTAACCTTAACCCTCAGCCTAATGCTCAGCCTAACACTAACCCTAACCCTGATCCTCAACCTATCCCTAAACCTAACCTAACCCTCCCCCTCAGCATTGCCCTCACCCTAACCCTAACCCTAACACTAACCCTCACGCTCACCCTAAACCTAATGCTAACCCTAACCTTCACCCTCACCCTAACCCTCACACTCACCCTAACCCTCCCCCTCCCCCTAACACTCACCCTCACCCTAAATATCACCCTAACCATAACCCTAACCCTAACCATAACCCTAACCTCACACTAAGCCTCATCCTCACCATCACCCTCACCATCAGCCTAACCCTAAACCTAATGCTAATCCTAAACCTAACCCACTCCCTCACCCTCAAGCTAACCCTAATGCTAGCCCTAATCCTAAAAATAACCCTAACCCTAACCATAACCATAACCATCACCCTCACCTTAACCCTAACCCTAACCTTAACCATATCACTAATCCTCACAGTAAACCTAATCCTAACAATAATCTTCATCCTAACCCTCACCCTAATTCTAACCCTAAACCCTACCCTCACCCTCACCCTAACCCTAACCCAAAACCTCACGCTCACCCTCATTCTAAACCTAACCCTAACCCTAAAACTCACCCTCACCCTATCCCTCACCCTAACACTTACCTTCAATGTAAACCTAACCCTAAAATCACACTAAACCTAACCTTCACCCTAACCCTAAAGCTAACCATTAGCCTAATGCACACTCTAACCATAACCATAACCCTAATCCTCACCCAATCCGTAAACCTAAGCCTACCCTCATCCTCAGCCTAGCCCTAACCCTAACCCTAACCCTAAACCTAAACCTAACCTTCACCCTCACCCTAAACCTCACCCTAACCCTTACCCTAACCATAAACCTAAACCTCACCCTCACCCTACAACTCACCCTAACCCTAATCCTCACCCTAAAAGTCAGCCTAACCCTAACCCTAACCCTCACCATTAACCTCACCCTAACCCTAACCATAACCTTAATGCTAAACCTAATGCTCACCCTTACCCTAACCCTCACCCTAACCCTCACCCTAATGCTCACCCTAACCCTAAACCTCACCCTAACCCTAACCCTAACCTTAAACCAACCCTAAACCTAATCTTCACACTAACCCTAAACCTAACCATAACCTTCATCCTAAACCTCATACTAATCCTAACCCTAAACCCTACCCTCACCATCACCCTAATCCTAACTCTCACCCTCACACTCACCCTAATCCTAAACCTAACCCTAACCCTAAACCTCACCCTTACACTATCCCTCACCGTAACAATTACCCTGCCAATAACCCTAACCCTAACAGTCACACTAAACTTAATCCTCAACCTAACCCTAACCCTACCCCTCAGCCTAACACTCACTCTAAAAATAACCCTAAACCTAATCCTCACCCTATCCCTAAACCCTAACCCTAACCCCAACCATAACCCTCACCCACAACCTAAACCTAATGCTAACACTAACCTTCAACCTCACCCTAACCCTTCCCCTCACCCTAAACCTATCTCTCACCCTCACCATACACCCTAATCCTAACCCTAAGCCTAAACTTCACCCTAACCCTAACCCTAACCCTCACCCTAACCCTCACTCTAAACCTAATCCTAACACTAACACTAACAGTAATCCTAATGCTCACCCGAAACCTCAGGCCAAACATAACCCTATCCCTACCCCTCACCCGCCCCCTTACCCTCACACTAACCCTTACCCGAACCCTAATCCTAACCCTAACCCGAACCCTCACCCTAACCCTAATCCTAACACCACCCTTCAGCCTAATCCTCATCCTAAAACTATACCTAAACCAAACCTCACCCTAACCCTAAAGATCACCATAACCCTAACACTCACCCTCTGTCTCCCCCTCAGCCTAACCCTAACCCTAACCCTCACCCTAACGTTAACCCTCACCCTAACCCTCACCCTAACACATACCCTCACCCTTACCCTAACCTAACCCTAACCCTAACCCTGACCCTATGCCTCACCCTCACCATCACCCTCACTCTAAGCCTAACACTAAACCTAACACTAATGCTAAACCTAACCCTCTCCCTCACCCTCACGCTAACCCTAATGCTAACCCTAACATTAACCCTCACCCTAAACCTCACCCTCAACATAACCCTAACCAAAACCCTCACCCTAATGCTAACCCTAACCCTCATCCTCACCCTAACCCTTACTGTCACCCTAACCCTCACCCAAACCCTAACCCTCACACTCACACTAACCGTCACCCTAACCCTAACCCTAACCCTGATCCTAATGCTAACCCTAACCCTAACCCTCTCCCTAACACTAACCCTCACACTCACCCTAACCCTAAACCTTATCCTCACACTAACCCTAACCCTAACCATAACCTTCATCCTACAACTCACACTAATCCTAACCCTAAACCCTACCCTCAACATCACCCAAAGCCTAACTCTCACCCTCACCCTAATGCTAAACCTAACCCTAACCCTTACCCTCACCCTAAACTTCACCCTCACCCTAATGCTAAGCCAAACCCTTACCCTCACCCTATCCCCCACTCTAACCCTTACCCTCACCCTAACCCTAACCCTAATAATCACACTAAACCTAACCCTCACCCTGACCCTAACGCTAACCATCAGCCTAATGCGCACTCTAACCATAACCATAACCCTAATCCTCACCTTATCCCTAAACCTCACCGTAACTCTAATCCTAACCCTGACCCTAACCGTCACCCTAAACCTAATCCTAACACTAACACTAACAGTAATCCTAATGCTCACCAGAATCCTCAGGCCAACCCTAACCCTAACCTACCCCTCCCCCTCCCCCTTACCCTCACCCTAACCCTTACCCTCATCTGAACCCTAACCCTAAACCTAACCCAAACCCTAACCCTCACCCTAACCCTAATTCTAACCCCATCCCTCAGCCTAATCCTCATCCTAAACCTAAACTTAAACCAAACCTCACCCTAACCCTAAAGATCACCCTAAACCTAACCCTCCCCCTCCACCTCCTATTCAGCCTAACCCTTATCCTAACCCTAACCCTCACGCTAACGTTAACCCTCACCCTAACCCTTACCCTAAAACAAACGCTCACCCTAACACTAACCCTAACCCTAACGCTAACCCTAAAGCTCAAACTTACCCTAACCCTCACACGAATCCTTACCCTCACCCGAAACCCAACACTAAACCTAACCCTCACACTAAACCTAATCCTCACCCTCACCATAACCCTAACCCTAACAATAACCCTGAACCTAACCCTAAACCTAAACCTCACCCTCATCCTAACACTAGCCCTAACCCTAACAATAACCCTATTCCTAACCCTAATCCTAACCCTCACCCTCACTTCACCCTAACCCTAACCCTAACCCTAACCCTAACCGTAACCCTAACCCTCACACTAACCCTAACCTAAACCTTACCCTCACCCTAACCCTAACCCAAACCCTACCCCTAACCCTAACCCTCACCCTAACACTAATCCTTATCCCACCCTTCAGCCTAATCCTCCTCCTAAACCTAAACCTAAACCTAAACCTCACCCTAAACCTCAAGATCACGCTAACCCTAACCCTCAAACTCACCCTCACCCTCAGCCTAACCCTAACCCTAAACCTCACCCTAAACTTAACCCTCACGCTAACACATGCCCTCACCCTAACCCTAATCCTCACACTCATCCTAACCCTAACCCTTAACTTAACCCTCACCCTAAACCTCACCCTCAACATAACCCTAACCCTAACCCTCACCCTAATGCTAACCCTAACCCTAACCCTCAACCTCACCCTAACCCTCACCTTCACCCTAACCCTCACCCAAACCCTAACCTTCACACTCACCATAACCCTCACCCTAAACCTAACCCTAATCCTCACCCTAATGCTAATCCTAACCCTAACCCTCACCCTAATGCTAACTGTCACCCCAACCCTAACCCTAACCATAACCCTAAACCTAATCCTCACACTAACCCTAAACCTAAACATATCCGTCATCCTAAAACACCCACTAAACCTAACCGTAAACCCTACCCACATTATCACCCTAACCCTAACTCTCACCCTAACACTTATCCTCACCCTAACCCAAAACCTAACAATCAAACTAAACATAACCCTCACCCTAAACCTAACCATAACCCTCTGCCTAATGCTCACACTAACCCTAACCCTAACCCTAAACCTCACCCTATCCCAAAACCTAACCCTAACCCTCACCCTCACCCTAGCCCTCACCCTAACACATACCCTCATCCTAATCCTAACTCTAACCCACACCTTAACCCTCAACTTGACCCTAAGAATCTCCCTAAACCTCACTCTCACCCTAAAACTCAACATAAACCTTAACCTCACCCTTAGCCTAACCCTAACCCTATCAATAATCCTCACACTAACCCTAACCCTAACCCTAATCCTAACCCTAACCCTGACCCTATGCCTCACCCTCACCATCACCCTCACCCTAAGCCTAACCCTAAACCTAACACTAATGCTAAACCTAACACTTTCCCTCACCCTCATGTTAACCCTAATGCAAACCCTAAACTTAACCCTCACCTTAAACCTCAAAATCAACATAACCTTAACCCTAACCCTCAACCTAATGCTAACCCTAACCCTAACCCTCACCCTCACACTAACCCTCACCCTCACCCTAACCCTCATCCAAACCCTAACCCTCACAGTCACCCTAACCCTCACCCTAACCCTCATCCTAATGCTAACCCTAACCATAACCCTAAACCTAAACCTAAACATAAAAACCTACAATAACCATTACCCTAACCATAAGCTTCATCCTAAAACTCACACTAATCCTAACCCTAAACCCTACCCTCACCATCACCCTAAACCTAACTCTCATCATCATCCCAATCCCAAACCTAACCCTAACCCTCACCGTAACCCTAACCCTAATGCTAACCCTAACCCTCACCCTCACCCTATCCCACAACCTAACCCTTTCCCTCACCCTAAACCTCACTTTCACCCTAAACCTCACGCTAAACCTTACCATCACCCTAACACTAAACCTAACCCTAACGCTAATCCTCACCCTAACCATAACCCTCAATCTAACACATATCCTCATCCTAATCCTAAACCTCACCCTAAAACTCACCCTCACCCTAAACCTCACCCTAACCCTTACCCTCACCCTAACTTTCACCCTAAACCTACCCCTCACCCGAAACCTCAACCTAACCCTAACACTAACCATAAACCTAACCCTCACCCTCACCCTAGCCCTCATCCTAAACCTAATCCTAACCCTAACCCTCACCCTCACACTAACCCTCACCCTCAATCTAAACGTCAATCTAACCCTAAACTTCATCCTAACAGTAAACCTCACCCTAACCCCAAGCCTCATCCTAAACAACACCATAACCCTAAACCTAACCCTAACCCTCACCCTAACACTCACAATAATCTAACCCTAACCCTCACCCTCACCTTAACCCTCACTCTAACCCTTACCTCACGCTCACCCAACCATCACACTAACGCTAAACCTCAACCTAACCCTAAACCTAACCCTCACCCTCACCATAAGCCTAACCCTAAACCTCATCTTCACTCTCTCCCTTACCCTAAACCTAAGCCTCACCCTCAACCCCACCCTCACCCTCACTCTCACCCTAAACCTAAACCGAACCCTAAGCCTCAACCTAAACATAACCCTAAACCTAACTCTCACCCTAACCGTAACCCTAACCCTAATGCTAACCCTAACGCTCACCCTTACCCTAACCCTCACCCTAACCCTAACCCGCACCCTAACACTAAACCTAAACCTAACCCTCACACTAAAACTAACCCTCACCATAACCCTAACCATAATGCTAACAATAGCCCTAAACCTAACCCTCACCCTTACCTGAAACCTAACCCTAACCCTAAAAATAACCCTATCCTTAACCCTAATCCTAACCCTCATCCTCACCCTCACCCTCACCCTAAACCTAAACCTAACCCTAACCCTAACAATAACCCTAAACCTAACCCTCACCTTAACCCTGAACCTAAACCCACCCCTCAGCCTAATCCTCAACCTAAACCTAAACCTAAACCTCACCCTAACCCTAAACATCACACTAAACCTAACCCTCACCCTCACGCTCAGCCTAACCATAACCCTAACCCTAATCCTAACCCGGAACATCATCCTCACCCACACCCTAACCCTAACCCTAACACTCAACCTCACCCTCACCCTAACCCTAACCCTCACCCTATCCCTAACACTCACCCTAACCTTAACCCTCATCCTAACCCTCGCCATAACACATACCCTCACCCTAACCCAAACCCTAACCCACACTAACCTTCACAGTAACCCTAAACCTCTTCCTAAACCTCACTCTAAACCTTACCCTCATCCTAACACTAACCCTAATCCTCACACTAACCGTAAACCTAACCCTAATCCTAAACCTCACCCTCAACCTAACCCTAACCCTAACCCTCACCCTAAGCCTCACCCTCACCTTAACACTAATGCTAACCCTAATTTTCAACCTCACACTAACCCTCACGCTAAAACTTATGCTCACTTTAAACCTAAACCTCACCCTCAACCTAACCCTCACCCTAACCCTGTCCCTCACCTTAAACCTCACCATAACACTAACCCTAACACTAACCCTCACCCTAACCCTTACCCTAACCCTAAACCTAACCCTAACACTAAACCTAACCCTCACCGTCTCCCTAACCCTCACCCAAATCCTAACTCTCACCCTCACCCTAACCCTCCCCGTCACCCTAACCCTCACTCACACACTAACCCTCACACTCACCCTAAACCTCAACCTCATCCTAACCCTCACCCTCACCCTAAATATCACACTAACCCTAACCCTCACCTTCACCCTAACACAAAACCTCAGCCTAAGCCTCACACACACCATCACCCTCACCCTCAGCCTAACCCTAAACCTAACGCTAACACTAACCCTAATCCTCACCCTAACCCTAAACCTACCCCTCAGCCTAATCCTCATCCTAACCCTAAACCTAAACAAAACCCTCAACATTAACCCTAAATGTCACCCTAACCCTAAACCTCACCCGCACCTAACCCTTACCCTCACCCTAACCCTAACCCTAATCCTCACACCAACCCTAACTCTAAACCTAACCTTCACCCTAACCCTCACCCTCACCCTAACCCTAACCCTCACCCTAACGATAAACCTAACCCTAACACTCACCGTTAACCTAACCCTCACCATCACCCTAACCCTAACCCTCATCCTCACCCTAGGCCACATCCTAACCCTAATCCTAACCCGAACCCTTACCCTAACCCTCACCCTAAACCTGACGCTAACCCTCACCCTAATGCTAACCCTAAACCTAACGCTCACCCTAACTCTAACCCTCACCCTCACCCTAACTCTAACACTAACCCTAAACCTAAACCTAATCCTCACACTAACCCTAACCCTAACCATAACCTTCATCCTAAAACTCACACTAATCCTAACCCTAAACCCTACCCTCACCATCACCCTAACCCTAAATTTCACCCTCAAACTAATCCTAAACCTGAACCTAACCCTCACACTAACCCTAACCCTAACCCTAACCCTAACCGTTATCCTAATGCTAACCCTAAAACTAACCTTCACCCTAACCCTAACACTCACTCCAAACCTAACACTAACCCTAACCCCTAACCCTAAACCTAATGCTCACACTAACCCTAACTCTAAACTTATCCTTCATCCTAAAACTCAAACTAATCCTAACCCTAAGCCTAATGATAACCCTAACCCTCACCCTTACTCTAACCTTCAACCTAACCCTCACCCTAACCCTCATCCTAATGCTAACCCTAAACCTAACGCTCACCCTAACCCTAACCCTCACCCTCACGCTAACCCTAACCGTAAACCTAATCCTCACACTAACCCTAAACCTAACCATAACCTTCATCCTAAAACTCACACTAATCCTAACCCTAAACCCTACCCTCACCATCACCCTAACCCTAACTTTCACTCTCAACCTAATCCTAAACCTGAACCTAACCCTCACCCTAACCCTCACCCTAACCCTAACCCTAACACTAATGCTAACCCTAACCCTCACCCTCACCCTAACCCTTACCCTCACCCTAACCCTAAACCTAACAAACACAATAAACCTAACCCTCACCCTAACCCTAACCCTACCCCTTCGCCTGATGCTTACCCTAACCCTATCCCTAACCCTCACCCTAAACCTCACCCTCACCCTAAACCTAATGCTAAACCTAACCTTCACCCTCACCCTAAACATCATCCTAACTCTTACCCTCACCCTCAACCTAACCCTCACCTTCACCGTACAACTCACCCTATCCCTAACACTCACCCTAACCCTCACCCTAACCCTCACCCTAACCCTAACACTAACACTAACACTAATCGTAGTTCTAATGCTCACCCAAACCCTCATGGTAAACCTAACCCTAACCCTACCCCTTACTCTCACCCTTAACCTCACCCTAACCCTTACTCTCACTCTAACCCTAACCCTCACACTAACCCTAAACCTCACCCTAACCCGAACCCTAACCCTCAGCCTAACGGTGAACATAAACCTAACCCTCACCCTCACCCTAAACCTAACCCTAAAAGTCACCCTAATTCTAAACCTCACCCTCACCCTAACCCTAACCCTAACCCTCACCCTCACCATCAGCCTAACTCTAAAGCTATACCTAACCCTCAACCTAACCCTAACCCTCAACCTCACCCTAAACCGAACCCTCACCCTCAACTTAACCCTAACCAAAACCCTCACCCTAACCCTCACCCTAACCCTAACCCTATCCCTAACCCTCACCCTCACCATAAACCTAACCCTCACCCTCACCCTAACCCTAACACTAAACCTAACCATCACCCTAACACTCACCCTAACACTCACACTGAAACTAGCGCTCAATCTCACCCTAACCCTAACCCTAAACCTTACCCTAACTGTAACCCTCAACCTTACCGCACCCTAACCCTAACCCTAACCCTAATCCAAACACTAATCCTAAGCCTAAACCTAACCCTAACCCTAACTCTCAAACTAAGCTTCACCCTTACCCTAACCCTAACCCTAACCCTCACCCTAATGCTAACCCTAACCCTAAACCTCACCCTCACCCTAACCCTCAACCTCACCCTAACCCTAACCTTTTCTCTAAATATCACCCCTAACCCTAATGCTAAACCTAACCCTTTCCCTCACCCTCACGCTAATCCTAATGCTAATCCTAACCTTAAACCTCACCCTCAAAATAACTGTAACCCTAACCCTCACTCTAACCCTCACCCAAACCCTAAACCTCACACTCACCCTAACCCTCACCCTAACCATAACCCTAACTCTCACGCTAATGCTAACACTAAACCTAACGCTCAGCTTAACCCTAACCCTCATCCTCATGCTAACCCTCATCCTAACCCTAAACGTAAACCTAATCCTCACACTAACCCTAACCCTAACCATATCTTCATCAAAAAACTCACACTAATCCTAACCCTAAACCCTACCCTCACCATCATTGTAACCCTAACTCTCACCCTCACCCTAATCCTAAAACTAAAACTAACCCTCACCCTCACCCTAACCCTAACCCTAATTCTAACCCTAAACCTAACCCTCACCCTTTCCCTCACCCTAACCCTTACCCTCACCCTAACCATTAACCTAACAATCACACTAACCCTAACCCTCACCCTAACCCTAACCCTACCACTCTGCCTAATACTCACCCTAACCATAACCCTAATCCTAACCCTAATCCTAACCCTAATCCTCACCCTATATCTAAACCTATCCCTAGACCTCAGCCTCATCCTAGCCCTCACCTTAACTCTAACCCTAACCCTAACCCTCACCCTCTCCCTAAACCTAATGCTAACCCTAAACTTCACACTCACCCTAATCCTCACCCTAAACCTTACCCCCCCACCCTCAACCTCACCCTCACCCTCATCCTACAACTCACCCTATCCTTAACCCTCACCCTGAACCTCACCCTAACCCTAATCCTAACCCTCACCCTAAGCCTAACCCTAACACTAACACTAACCATTACGGTTAGTGTTAGTCACCCTAATGCTCACCCGAATCTTCATGCTAACCCTAACCCTAACCCTACCCCTCACACTCACCCTTACCCTCACCCTAAACCTTACCCTCACCCTAACTCTAACCCTCACACTAACCCTAACCTTCACCCTAAACCTAACCCTAACCCACAGCCTAACCCTCATCCTAACGGTAAACCAAAACCTAACCCTCAGACTCACCCTAACCCTAACCCTAAAAGTCATCCTTATTCTAACACTCACCCTCACCCTCACCCTAACGCTAACCCAAACCCTCACGCTCACCCTCATCCTAACTCTAAACCAATACCTAACCCTCCCCCTCCCCCTAACCCTCACCCTAACCCTCAACAGTACCCTCATCCTCAAATTAACCCTAATGCAAACCCTCACCCTAACCGTCACCCTAACCCTAACCCTATCCCTAACACTCACCCTCACCATAAACCTAACCCTCACCCTCATTCTAAACCTAACACTAAACCTAACCCTCACCCTAACACTCACCCTAACACTCACACTAAAACTAGCCCTCATTCTCACCCTACCCCTCACCCTAAACCTTACCCTAACTATAAACCTTACCCTCACCCTAACCCTAAGCTTAACCCTAATCTTCACACTAACCCTAAGCCTCAAACTAACCCTAACCCTAACTCTCAATCTAACCATCACCCTTACCCTAAACCTAACCCTAACCCTTACCCTAATTCTAATCCTAACCCTATCCCTCACCCTCACCATAAACATCACTGTCACCCTAACCTTCACCCACACCATAACCCTCACACTCACCCTAATCCTCACCCTCACACTAACGCTAACCCTAACTTCACTCTTAGCCTCACCCTCACCATCACCCTCAACCTAAGGCTAACCTTAAACCTAACGTTAATCCTAAACCTAACCCTCTCCGTCACCCTCAGACTAAACCTAATGCTAACCCTAACATAAACCTCTCCATCACCCTAACCCTAATCCTAACAATAACCCTAACCCTAACCCTAACCCTAACCCGAAGCCTAATCCTCATCCTCACCTTAAACCTAACCCTAAATTTAACCATAACCCTAATCCTAACCATAAGCTTCATCCTAACCCTCACCCTAATTCTAACCCTAAACCCTACCCTCAGCCTCATCCTAACCTTAACCCTCACCCTCACCCTCACCCTGATCCTAAACCTAACCCTAAGCCTAAAACACAACCCTATCCCTCACCCTAACCCTTACCCTCACCCTAACCCTAACCCTAACAATCACACTAAACCTAACCCTCACCCTAACCCTAATCCTACTGCTCAGCCTAACACTCATCCTAACCCTAACCCTAAACCTAATCTTCACACTAACCCTAACCCTAACCATAATCTTCATCCTAAACCTCACATTAATCCTAAACCTCACTCTTACCCTAAACCTAATGCTAACCCTAACCCTCACCGTCACTCTAACCATCACTCTAACCTTTACCCTCACCCGAAACCTAACCCTCACCCTCAGCCTAAAACTCACACTAAAATTAACGCTCACCCTAAACCTCACCCTAATCCTAATCCTAACCCTCACCCTAAACCAAATCCTAACACTAACACTAACCATAATCCTAATGCTCACCCGAATCCTCAGGCCAACCCTAACCCTAACCCTAACCCGCACCCTCAACCTTACCCTCTCCCTAACCCTTACCCTCACCCGAACCCTAACCATAACCCTAACCCGAACCCTAACCCTAATCCTAAACCCAACCCTCAGCCTAATCCTCATCCTAAACCTAAACAAACCTAAACCTCACCCTAACCCTAATGATCACCCATACCCTAACCGTCACCCTCAACCTCAGCCTAACCCTAACCCTAAACCTAACCTTCACCCTAACGTTAACCCTAACCCTAACCCTCACACTAATGCTAAACCTAACCCTAACCCTCACCCTCACACTAAATCACACCATAACCCTTACCCTCAGCATAACTCTAACCCTAATCCTCACACTAACCCTAACCCTAACCCTCACCCTAAACCTAACCCTACCCCTAGCCCTAACCCTCTTCCTAACCCTAACCATCACCCTAACCCTCACTCTAACCCCAACCCTCAACCTAACCCTAACCCTAAACCTCTCTCACCCTAGCCCTCATCCTAACCCTAATCCTAAACCTAACCTCACCCTAAACCTAACCCTCACCCTCACCCTCACCCTCACCTTAACTCTCACCCTCACCCTAACCTTCAACCTAACCCTTACCCTCACGCTCACCCAACCCTCACACTAACCCTAAACCTCAAGCAAACCTTAAACCTAACCCTCAACCTCACCCTAACACTAACCCTAAACCTCATCTTCAACCTCTCTCTTACCATAACCCTAACAATAACCCTATTCCTAACCCTAATCCTATCCCTCATCCTCACCCTCTCCTTCACCCTAACCCTAACCCTAACCCTCACCCTAACCCTAATCCTAATCCCACCCCTCAGCCTAATCCTCATCCTAACCTTAACCTAAACATCACCCTAACCCTAAAGATCACCCTAACCCTAATCCTCACCCTCACCATCACCCTCAGGCTAACCCTAAACTTAACCCTTACCCTAACCTTAAACCTCACCATAACCCTCACCCTAACACATGCCCTCAACCTAACCCTAACTCTAAACCTCATCCTAACCCTCACTTTAACCCTAACCCTCTCCCTAAACCTAACTCTCATCCTAAACCTCACCCTAAACCTTACCCTCACTCTAACCCTAACCCTAACCCTAACTCTAATGCTCACACTAACCCTAACCCGAAACCTAACTCTAACCCTCACCCTAACCCTCACCCTCATGATAACCTGAAACATAACCCTCACCCTAATGCTAACCCTATCCCTGAACCTCACCCTCACCCTAACCCTCAACCTCACCCTATCCTTCACTCTTTCCCTAAATATCACCCTAACACTAACACTCACCCTAAACTTAACCCTAACCCTAACCCTGACCCTATGCCTCACCCTCACCATCACCCTCACCTTAAGCCGAACCCTAAAACTAACCCTAATGCTAAACCTAACCCTCTCCCTAACCCTCAGGCTAAGCCTAATGCTAAGGCTAACACCAACCCTAACCCTAACCCCCAACATAAGCCTAAACCTAAACCTAACCCTCACCCTAACTGTAACCATAACCCTATCCGTCAGCCTCACCCTAACCCTCACCCTAACCCTTAACCTCACCGTCACCCTACCCCTCACACTAAACCTAACCCTCACCCTAACACTAACCCTAACCCTAATCCTCACATTAACCCTAAACCTAACCCTAGCCCTTACCCTCACACTAACCCTCACCCTAACACTAACCCAAACCCTAAGTCTCAACATCACCCTAACCCTCAACCTAACCCTTACCCTCACACTCACCCAACCCTCACACTAAACCTAAACCTCAATCTAACCTTAAAACTAACCCTCAACCTCACCCTAACCCTAACCCTAATCCTAAACCTAAACCTCATCTTCACCCTCTCTCTTACCCTAACCCTAACGCTAACAATAACCCTATTCCTAACCCTAATCCTATCCCTCATCCTTACCCTCACCCTAACCCTAACCCTAACCCAAACCCTCACCCTAACCCTAATCCTAATCCCACCCCTCAGCCTAATCCTCATCCTAACCTTAACCTAAAACTCACCCTAACCCTAAAGATCACCCTAACACTAACCCTCACACTCACCCTCACGCTCAGCCTAACCCTAACCTTAACCCTCACCCTTAACCTTAACCCTCACACTAACACATACCCTCACCCTAACCCTAACTCTACATCTCATCCTTACCCTCACGTTAACTCTAACCCTCTCCCTAAAACTAACTCTCACCCTAATCCTCACCCTAAACCTCACCCTAAACTTTACCCTCACCCTAACACTAACTCAAACCCTAAACCTAATCCTCACACTAACCCGTACCTGAACCCTAACCCGAACCTTCACCCTAAACCTCACAATCAACATAACCCAAAACCTAAACCTCAATCTAATGTTAACCCTAACCTTAAACCTCACCTTCACCCTAACCCTCAATCTCACCCTAACCCTCACCCTTTCCCTAAATATCACCCTAACACTAACACTCACCCTAAACCTAACCCTAACCCTGACGGTATGCCTCACCCTCACCATCACCCTCACACTAAGCCTAACTCTAAGCCTAACCCTAATGCTAAACCTAACCCTCTCCCTCACCCTCACGCTAACCCTAATGCTAACCCTTAACTTAACCCTCACCCTACCCCTCACCCTCACCCTAATGCTAACCCTAACCCTAACCCTCAACCTCACCCTCACCCTAATCCTAATTCTCACCCTCACCCTAATCCTAAACCTAACCCTAACCCTCACACTAAACCTAACCCTAACCCTAATGCTAACCCTAACCGTCACTTCACCATATCCCTCAAACTAAACCTTACCCTCACCCTAACCCTATACCTAACAATCACACTAAACCTAACCCAAACCCTAACCCTAACCCTAGCCCTCTGGCTAATGCTCACACTAACCCTAACCCTAACCCTATACCTCACCTTATCCCAAAACCTAACCATAACCCTCACTGTCAGCCTAGCCCTCAACCTAACCCTAACCCTAACACTAACCCTCACCCTCACCATAAAATTTATGCTAACAATAATCTTCACCCTCACCCTAACCCTCACCCTAACACTTGCACTCACCCTAAACCTAACCCTCACCCTCACCCTACAACTCACCCTAACCCTAACCCTCACCCTAAACCTCACCTTAACACTAATCCTACCCCTCACCCTAAACGTCACCATAAACCTAATCCTAACACTAACACTAACATAATATTAATGCTCAACCGAATCCTCAGGCCAACCTTAACCCTAACCCTAAACCTCAACCTCACCCTTACCCTCACCCTAACCCTTACCCTCACCCTAAGACTAACCCTCACACTAACCCTAACCCTCACCCTAACCCTAAACCTAATCCTCAGCCTAAACCTCATCCTAACCATAAATCTAACCCTAACACTCACGCTCACACTAATCCTAACACTAAACATCACCCTAATTCTAAACCTCACCATCAACCTCACTGTCATCCTCTCCCTTCGCCTAAAACTAACCCTAAACCTAATCCTAACCCTCACCCTCACCTGCACATGAACTCTAACCCTAACCATCACCCTCACCCTCAGTCTAACTCTAAACCTATAACTCACCCTAAAGCCAAACCTCTCCCTAACCCTCACCCTCACCCTAAACCTCACCTTAACCCTTACCCTCACCCTAACTCTAACCCTAATCCTCACACTTACCCTAACCCTAATCCTCACCCTAAACCTAACCCTAACGTTCACTCTCACCCTAACCCTATCCCTCACCCTCACCCTCACCCACAACCTAACCCTAACCCTAAGCCTAATTCTAAACATGAACCTCACCCTCACCCTGAACCTAACCCTAAATCTCACTTTCCCACCCTATCGCTAACCCTCATCCTAACTTAAACCCTCACCCTAACACTTACCCCAACACATACCCTCAACTTAATCCTAACCCTAACCCTCATTCTAACTCTCAACCTAAACCTAACACTCTCCCTAAACCTCACACGCACCTGAAACCTCACCCTAACCCTAACCCTCAACCTAACCCTAAACCTAACCCTAACCCTCACTTTCACCCTAGCCCTCATCCTAACCCGAAACCTCTCACCCTAACCCTAACCCTAAACCTAAGCCTCACACTAACCCTAACCATAACCGTAATGCTAACCCTAACCCTCAGCCTCACCCTAACCCTTACACTCACCGTCACGCCACCCCTCACACTAACCCTAACCCTAACAATAACCCTAACCTTAACCCTCACCCTCACCTTACCCGTAATCCAAACCCCACCCCTCCGCCTAATCCTCATCCTAAACCTAAACCTAAACTTAAACCTCACCCTAACCCTAAAGATAACCCTATCCCTAACCTCCCCTCAACCTCACCCTCAGCCTAACACTAACCCTAACGCTAACCCTCACCCTAACCTTAACCCTCACCCTACCTCTCACCTTAACACATACTCTCACCCTAACCCAAACCCTAACCCTCACCCTAACCCTCAACTTAACCCTAACCCTAACCCTAAACCTTACCCTCACACTCACCCAACCCTCAAACTAAGCCTAAACCTCAACCTAAACCTAATGCTAACCCTCACCCTCACCCTAACCCTAACCGTAATCCTAACCCTAAACCTCATCTTCACCCTCTACCCTAAACTAAGCCTAACCCTCACACTCAAACTCACCCTCACCCTAACACTCACCCTCACCCTCACCCTCACCCTAACCCTAAACCTAACCCTAACCCTCACCCTAACCCTAACCCTAACCCTAACACTCACCCTAACCCTATCCCTAACCCTAATTCTAACCCTAACGCTCACCCTTACCCTAACCCTCACCCTAACGCTTACCCTCACACTAATCCTAACACTAAACCTAACCCTTACACTAAACCGAACCCTCAACATAACCTTAACCATAACGCTAACAGTAACCCAAACCGTAACCCTAAACCTAACCCTCACCCTCACCCTAACATTAACCCTAACCCTAAAAATAATCCTATCCCTTACCCTAATCCTAACCCTCATCATCACCCTCACCCTAATCCTAACCCTAACACTAACCTAACAATAACCCTAACCCAAACCACCACCTTAACCCTAAAACTAACCCCACTCCTCAGGCTAATCCTCATCCTAAACCTAAACCTCACCTTAACCATAAACATCACCCTAAACCTAAACCTCACCCTCACCCTCACCCTCAGCCAAATCCTCACACTAACCCTAACCCTAAACCTATCCCTAACCCTCAACCTAACCGTAAAGCTCATCCTAACCCTCACCCTAACACATACGCTCACCCTAACCTTAACACTAACCCTCACCGTAAACCTAACCCTCTCCCAAAAACTCAACCTAACCCTTACCCTCACCCTAACTCTATCCTTAACCATAACCCTCACCCTAACCCTCACCCTCAACATAACCCGAACCCTAACTCTCACCCTAATGCTAACCCTAACCCTAAACCTGACGCTCACCCTAACCCTCAACCTCACTCTAACCGTCAACCTTTCCCTAAATATCATCCAAACACTAACACTCACCCTAACCCTAACCCTAACCCTGAGCCTTTGCCTCACCCCCACCATGACCCTCACCCTAAGCCTAACCCTAAACCGAACCCTAATGCTAAACCTAACCCTCTCCCTCACCCTCACGCTAACCCAAATGCTTAACCCTAAACCTAAACCTCACCCTAAAGCTAACCCTAACCCTAACCCTCACCCTAACGCTCACCCTAACCCTAACACTCACCCTAAACCTAACCCTCACCATCACCCTAACCCTCACACAAACCCTACACCTCACACTCTCCCTAACCCTCACATTCACCCTAAACCTCACCCTTTCCCTAAATATCACCCAGACATTAACCCTCACCCTAACCCTACCTCTGACCCTTAGCCTCACCCTTACCATCACCCTCACCCTAAGTCTAGCCCTAAACCTAACCCTAATCCTAAACCTAACCTTCTCCCTCACCCTCATGCTAACCCTAATGCTAACCCTAACCCTAACCCTCACCCTCACCCTAACCCTAACCCTAACCCTAACAATAACCCTAACCCTAACCCTAACCCTATCCCTTACCCTCACCCTCACCTTACCCTATCCCTCAACCTCACCCTAACCCTAACAGTAAACCTAACCCTCACCCTGACACTTTCACTAAACCTAACCCTCACTCTCACCCTAACCCTCACACTAAACCTTACAATAACCCTAACCCAAACCCTTACCCTCACTCTAAATCTAACCCGAAACCTAACCCTCACACTAACCCTAATGCTAACCCTAACACTAACCTTCAACCTAACCCTCACATTCACCCTAACCCTAACCCTAAGCCTCACCCTAAAGCTAACCCTAACCCTCACCCTAACCCTAACCCTAACCCTAATGCTAACCCTAAAGCTCAACCTTACCCTATCCCTCACCCTAACCCTTACCCTCACACTAAACCTAACCCTACACCTAACCCTCACACTAAACCTAACCCTCACCCTCACCTCACCCTAATCCTAAGAATAACCCTAAACCTAACCCTAATCCTAAACATCACCCTCACCCTAACCCTCACCCTTTCCCTAATTATCACCCTAAAACTAACACTCACGTTAACCCTAACCCTAACCCTGACCCTAAGCCTCACCCTCAAAATCACCCTCAGCCTAAGCCTAACCCTAAACCTAACCCTAATCCTAAACCTAACCCTCTCCCTCACCCTCAAGCTAATCCTAATTCTATCCCTAAACCTAACCCTCACCCTCACCCTAACCCGAACCCTAATCCGAACACTAACAATGCCCCTAACCCTAACACTCACCATAACCCTCACTCTAAACCTCACCCTCAACATAATCCTAACCCTAATTCTAACCCCACCCCTCAGCCTAATCCTCATCCTAATCCTAAACCTAAACCTAAACCTCATCCTAACCCTAAAGATCACCCTAAGCCTAACCCTCACACTCAGTCTAACCCTGATCTAAACTCGAATCTTAACCCTGAACCTTATCCTCACCCTAAACCTAACCCTAACCCTAACCCTCACCCTCAACCTCATCCTAACCCTAAACCTAACCCTATCCCTAACCCTCACGCTCACCTTAACTCTCACCCTAACCCTCACCCTAACACATACCCTCAACCTAACCCTAACTGTAATCCTCACAATAACCATAACACTAACCCTCACACTAAACCTCACCCTAAACCTTACCCTCACCCTAACCCTAACCCTAATCCTAATCCTCACACTAACCCTAACACTAACCTTAACCCTAACCCTCACCCTAACCAACACCCCCAACATAACCCTCACCCTAACCCTCACTCTTATGTTAAACCTAACCCTAACCCTCACCCTCACCCTAAACCTCACCCTCACCATAAACTTCACCCTTTCGTAAATATAAACCTAACACTAACCCTCACCCTAACCCTAACCCTAACCCTGACCCTAAGCCTCACCTTCACCATAACCCTCACCCTAAGCCTAACCATAAACCTAACCCTAATCCTAAACCTAACCCTCTCCCTCACCCTCACGTTAACCCTAATGCTAACCCTAAACCTAACCCTCACCCTAACCCTCACCCTCAACATAAACCTAAACCTAACCCTCACACTAAACCTCACCCTCAACATAACCTTAACCCTAACCCTCACCCTAATGCTAACCCTAACCCTAAACCTCACCCTCACCCTAACCATCACCGTCGGCCTAACCATTACCCAAATCCTAACCCTCACACTAAACCTAACCCTCAACCTAAACCTAACTCTCACCCTTTCCCTAAATATCACCCGAACACTAACCCTCACCCTAAGCCTAAGCCTGATCCTGACCCTAAGCCTCACTCTCAACAGCACCCTCACCCTAAGCCTAACCCTACACCTAACCCTAATGCTAAACCAAACCCTCTCCCTCACCCTCATAATAACCCTAATGCTATCCCTAACCCTAACCCTCACCCTAACACTAACCCTAAGCCTAACCCTATCCCTAACACTCACCCTAACCTTAACCCTATGCCTAACCTTCACCCTCATCCTATCCCTAACACTCACCCTCATCCTAACCCTAACACTAAACCTAGCCCTCACCCTAACACTCACCCTAACACTCACACTAAAATTAACCCTCACTCTCACTCTTACCCTAAACCTAAACCTAACCCATACCCTCACCCTAACCCTAATCCTCACACTAACCCTAACCCTAACCCTAACACTAAGCCTCACCCTAACCCTCACCACGCCCTAACCCTAACCCTAACCCTCACCTTAATGCTAACCCTAATCCTAAACCTCACCCTCACCCTAACCCTCAACGTCACCCTAAACCTCACCCACACCCTATTCCTCACACTCACCCTAACCCTCACCCTCACATTAACCCACATCTCACCCTAAATATCACCCAAACCCTAACCCTCACCCTAAACCTAACCCTAACACGCAACCTAAGCCTCACCCTCACCATGACCCTCACCCTAAGCCTAACCGTAAACCTAACCCTAATCCTAAACCTAACCCTCTCACTCAACCGCATGTTAACCCTAATGCTAACCCTAACCCTAACCTTACCATAACCCTTACCCTCACCCTAACCATAACCCTAATCCTCAAACTAACCCTAACCCTAAACCTCACCCTAAACCTCACCCAAACCCTAACCCTCACCCTAACCCTCACCCTTACCCTAACCCTAACCCTCACCCTAATGCTAACCCTAAACCTAAACCTCACCCTCACCCTAACCCTCACCATCACACTAACTCTCACCCACACCCTAACCCTCATATTGACCCTAACCCTCACCCTCAACCTAACCCTCACTCTTTCCCTAAATATCACCCTAACACTAACACTCACCCTAAACCTAACCATAACCCTTAGCATAAGCCTCACCATCACCCTCACCCTAAGCCTAACCCTCAACCTCACCCTAACCCTAACCCTAACCCTAACAATAACCCTAACCCTAACCCTATCCCTAACCCTCACCCTCACCCTAAACCTAATCCTCACCCTTACTCTAACCCTAACATTAAACCTAACCCTCACCCTAACACTCACCCTACCACTCACACTAAAACTAGCCCTCACTTTCAACCTAACCCTCACCCTAAACCTTACCCTAACTATAACCCTAAACCTTACCCTCATCCTAACCCTAAATCTAACCCTAATCCTCACACTAATCCTAAGCCTAACCCTAACCCTAACCTCACCCTAACCCTCATCCTCACCCTCACCTTAACCCTAACCCTAACCCTCACCCTAATTCTAATCCTAACACTAACCCTCACCCTCTCGCTAAACCTAATGCTAACCCTAACCCTAACCCTCACCCTCACCCTAACCCTAAACCTAACCCGCAACCTAACGCTTACCCTAACCCTCACCCTCACCCTAACCCTGACACTAAACCTAAATCTCACCCTAACACTCACCCTAACAGTCACACTAAACCTAACCCTCACTCTCACCCTAACCCTCACCTTTTCCCTAAATATCACCCTAACACTAATCCTCACCCTAACCCTAATCCTAACCCTGACCCTAAGCCTCACCCTCACCAACACCCTCACCCAATGCCTAATCCTAAACCTAACTCTAATCCTAAATTTAACCCTCTCCCTCACCCTCACTCTAAACCTAATGCAATCCCTAACCCTCACCCTCACCCTCACCCTAACCCTAACCTTAACCCTAACAATAACCCTAACCCTAACCCTATCACTAACCCTCACCCTCAACCTAAAACTAACTGTCACCCTCACCCTAACCCTAACACTCAACATAACCTTCACCCTAATACTCACACTAAAACTAGTCCTCACTCTCACCCTAACCCTCACCCTAAACCTTACCCTAACTATAACCCTAACCCTTACCCTCACCCTAACCCTAAACCCAACCCTAAACCTCACCTGCACCCTAACCCTAACCCTAACCCTAACCCTAAAAATAACCCTAACCCTAACCCTAACCCTGTCCCTAACCCTCAACCTCACCCTAAACCTTACCATCACCCTCACCCTAACCCTAACACTAAACCTAACCCTCACCCTAACAATCACCATAACACTCACACTAAACCTAATGCTTACGCTCACCCTAACACTCACACTAAACCTAACCCTAACCCTAATCCTCACACTCACCCTAACCTTAACCCTAACCCTAACCCTCACCCTAACCCTCACCTTCACACTAAGCCTAACCCTAACACTCACCCTAATGCTAATCCTAACCCTAACCCTCACCCTCACCCTAACCCTCACCATCAACCTAACCCTCACCCACACCCTAACCCTCACACTCACCGTAAAGCTCACCCTCACCCTAATCCTCACCCTCACCCTAAATATCACCCTAACCCTAACCCTCACCCTAATCCTAATCCTAACCCTCACCCTAAGCCTCACCCTCACCATGACCCTCACACTAAGCCTAACCGTAAACCTAACCCTAATTCTAAACCTAACCATCTCCCTCACACTCATACTAACCCTAATGCTAACCCTAACACTAAACCTCACCATAACCCTTAACCTCACCCTAACCCTAACACTAATCTTCACACTAACCCTAACCCTAATCCTCACCCTAAACCTAAACCTAACCCTCACCCTCACCCTAACTCTAATCCTCACCCTTTACCTCACCCTCACCCTGAATCTAATCCTAAAACTAACCCTCACCCTCATCGTTACCCAAACCATAACACTAACCCTATCCCTAAGCCTCATCCTAACACTAACCTTCACCCTAACCCTCACCCTAACTCATAACCTCACCCTAATCCTAACCATATCCCTCAACCTAACCCTCACCCTAACCCTAACCCTCTCCCTAAATCTCTCCCTCACCCTAAACCTCACCCTAACCTTTACCCTCACCCTAACTCTAACGCTAAACCTACCACTCACCCGAAAACTCACCCTAACCCTAACCCTCAACCTAACCATAACCCTAATCCTAACCCTCACCCTCACCCTAGCCCTCATCCTAACCCTAATCCTAACCCTCACCCTAATCCTAACCCTCACCCTCACCCTAACCCTCACACTCACCTTTACCCTCACCCAACCCTATCCCTCATCCTAACCATAACCCTAACCCTAACCACAACCCTCACCCTAACTGTAACCCTAAGCCTCACCCTAATGCTAACGCTAATCCTAACCCTAATCCTCACACTAACCCTAAACCTAACCCTAACCACACTAACCCTAATCCTCACACTAACCCTAAACCTTACACTCACCCTCACCCTAACCCTCAACGTTAACCTAAATGTCACCCAAACCCTAACCCTCACACTCACCCTAACCCTCACCCTCACCCTCACCCTAACCCTCACCCTTTCCCTAAATATCACCCTAACACTAACCCTCACCCTAACCCTAACCGTAACCCTGACCCTAAGCCTCACCCTCACCATCACCCTCACCCTAAGCCTAACCCTAAACCTAACCTTAATCCTAAACCTAATCTTCTCCCTCAAACTCTCTCTAAACCTAATGCTATCCCTAACCCTCACTCTCACCCTCACCTTAACCCTAACCCTAACAATAACCCTAACCCTAAACCTATCCCTAACCCTCACCCTCACCCTAAACCTAACCGTCACCCTCACCCTAACCCTATCACTCAATACTAATACTAACACTAAATACTAACACTAAATACTAACCTAATACTAACACTAATACTAACACTAATACTAACACTAATACTCACCCTAATATTAACCCTAAAACTAGGCCTCACTCTCACTCTAACCCTCACCGTAAACCTTAACTTAACTATAAACCTAACCCTTAGCCTCACCCTAAATTTAACCCAAACCCTAACTCTCACCTTCACCCTAACCCTAACCCTAACAATAACCCTAACCCTAACCCTAATCCTAAACCTAACCCTCACCCTCATGCTCACCCTAACAATCACCCTAACCCTAACACTAACCCTAAGCCTAATCCTCATCCTAAACCTCACACTAACCGTACGCCTAATGCTAACCCTCACCCCAACTCTCACAGTATCCCTAACCGTAACCCTAACCCTCAAACTCAATCTAACCATCACCCTTTCCTTTACCCTCAACGTAAACCTAACCCTAACCCTCACCCTCACCATCACCCTAACACTAACCCTAACCCTGACCCTCACCCTTACCCTCAGCCTAAACCTAAACCTAACACTAATCCTAACACTAACCCTCACCCACACTCTAACCCTAACCCCCACCTTCACCCTCACCCCCACCCTCACCTTAACCATCACCCTCACCCTAAATATCACCATAACCCTAAGCCTCAACCTAATCCTAATCCTAAACCTCACCCTAACCGTCACCCTAAGCCTAACCCTAACCCTAAACCTAATCCTAAACCTAACCTTCTCCCTCACCCTCAACATAACCCTAACCCTAACCCTCACCCTTACCCTCACCCTAACCCTAACCCTAACCCTAAGAATAACCCTACCCCTCACCCCAACTTCAATCTCACCCTAACTGTAACCCTAACCCTAACAATAACCCTCACCCTAACCCTAACCCTAACCCTAACTCTCACCCTCACCCTAACCCTAAACCTAAGCCTCACCCAAACCCTAACCCTAACCCTAAAGCTAACCCTAAGGCTAACCCTCACCCTCACCCTAACCCTAAGGCTAACCCTAACCTTCACCATCAACTGAACCCTCACTCTAACCCTTTACCACACCCTAAACCTAACCCTCACCCTCACCATATACCTAAACCTAACCCTAACCCACACCATAACGCTAACCGTCAGCCTAAGACTCACCCTTACCCGAAAACTCACCCTAACCCTTACCTTCATGCTAATCCTAACCCTAATCCTCACACTAACCCTAACCATAAACATAACCTTCATCCTAACCCTCACCCTAATCCTTACCCTAAATCCTACCTTCAACCTCACACTAGCCCTAACACTCAACCTCACCCTAATCCTAAACCTAACCCTAACCTTCTCCCTAACCCTAACCCTAACCCTAATGCTAACCCTAACCCTCACCCTCACCCAACCCTCACCCTCACCCTTACCCTCACACTAACTCTAACACTAACAATCACACTAAACCTAACCCTAACCCTACCCCTAACCCTACGCCTCAGCCTAACACTCACCCTAACCCTAACCCTAATCCTCACCCTATCCCTAAACCTAAACTTAACCCTCACCCTCAGCCTAGCCCTTACCCTAACCTTAACCCTAAACCTAACCCTCACCCTCACCCTAAACCTAATGCTAACCCTGAACTTCACCCTCACCCTAACTCTCACCCTAACCTTTACCCTCACCTTAACCTAATCCTCACCCTCACCCTTACCCTCACACTAACTCTAACACTAACAATCACATTAAACCGAACCCTAACCCGACCCCTAACCCTACCCCTCAGCCTAACACTCACCCTAACCCTAACCCTAATCCTCACCCTATCCCTAAACCTAAACTTAACCCTCACCCTCAGCCAAGCCCTCACCCCAACCTTAACCCTAAACCTAACCCTCACCCTCACCCTAAACCTAATGCTAACCCTGAACTTCACCCTCACCCTAACTCTCACCCTAACCCTTACTCTCACCTTAACCTAATACTCAACCTCACCCTAAAACTCAACCTAACCCTTACACTAACAATCACACTAAACCTAACCCTCACACTAACCCTAACCCTAACCCTCACCCTAAACCTCACCATAACCCTTATCCTCACCCTAACGGTAACCCTAATCCTCACACTAACCCTAAACCTAACCCTAACCCTCACCCTCACCGTCACCATAACCCTCACCCTAAACATAACCCTCACCCACACCCTCACCCTCACCCTAACCCTCACTCTCACCCTAGCATTCACCCTAATCCTAACGATAACCCTAACCAAACTCTCACCCTCAGCCTCACCCTCAGCCTCAGCCTAACCCTATCCCTAAACCTAATCCTAACCCTATCCCTCAACCTCACCCTCACCTTCACCCTAATCCTAACCCTCACCCTCACAGTAACACTTAACCTCACCCTAACCCTAACCATAAACCTCACACTAACCCTAACCCTTATCATCACCCTCATCCTAACACTAATCCCAACCCTCAACCTCATGCCTCACATTCACCCTCAGCCTAAACCTAATCCTAACCCTAATCCTAACCCTAACCCTCACCCTCACCTTCACCCTTATCCTAACCATAAGCCTCACCCTAACCCTAACCCACAGAATAACCCTCTCCTTCACCCTAACCCTTACCCTCACCCTAACCTAACCCTCACCTCACCCTAACCCTCAACCTAACCCTAACCCTAACCCTAACCATCATACTAACCCTCACCCTAACTCTAACACTCACGCTAACCCTCATCCTAACACTCACGCTAACCCTAACCCTCACTCTCACCCTAACACTCACCCTAACCCTAACTCTAAGCCTAACCCTCACCCTCACCCTAACACTCACCCTAAGGCTTACCCTCACCCTAACACTAAGCCTAACCCTAACCCACATAATATCAATAACCCTCACACTAATCCTAACCTTACCGGTAACCCTATAGCTCATCCTACACCTAAAAGTAACCCTAACCCTCACTCTCACCCTCACCCTCACCCTCAGCCTAAACCTAAACCCAACCTAATCCTAACCCTCATGCTCACTCTCACCTTAACCCTAACCCTAACTCTAACCTTAACCCTCACCCTCACACTAAACACCACCATAAACTTTAACCTCACCCTAAATCTAACCCTAACCCTAACCTTCACACTAACCCTAACCCTCACCCTCACCCTAACTCTAACCCTCACTCTAACCCTCACCCCAAACCTAAACCTAACCCTCACCCTAAACCTAACCCTCACCCTCATCCTCACCCTCAGCCTCACCCTCACACTCACCGTAACCCTATCCCTCACTCTAACCCTAACCCTCACCCACATCCTAACACTCACCCTCAACCTAACTTTCACCCTCACACTAAACATCACCCTAACAGTAACCCTCACTCTAACCCTAACGCTAACCCTCACCCTAACCCTAACCCTTAAGCTAACCATCACCCTCACCCTCACCCTCACCTTAAAACTCACCCTCAGTCTAGCCCTTAGCCTAATCCTAACTGTAACCCTAACCCAGCCCTCAAACTCACCCTCACACTCACCCTCAGCCTAACAATATAACTACACCTAATCCTAACCCTAAACCTCACCATAACCCTCACCTTCACCCTAACCCTAACCCTCACCCAAACCGTAATCCTCAACCTTACCCTAACAGTCACCCTAACCCTAACCCTAACACTAAGCCTAAACCTCACTCTAACCCTCAACTTAACACTAAACCTAACACTCATCCTAACCCTCACCATAACCCTAACCCTAACCCTAACACTCACCCTCAACCTAACACTGACCCTAACCCTTACCCTTATCCTAACCCTAACTCTAACTCTCACACTAACCTAACCCTCACACTAACCCTCACCCTAACACTAACCCTAAACCTCACCCTCACCCTTACCCTCAGCTTAAACCTAATCCTTATCCTAACCCAAACCCTCACCTCACCCTCACTCTAGCCCTAACCCTCACCCTCAACCTCACCCTAATTCTAACCCTAACCCTCATCCTAATCTTAACCCCCACCCTAACCCTAAATCTAATCCTCAACCTCACAGTAAAACAAACCCTAACCATAACCATCACAATAACCCTCACCCTAACCCTCACACTAACCCTAACGCTAACCCTAAACCTCAATCTCAACCAAACCCTCACCATAACCCTGACCCTCACCCTAACCCTAAGCATAACCCTCACAATAAACATTACCCTCACCATAACCCTAATTCTACAACTCAACCTAACCCTCACAATAACCCTAACCCTAAACCTCACCCTAAACCTCACCATCACCCTAACCCTAAACCTAACCCTAACCCTCAACCTTACCCTCACCTTCACCCTAACCCTAACCCTAACAATAACCCAAACCCTCACCCTCACCCTCAACCTTCCCCTAACCCTAAACCTAATCCTAACAATAACCCTCACCCTAACCCTAACCCTAAACCTCACCCTCACCCTAACCCTAACCCTACCCCAAACCCTCACACAAACCCTAACCCTAAACCTAACCCTAACCCCAAGTCTAACCCTCACCCTCACCCTAACTCTAATGCTAACCCTAACATTCACCCTCACCCTAACCCTCACCCTAACCCTTTACCTCACCCTATACCTAAACCTCAACCTCACCATATCCCTAACCATAACCCTAAACCCCACCTTAAACCTAACAATCAGTGTAACACTCACCCTCACCCTAAAGCTCACCCTAACACTTACCCTCACCCTAACCCAAACCCTAACCCTAATCCTGACACTAATCCTAACCCTAACCATAACCATCATCCTAACCCTCACCCTAATCCTAACCCGAAACCCTAACCTCAACCTCACCCTAGCCCTAACCCTCACCCTAACCCAAAACCTAATGTTAACACTAAACCTCACCCACACCCTATCCCTCACCCTAACTCTTGACCTCACCCTAACCCTAACTCTAACAATCACACTAAACTTAACCCTGACCCTAACCCTAACCCTACCCCTCAGCCTAACACTCACCCTAACCCTAAACCCAACCCTAATCCTCACCCTATCCCTAAACCTAACCCTAACACTCACCCTCAGAGTAGCCCTCACCCTAACCCTAACCTTAACCCTAAGCCTCGCCCTCACCCTAAACCTAATGATAAACCTAAACTTCACCCTCACCTTAACCCTTACACTCACCCTAAACCTAATCCTCACCCTCACCCTAAAACTCACCCTAACCCTAACCCTCACCCTAACCCTAACCCTAACACTAACACTAACGATAATCCTAACACTCACGCTAATCCTCAAGCTAATCCTGACCCTAAACAAACCCCTCACCCTCACCCTTAAACTCACCCTAACCCTTACCCTCACCCTAATCCTAACTCTCACACTAACCCTAACCCTCACCTTAACCCTAACCCTAACCCTCAGCCTGACCCTCATCCTAACCATAAACCTAATGCTAACACTCACCCTCACCCTAGCCCTAACCCTAAACGTCACCCTAATTCTAACGCACACCCTAACCCTCACCTGAACCTTAGCCTCACCCTCATCCTAACCCTAAACCTAATCCTAACACTCACCCTCACCCTATTCCTAACCCTAAACGTCACCCTAATTCTAACCCTCACCCTAAGCCTCCCCCGAAACTTTACCCTCAACCTAACCCTAATACAAACATTCAGCCATTCCCTCACCCTAAACCTAACCCTCTCCCTAACACACACACTCACCCTAATCCTCACCATAACCCTTGCCCTCACGCAAACCCAACCCTAATCCTCACACTAACCCTAAACCTAACCCTAACCCTAAACCTCACCCTAACCCTCACCCTCACCCTAACCCTAATCCTATTCCTCACCTTAATGCTAACACTAAACCTAAACCTCACCCTAACCCTCACCGTCACCCGAAGCCTCACCCATACCGTAACCCTCACCATCACCCTCAACCTCACTCTAACCCTAACCCTAATTCTCAGGTAACCCTAACCCTAACCCTCACCCTACCCCTCACACTAACCCTAACACTACACTGAAACCTCAATCTCACCCTAACCCTCACCCTAACCCTTAACCTTACCCTAACTCTAACCCTAACCCTAACCCTCAAACTCAACCGAACCTTCATACTTACCCTAGCCCTTACCCTAACCCTAATCCTAAACCTCACCCTCACCCTAACCCTCACTCTCACCCTAAACATCACCCTAACCCTAACCCTTACCATAATCCTAACCCTAACCCTCACCCTAAATCTCACCCTCAACATCACCCTCACCCTAACCCTCACCATAATCCTAACCCTAACCCTCATCGTAAATCTCACCCTCAACATCACCCTTACCCTAACCCTAACCCTAACCCTCACCCTAACCCTAACCCTCTCCTTAAAACTCACCCTCATCCTAAACCTCACCCTAAACCTTACCCTCACTCTAACCCTATACCTAACCCTAAACCTAACCCTCACCCTCACCAGCACCCTCACCCTAAACCTAACCCTAACCCGAAAAATAAGCCTAACCCTAACCTTAACCCTAAACCTGACCCTCACCCTAACCCTAATCCTCACCCTAAACCTAACACTAACCCTCTCACCCTCAGACTAGCCCACACCCTAACCCTAACCCTAAGCCGAACCCTCAACCTCACCCTAAACCTAATGCTAAGCCTAACCTTCACCCTCACCCTAACCCTCACCATAACCCTGAACCTCACCCTAAACCTAACCCTCACCCTCACCCTAACCCTAACACTCACACTAACGTAAACCTCAGCTTAACCCTCACCCTCACCCTAAACCTCACCCTAACACTTACCCTCTCCCTAAACCTTACCCTCACCCTTCCCCAACCAACAACCTAACCTTAACCCTCACCCTAAAACTCACCCTAACATTTAACCTCACCCTAAACCTAGCACTCATCCTCACCATATCCCTAACATTAACCCTAACCCTCACCTTAAACCTAACCATCATCCTAACACAAACCCTCACCCTAGACCTCAACCTAACCCTTACCCTCACCCTAAGCCACACTCTCACCATCACCCTCATCCTAAGCCTAACCCTAAAGCTAACCATAATCCTAAATCTAAACCTATCCTTCACCCTCTCCCTAACCCTAAATCTAACCCTAAATTTAACCCTCACCCTGACGGTAACCCTAACCCTCACCCTAACAATAAATTTAATCTTAAACCTCACCCTAACTCTAACCCTCACCCTAAATCTAACCCTAAACCTCACACTCACTCTATCCCTAACCCTCACCCTCACCCTTACTTTCAGCCTAACCCTAACCCTAAACCTAATCGTAAACCTGAACCTCACACTCACCCTTAACCTAACCCAAACCCCTACCCTCATCCTCACCCTCGAATTCATCCTAACCCTAATCCTAACACTAACCCTCATCCTAACCCTGACCATCACACTCACCCTAACCCTCACCCTTACCCTAATCCTCCCCCTAACCCTAACCCTCATCCTAACCATAAGCCTAACCATAACCCCAATCCTCACCCTAACCCCCACCATAACACTAAACCTAGCCCTAACCCCCACCCTAACACTAACAAAAACCCTAACCCTTAGCCTCACCCTAACCCTCACCCTAACCCTTACACTCAAGGTCACCCTACCCCTCACACTAACCCTAAACATCACCCTAACTTTCACCCTAACCCTAATCATCACACTAACCCTATCTCTCACCCTCACCCTAACCCTCACCCTAACCCTTACCCTCACGCTGACTCAACCCTCTCACTAACCATAAAACTCAACCTAACCCTAGCCTTAGCCCTCACCCTCACCCTAACCCTAACCCTAATCCTAACCATAAACCTCATCTTCACCCTCTTCCTTACCCTAACCCTAAACCTCACCCTCACCGTCAACCTCACCCTAACCCTCACCCTCACCCTCACTCTCACCATAACCCTAACCCTAACCTTCACCCTAACCCTAACATTCACCGTAAACTTAACCCGAATCCTCCCCCTTACCCTCACCCTATCACTAACCCTAACCCTAACCCTCACCCTAACCCTAACCCTAACCTAATGCTAACCCTAACGTTCACCCTTACCCTAACCCTAACCCTAACCCTTACCCTCAAAATAACCCTAACCCTAAACCTAACCCTCACACAATGCCTAACCCTCACACTTACCCTAACCCTAACACTAACAAAAACCCTAACTCTAACCCTAAACCTAACCCTCAACCTCAACCTAACCCTAACCCTAACCGTAACAATAACCCTATTCCTAACCCTAATCCTAAATCTCATCCTCACGCTGACACTCACCCTAACTCTAACACTAACCCTAACCCAAAAATAACCCTAACCGTAACCCGAAACCTAACCCTCACCCTAACCCTAAACCTAACCCCACCCCTCAGCCTAATCCTCTTCCTAAACCTAAAACTAAACCTCACCCTAAACCTAGACAACAACCTAACCCTAATCTTAACCCTCACCCTAACCCTCACCCTAACCCTCAACCTAACACAAATCCATACCTTAACCCTAACACTAACCCTCACCGAAACCGTAACCCTCTCCCTAAACCTCACCCTAACCTTTACGCTCACCCTAACCCTAACTCTAATCCTCACACTAACCCTAAACCTAATCCTAACCCTAACCCTGAACCTCAGCCTCACCCTAACCGTAACCCTAAACCTAAACCTCACGCTCACCCTAATGCTAACCCTAACCCTAATAATAACCCTATTCCTAACCCTAATCCTAACACTCATCCTCACCCTCAGGCTCACCCTAACCCTAAACCTAACCCTAACCTTAACCCAACAATAACCCTAACCCTAATGCTAACCCTCACCCTAACCCTAATCCTAACCCCACCCCTCAGCCTAATCCTCATCCTAAAACTAAACCTAAACCTAAACCTCAACCTAACCCTAAAGATCACCCTAAACCCTCAGCCTCAGCCTACCCCTATCACTAACCCTAATCCTGACCCTCACCCTAACCTTAACCCTCACCCTAACATTCACCCTAACACATGTCCTCACACTAACCCTAACCCTCACCCTAACCCTCACCTTAACCCTAACCTTCTCCCTAAACCTCACTCTCACCCTAACCCTCACCCTAAATACTAACCTCACCCTAACCCTAACCTTAACCCTAACCCTAATCCTCACACTAACACTAACCCTAACCCCAACCCAAACCATAACACTCACCCTCACCCTAAACCTCAACTTCACCCTAACCCTCACCTTAACCCTCACCCTTTCCCTAAATATCACCCTAACACTAACCCTCACCGTAACCCTAACCCTCATCCTGACCCTAAACCTCACCCTCACCATCACCCTCCTCCTAAGCCTAAACCTAAACCTAACACTAATCCTAAACCTAACCTTCTCGCTCACCCTCACACTAACCCTAATGCTAACCCTAAACTTAACCCTCACCCTCACCCTATCCCTAAATCTAACCGTAACAATAACCTTAATCCTAACCCTAACCCTATCCCTAATCCTCACGTTCAACCTAACCCTAACACTAAACCTAAACCTCACCCTAAAACTCACCCTAACACTCACATTAACCTAACCCTCACACTCACCTAAACCCTCACCCTAAACCTTACCTTAAACCTAACCCTAACCCTTACCCTCACCCTAAACCTAAGCCTAACCCTAAACCTCACAATAACCCTATCCCTAACCCTAACCTTCACCCTAACCCTCACCCTCACCCTAACCCTATTCCTAACCCTCACCCTAATGCTAACACTAACCCTAACGCTCATCCTCACCCTAAACCTCACAGTCACACTAACCCTCAGCCACACCCTAACCGTCACACTCACCCTAACCCTCACCCTCACCCTAACTTTCACCATCACCCTAATTCTATCCCTCACCCTAACCCGAACCCGAACCCTCAACCTAACCCTAACCCAAACCTTCACCCTTTCCCTCACCCTAACCATAAACCTCTCCCTAACCCTCACCCTCACCCTAACCCTAACCCTAATCCTCACACTAACCCTAACCTTAACCCTAACCCTATACCTCACTCTAATCCTCACCCTCACCCTAACCCTAACCCTATCACTCACCCTAACGCTAACCCTAACCCTAAACCTCACCCTTATGCTCATGGTCACCGTAAACCTCACCGTCACCCTAAGCCTCACCCACACCCTAACCCTCACCCTCACCCTCACCCTCACCCTAAAAATCACTCTAACCCTAAATTTCACCATAATCCTAACCCTAACTCTCACCCTAAACCTCACCATCAACATCACCCTCACCCTAAGCCTAACCACAAACCTAAACCTAAACCTAAACCTAACCCTCTCTCTCACCAATACCCTAAACCTAACCATAACCCTCACCCTAACCCTAACCCTCTCCCTAAAACTCACCCTCAGCCTAAGCCTCACCCTAAACCTTACCCTCACCCTAACCCTAAACCTGACCCTCACCCTTACCCTCAGCCTAAACCTAACATTAACACTAATCCTAACCCTGAAGCTCACCCTCACCCTGAACCTAACCCAAACCCTAAATCTCACCATCACCCTCACCCTAACTCTCACCCTAACCCTATCCCTAACCCTCACCCTAACCTTAACCCTCACCCAAACACCCACCCTAACACATACTCTCACCCTAAACCTAACCCTAAACCTAACCCTCACCCTAACATTCACCCTAAACCTAACCCTCCCCCTAAAACTCACGCTCACCCTAAACCTCACCCTAACCCTTACAATCACCCTAACCCTAAACCTACCCCTCACCCGAACCCTCAACCTAACCCTAACCCACAACCTAACCCTAACCATAACACTCATCCTCACCCTAGCCCACATCCTAACCCTAATCGTAAACCTAACCCTCAACCTAAACCTAACCCTCACCCTCAAACTAACGCTCACCCTCACCATAATCCTCACCCTAACCTTAACCCTAACAATAAACCTAACCCTCACCCTCACCCTCAGCCTTCCCCTAACCCTAACCCTAACAATAATCCTCACCCTAACCCTAACACTAACACTCACCCTCACCCTAACCCTAACCATAAACCTAAACTTCACCCAAAACCTAACCCTCACTCTAACCCTTAACCTCACCGTAAACCTAACCCTCACCCTCAACTTTAACCTCAACCTAACCCTTACCCTCACCCTAACCCTAACCCTAACCCTAATCCTCACACTAACTCTAACCCTAACCATAACCATCATCCAAACTCTCACCCTAATCCTAATCCTAACCCTTAACCTCACCCTAACCCTAACAATAACAAACACATTAAACCTAACCCTACCCCTCAGCCTAACACCCACCCTAACCCTAACCCACACCCTAATCCTCACCCTATCCCTAAACATAACCCTGACCCTCACCCTAAACCTAATGCTAAACCTAACTTTCACTCTCATCCTAACCCCCACCCTAATGATTACCCTCACCCTAAACCTAACCCTCACCCTCACACTAAAACTCACGCTCACCCAAACCATCACCCTAACCCTGACCCTAACCCTCACACTAACCCTCGCCCTAACCCTACCACTACCACTACCACTAACACTAACCTTAATCCCAATGCTCACCCTAATCTTCAAGCTAACGGTAACCCTCACCCTCAGCCTATCCCTCAACCTAACCCTAACCCTAATCCTAACCCTCACCCTCACCCTAAACTTAATGCTAAACCTAAACTTCACCCTCACCCTAACCCTCATCCTAATGCTTACTCTCACCCTAAACCTTAGACTAACCCTCACCCTAAAACTCAACCTCACCCTAACCCTAACCCTCACCCTAACCCTCAATCTAACCCATACCCTCACCAGAAACTTAACCCTCAAACTAAAATTTAACCTAACCCTAAACCTCACCCTAACCCTCATCCTAACCCTAACTCTAAACCTACCCCTCACCCGAACCCTCACCCTAACCCTAACCCTAACCGTAACCCTAAACCTCACACTCACCCTAGCCCTCATCCTAAACCTAAACCTAACCCTAACCCCAACCCTCATCCTAACCCCCACCATAACCCTAAACCTAACCCTAACCCTCAACCTAACACTAACAATAACCCTAACCCTCAGCCTCACCCTAACCCTCACCCTAACCCTTAATCTCACAGTCACCCTACCCCTCACACTAAACCTAACCTTGACCCTAACCCTAAACCTCTCCCTAATCCTTACATTAACCCTAAACCTAAACCTAACAATAACCCTCACACAAACCCTCACCCTAAACCTAACCCTAACCCTAATTCTCACCCTCACCTTAACTATCACCCTAACCCTTAACCTCACGCTCTCCGAACCCTCACCCTAACCTTAATCGTAATCCTAACTCGAAACATCAACTTCACCCTCTCCCTTACCCTAACCCTAATCCTCACCCTCAACCTCACCCTCACCATAACCCTGAACCTAACCCTAAGCCTAACCCTCACCCAACCTTAAACCTAACCCTCACCCTTACCCTCACACTAAAGCTAACCCTAAACCTAACCCTCAGCCTAACCCTAACCCTAAACCTAATGCTAACCCTAATGCTCACCCTTAACCTAACCTTCACCCTAACCCTTACCCGCACCCTAACCCTAACCCTAAACCTAACCCTCACACTAAAACTACCCCTCACCACAAACCTAACCATAATGGTAACAATAACACTAACTCTAAACCTAAACCTAACCCTCACCCTCACCCTAATCCTAACGCTAACCCTAACAATAAACGTATCCCTAACCCTAACCTTAACCCTCATCCTATCCCTCACCATAACATATACCCTCACCCTAACCCTAACCCTAACCCTCACCCTAACCTTCAAAGTAACCCTAAACCTCTTCCTAAACCTCACTCTAACCCTTACCCGCACCTTAACCCTAACCCTAATCCTCACCCTAACCCTCACACTAACCTTCAAAGTAACCCTAAACCTCTTCCTAAACCTTACTCTAACCCTTACCCGCACCCTAACCCTAACCCTAATCCTCACACTAACCCTAACCCTAACCCTAAACCTAACCCTCACCCTAACCCTCACCCTAAACCTCACCCTAACCCTCACCCTAAGCCTCATACTCAACTTAACACTAATGCTAACCCCAATCTTCACCCTCACCCTAACCCTCACGCTAAAACTTAAACTCACCTTAAACCTAACCCTCAACCTCAACCTCAACCTAACCCTAACCCTAACCCTAACCCTCACCCTAACCCTTAACCTAACCCTAACCCTAACACAAACCCTAACCCTCACCGACACCCTAACCCTCACCCAAATCCTAACCCTCACCCAAACCCTAACCCTCACCGTCACCCTAACCCTCACTCACACCCTAATCCTCACCCTCACCCAAAATATCAAGCTAACCCTAACCCTCACCCTAAACCTAACCCTAAACCTCACCCTAAGGCTCAGCCTCACCATCACCCTCACCCTAAGAATAACCCTAAACCTAACGCTAGTCCTAAACCTAACCCTCTCACTCACCCTCACGCTAACCCTAACGCTAACGCTAACGCTAAACCTAACCCTCACCCTCAACCTAAACCTAACTCTAACCCTAAACCTAACCCTAACAATAACCCTAACCCTAACCCTAACATTCACCCACACCCTCACCCTCACCCAACCTTAAACCTAACCCTCACCCTTACCCTCACACTAAACCTAACCTCACCATAAACCTAATCCTCACACTAACCCTAACCCTAACCATAAACTTCATCCTAACACTCATCCTAATTCTAACCCTAAACCCTACCCTCACACTCACCCTAACCGTAACCTTCACCCTAACCCTAACCCTAACTCTCACCCTAAACCTCACCTTCACTCTAACCCTCACCCTTACCCTAAATATCACCCTAACTCTAACCCTCTCCCTAACCCTAACCCTAAGTCTCAAACTAAGCCTCACCCTCACTATCAACCTCACCACAAGCTTAACCTTAAACCTAACCAAAATCCTAAACCTAAACCTCTCCCTCACCCTCATGCTAACCCTCATGCTAACCTTAACCCTAAACCTCACCCACACCCTAACCCTAACTCTAAGTGTAACAATAACCCTAACCCTAACCCTATCCCTAACCCTCACCCTCCCCCTAAACCTCACCTTCACCCTCAACCTAACCCTAACACTAAAACTAACCCTCACCCTAACACGCACACTAAAACTAGCCCTCACTCCCACACTAACCCTTACCCTAAACCTTACCATAACTATAACCCTAAGAATTACCCTCACCATAACACTAGCCCTAATCCTGATCCTCACATTAATCATAAACCTAAACCAGACCCTAACCATAACCCACACCCTAGCCCTCACCCTCCTCTTAACCGTAACCATAACCCTAAGTCTAATCCTAACCCTAAACCTCTCCCTCACCCTAAAACTCAACATCACACTCATCCTCACTGTCACATTAAACCTCACCATCACCCTAACCCTCACACTCACCCTAACCCTTACCCTCACCCTAAACCTCACCCTCACTGTAAATAACACCCAAAGCCAAACCCTCACCCTAACCCTAACCCTAACCCTAAACCTCATCCTCACCCTAACCCTAACCCTAAGCCTAACAATAACCCTAAGCCTAAACCTTACCCTAACCCTAACCCTCACCCTCACCCTAACCCTAATCCTAACCTTAACCATAAACCTAATTCTCACACTAACCATAACCATAACCATAACCTTCATCCTAAACCTCACCCTAATTCTAACCCTAAAACCTACCCTCACCCTCACCCTAAACCTAAACCTCAAGCTCACACTCACCCTAATCCTAAACCTAAGCCTAACCCTAACCCTCCCCCTCCCCCTATCTCCCACCCTAACCCTTAACCTCACCCTAACCCTAACCCTAACAATCACACTAAACCAAACCCTCACCCTCACCCTAACCCTATCCCTAACCCTCACCCTCAAGTTAAACCTAATGCTAACCCTAACCTTTACCCTCACCTTAACCCTCACACTAACCCTTACAGAAACCATAAACCTAACCCTCATTCTCACCCTAAAACTCACCCTAACCCTAACCCTCACCCTAAACGTCACCCTAACCCTAACCCTAAAACTCAACCTAAAACTCACTCTAATCCTAACACTAACACTAACCCTCACCCTAACCCTAACACTCACCCTAACCTTTACCCTAACCCTCACCCTCACCTTAACACTAACCCTAACCTTAACCATAACCCTAATCCTCACACTAAACCTAAGGCTAAGCATAACCTTCATCCTAACCCTCAACCTAATTCTAACCCTAAAACCTAGCCTCACCCTAAACCTAACCCTCACCCTAAATGTCACCCTAACCCTAAACCTCACCCTAACCCTCACCGTAACCCTAAAACTAACCCTAATGCTAACCATAACGCTCACCCTTACTCTAAACATCACCCTAACCCTAACACTAACCCTGACCCTAATGCTAACCCTAACCCTAACCCTACCCTAACCCTAACCCTCACCCTCACCCTAAACCTAACCCTAACCCTAAACCTAAACCTAATCCTCACACTAACCCTAAACCTAACCATAAACTTCATCCTAAAACTCACACTAATCCTAACCCTAAACCCTACCCTCACCATCACCCTATACCTAACTCTCACCCTCACCCTCACCCTAATCCTAAACCTAACCCTAACCCTAACCCTCACCCTCACACTATCCCTCACCATAACCCTTACCCTCACCCTAACCAGAACCCTAACAATCACACTAAACCTAACCATCACCCTAAGCCTAAACCTACCCCTCAGCCTAACGCTCACTCTAACCATAACCCTAACCCTAAATCCTACACTCACCATCACCCTAACCCTAATTCTCACCCTCATCCTAACTGTATTCCTAAACCTAACCATAATCCTAAACCTGACCCTCACACTATCCCTCACCCTAACCCTTACCCTCACCATAACCCTAACCCTAACAATCACACTTAACCTAACCCTCACCCTAACCCTATACTACCCCTCAGCCTACTGCTCACTCTAACCCTAACCCTAACCCTAATGCTCACCATATCCCTAAACCTAACCCTAACCTTCATCCTCAGCCTAGCCCTAACCCTAAACTTAACCCTAACCCTAACCCTTCCCCTCCCCCTAAACCTAATGCTAACACTAACCTTCACCCTCACCCTAACCCTCACCCTAACCCTTACCCTCACCGTAAACCTAACCCTCACCCTCACCCTACAACTCACCCTAACCCTAACCCTCACCCTAAACCTCACTCTAACCTTAACCTTAACCCTAACCCTCACCCTAAACCTAAACCTCACCCTAACCATAACCTTCACCCTCACCATCAACCTCACCATAACCCTAACCCTAAACCTAACACTCATGCTAACCCTAACCCTAAACCTAATTCTAAACCTAACACTCACCCTTACTCTAACCCTCACCCTAACCCTAACCCTAACCCTCACCCTAATGCTAACCCTAAACGTAACTCTCACCCTAACACTACCCCTCACCCTCACACTAACCCTTAACCTAACCCTAAACCTAATCCTCACCCTTACCCTAACCCTCACCCTATTGCTAAACCTAAATCTAACGCTCACCCTAACCCTAACCCTCACCCTCACACTAACCTTTACCCTAACCCTAAGCCTAATCCTCAAACTTACCCTAATCCTCACCCTATTGCTAAACCTAAACCTAACGCTCACCCTAAACCTAACCCTCACCCTCACACTAACTTTTACCCTAACCCTAAACCTAATCCTCTCCCTAACCCTAACCCTAACCCTAATGCTAACCCTAACACTCACCCTCACCCTATCCCTCACCCTAACCCTTACCCTCACCCTAACACTAAACCTAACAATCACACTAAAACTAACCGTCACCTAAACCCTAACCCTACCCTTTTGCCTAATGCACACCCTAACACTAACCCAATCCCTAACCCTAACCCTAATCCTAACCCTATCCTTAAACGTACCCCTAACCCTCTCCATCAGCCTAGCCCTCACCCTAACCCTAACACTAACACTAACCCTCACACTCACCCTAAACCTAATGCTAACCCTAATCTTCACCCTCACCCTAACCCTTACCCTCACCCTAAACATAACCCTCACCCTCACCCTACAACTCACCCTAAACCTAACACGCACCCTACACCTAACGCTCACCCTAATTCACCCTAACCTTTACCCTAACTCTAAACCTCATCCTCACTCTAAGCCTAACCCTAACCCTAATGCTAACCCTAACACTGAACCTCACCCTATCCCTCACCCTAACCCTTATCCTCACCCTAACACTAAACCTAACAATCACACTAAACCTAAACCTCACCTAAACCCTAAACCTACCCTTTTGCCTAATGCACACCCTAACCCTAACCATATCCCTATCCCTAACCCTTATCCTCACCCTATCCCTAAACCTAAACCTAACCCTCACCCTCAGCCTATCCCTCACCTAACCCTAACACTAACACTAACCCTCACACTCACCCTAAACCTAATGCTAAACCTAACCTTCACCCTCACCCTAACCCTCACCCTAACCCTTACCCTCACCCTAAACCTAACCCTCACCCTCACCCTAAAACTCACCCTTACCCTAACCCTTTCCCTACACCTTACCCTAACCCTAATCCTAACCCTCACCCTAAACCTATCCCTAACCCTAACCCTAACACTAACACTAACCATAATCCTAATGCTCACCCGAATCGTCATGCTAACCCTAACCCTACTCCTACCCCTCACCCTCACCCTTAACCTCACCTTAAACCTTACCCTCACCCTAACGCTAACCCTCACACTAACCCTAATCCTCACCCTTGCCTTAACCCTCGCCCATACCCTAAGCCTAACCCTAAACATCATCCTAATTCTAACCTTCACCCTCAGGCTTACCGTCAACCTCACCCTCAGCCTAACCCTAAAATTAAACCTAATCCTAACCCTCAACCTCACCCTCACCCTAACCATAACCCTAACCCTCACTCTCACACTCAGCCTATCTCTAAACCTATACCTAACCCTCACCCTAACCCTAACCCTCAAACTTACCCTCAACTGATCCCTCACCCTCAACTTAACCCAAACCCAAACCCTCAACTTAACCCTAACCATATCCCTAACCCTCACCCTCACCATAAACCTAACCCTAAACCTCACCCTAACCCTAACACTAAACCTAACTCTCACCCTAACACTCACACTAATACTAGCCCTCACTCTCACCCTAACCCTCACCCTAAACCTTACCCTAAATATAACCCTAAAGCTTACCCTCACCCTCACTCTAACCATAACCCTAATCCTCACACTAATCCTAAGCCTAAACATAACACTAACCCTAACCCTCAACCTAACCCTCAACCTCACCCTAACCCAAACCCTAACCCTAAACCTAAATCTAATTGTAACCCTAACCTTAACCCAATCCCTCACCCTCAACCTCACCCTAAACCTAATCCTAATCCTAACCCTAAACTTAACCCTCACCCTCACCTTATCCCTCACCCTAACCCTTACCCTCACCCTAACCTTAACCCTACCCCTCAGCCTAATGCTCACTCTAACCATAACCCTAACCCTAAACCCTACCCTAATCATCAACCTATCCCTAACTCTCACCCTCACCGTCACCCTAATCCAAAACCTAAACCTAAATTTATCCCTCACCCTCACCCTATCCCTCACCCTAAACCTTACCCTCACCCTAATCCTAACCCTAACAATCACACTAAACCTAACCCTCAACCTAACCCTAACCCTACCCCTCAGCCTATTGCTCACTCTAACCATAACCCTAACCCTAACCCTACCCCTTAGCCTAATGCTCACTCTAACCATAACCCTAACCCTAATCCTTACCCTATCCCTAAAACTAACCCTGACCTTAAACCTCACCCTCAGCCTAAACCTAATGCTAACCCTAACTTTCACCTTCACCCTAACCCTCACCCTAACCCCTACCCTCACCGTAAACCTAACACTCACCCTCACCCTACAACTCACCCTAACCCTAAAACTCACCCTAACCCTAATCCTAACCCTCACCCTAAACCTAATCCTAACACTAACACTAACCATAATCCTAATGCTCACCAGAATCCTCAGCCCAAACCTAACCTTAACCCTACCTCACAACCTCCCCCTTACCCTCACCCTAACCCTTACCCTCACCCGTACGCTAATCATAACCCTAACCCTCACCCTAACCCTAATCGTAAACCCACCCCTCAGCCTAATCTTCATGCTAAACCTCAACCTAGTCCTAAAGATCACCCTAACCCAAACCCTCACCCTCACCCTCAGCCTAACTCTAACCATAAACCTAACCCTAACCCTAACCCTAATGCTCATATTAACACTAAACCTAACCCGAAACCTAACCCTCACCCTTACCCCCACCCTCAACATTACCCTAACCCTAACCCTCACCCTAATGCAAATCCTAACCCTAAACCTGAACCTCACGCTAAACCTCACCGTCACCCTAACCCTCACCGAAATCCTAACCCTTACACTCATCCTAACCCTCAACCTAACCCTAAATCTAACCCTCATCCTAATGCTAACCCTAACCCTAACCCTCACCCTCACCCTAACCCTAACAATAACCCTAACCTTAAACCTAATCCTCACAATAACCCTAACCCTAACCATAACCTTCACCCTAAAACTCAGACTAATCCTAACCCTAAACGCTACACTCAACATCACCCTAACCCTAACTCTCACCCTCACCCTAATCCTAAACCTAACCCTGTACCTCACCCTAACCCTAACGCTAACCCTATACCTCAACCTCATCCCATCCCTCACCGTAACCCTTACCCTCACCCTAACCCTCACCCTCACACTAACCCTAACCATAACCTTAACCATAACCCTAACCCTCAACCTCAACCTAAACCAAAACCTAAACCTAACCCTCACACTCACCCTAACCCTAAACCTAATGCTAACCCTAACACTCACCCTTACTCTAAGCCTCACCCTAACGTTAACCCTAACCCTAACCCTAATGCTAACCCTAACCCTCACCCTCACCCTATCCCTCACCCTAACCCTTACACTCACCCTAACCCTAAACCTAACAAGCACACTAAACCTAAACTTCACACTAACCCTAACCTGATCCCTTGCCTAATGCTCACCCTAACCCTAACCCTAACACTAATCTTCACCCCATCCCTAAACCTAAACCTAAACCTCACCCTCAGCCTAGCCCTCCCCCTAAACCTAACCCTAACACTAACCCTCAACCTCACCCTAAACCTAATGCTAACCCTAACTTAACCCTCACCCTAAACCCCACCCTAACCCTTACACTAACCCTAAACCTAACCCTCACCCTCAGCCTCACCCTAACCCTAACCTTAACCATAACCCTATTCCTCACACTAAACCTAACCCTAATCATAACCTTCATCCTAACCCTAACCCTAATTCTAACCCTAAAACTTACCCTCTCCCTCACCCTCACCCTAACCCTCACCCTCATACTCACCCTAATCCTAAACCTAACCCTAACCCTAAAACTCACTCTCACCCTATTTCTCACCCTAACCCTTACTCTCAACCTAACCCTAACAATCACACTAAACCTAACCCCCACCCTAATCCTAACCCTACCCCTCAGCCTAACGCTCACCCCAAAACTAACCCTAACCCTAATCCTCACCCTATCCCTAAACCTAACCCTAATCCTCATCCTCAGCGAAGCCCCAACCCGAATCCTAAACCTAACCCTAACCCTCACCCTCACCCTAAACCTAATGCTATCCCTAATATTCACCCTCACCCTAGCCCTTACCCACACCATAAACCTAATCCTCACCCTCACCCTAAAACTCACCCTAACCCTAAACTTCACCCTAAACGTCACTCTAACCCTAACCCTAAACCTCACCCAAAACCTAACCCTAATTCTAACCCTCACCCTAACCCTAAACTTCACCCCAACCTTAACACTAACCCTCACCCTCTACCTCACCCTAAACCTAACACTAAACCTAACCCTCACACTAAGCCCAACCCTAACCCTAATGCTAACCATAACGCTCACCCTTACCCTAACCCTCACGCTAACCCTAACCCTAACCTTCACCCTAATGCTAACCCTAAACCTAACGCTCACTCTAACCCTAACCCTCACCCTAACACTAACCCTAACCCTAAACCTAAACCTAATCCTCACACTAACCCTAACCATAACCATAACCTTCATCCTAACCCTCACCCTAATCCTAAACCTAAATCCTACCTTCCCCATCACCCTAACCCTAACCCTAACCCTCAACCTAATCCTAAACCTAAACCTAACCCTCACCCTAACCCTAACCCTACCCCTAATGCTAACCCTAAACTTCACCTTCACCCTATCCCTCACCCTAACACTTACCCTCACCCTAACCCTAAATCTATCAATCACACTAAACCTAACTGTCACACTAAACCTAACCCTACCACTCTGCCTAATGCTCACCCTAACACTATCACTAACCCTAACCCTAACACTAATACTCACCCTATCCCTAAACCTAACCCTAACCCTCAACCTAAGCCTAGCCGCACCCTAACCCTAACCCTAACACTAACCCCCACCCTCATGCTAAACCTTCACCCTCACCCTAACCCTCACCCTAACCCTTACCCTCACCCCACACCGAACTATAACCTTCACCCTACAAATAACCCTAAACCTAACCCTCACCCTAAACCTAATCCTAACACTAACACTAACTGTAATCCTAATGCTCACCTGAATCCTCAGGCTAACCCTAAACCTAACTCTACCCCTCCCCCTCCCCCTTACCCTCAACCTAACCCTTACCCTCACCCTAACCCTAACCCTAAACCTAACCCTAACCTTAACCCTCACCCCAACCCTAATCCTAACCCCATCCCTCAGCCTAATCCTCATTCTAAACCTAAACCTAAACCTAAAGTTCACCTAACCCTAAAGATCACCCTAAACCTAAACCTCAACCTCACCCTCACCCTCAGCCTAACCCTAACCATAACCCTAACCCTCACCCCAAAGTTAACCCTCACCCTAACCCTCACCTTAAACCTAACCCTCTCGCTAAACCTCACTCTCACCCTAAACCTCACCCTAAACCTTACCCTCACATTAACCTAACCCTTAACCCTAACCCTAATGCTCACACTAACCCTAAACCTAACCCTAACCCTAACCCTCACCCTAACCCTCACCCTCAACATAAGCCGAACCGTAACCCTCACCCTTTCTGTAAATACCACCCTAACACTAACACTCACCCTAACCCTAACCCTAACCCTGACCCTATGCCTCAACCTCACCATCACCCTAACCCTAAGCCTAACCCTAAACCTAACACTAATGCTAAACCTAACCCTCTCCCTCACCCTCTTGCTAACTCTAATGCTAAACCTAACCTTAACCCTCACCCTAACCCTCACCCTCAAAATAACCCTAACCCTAACCCTCACCTTCACCCTAGCCCTCAAAATCACCCTAACCCTCACCCAAACCATAACCCTCAATCACCCTAACCCTCATCCTAACCCTCACCCTCACCCTAATGCTAAACCTAACCCTAACCCTCACCCTAAATCTAACCCTCACCCTCACCCTAACACTAACCATAACTCTCACCCTAAACCTAATCCTCACACTAACCCTAACCCTAACCATAACCTTCATCCTAAAACTCACATTTATCCTAAACCTAAACCCTCCCCTCCACATCACGCAAACCCTATCTCTCACACTCACCCTAATCCTATACCTAATCCTAACCCTCACCCTAACCCTAACCCTAACCCTAACACTCACCCTCACCCTCACCCTAAACCTAATGGTAACCCTAACCTTCACCCTCACCCTAACCCTCTCCCTAACCCTTAACCTCACCCTAAACCTAACCCTCACCCTCTCCCTAAAACTCACGCTAACCCTAACCCTCACCCGAAACCTCACAATAACCCTAATCCTAACCCTCACCCGAAACCTCACAATAACCCTAATCCTAACCCTCACCCTAACCCTAACCCTAACACTAACATTAACCGTAATCCTAATGCTCACCCGAATCCTCATGCAAACCCTAACCCTAACCCTACACCTCACCCTCACCCTTATCCTCACCCTAACCCTTACCCTCACCCAAACCCTAACACTCACACTAACCTTAACCTCACCCTAACCCTAAACCTAACCCTCAGCCTAACCCTCATCCTAACCCTAAACCTAAACCTAACCCTCACCCTCACCCAAACCCTAACCCTAAACGTCATTCTATTTCTAACCCTCACCCTCACCCTCACCGTCATCCTCACCCTCAGCCTAACCCTAAATCTAAACCTAATCTAACCCTCACCCTCACCTTCAGCCTAACCCTTACCCTAAGCCTAACCCTCAACCTCAGCCTAACTCTAAAGCTATACCTAACCCTCACCCTAACCCTAACCCTCACCCTAACCCTCAACCGAAGCCTCACCATCAACTTAACCCTAACCCAAACCCTCACCCTAACCCTCACCGTAAACCTAACCCCATGCCTAACCCTCACCCTCACCATAAACCTAACCCTCACCCTCACCCTAAACCTAACACTAAACCTAACCCTCACCCTAACACTCACCCTAACACTCACACTAAAACTAGCCCTCACTCTCACCCTAAACCTTACCCTAACTATAAGCCTAAACCTTACCCACACCCTAACCCTAAAACTATCCCTAATCTGCACAATAATCCTAAGCCTAAACCTAACCCTAACCCTAACCCTCAAACTAACCCTCATCCTCACCCTAACCCTAACCGTAACACTCACCCTAATTCAAATCCTAAACCTAAACCTCAACCTCAGCCTAACCCTCAATGTCAGCCTAACCCTCACCCACACCCTGATCCTCATACTCGACCTAACCCTGACCCTCACACTACCCCTCACATTTACCCTAAATATTACCCTAACCCTAAATCTCACCCTAAACCTAACCCTAACCTCACACTAAGCCTCACCCTCATCATCACCCTCAACCTAACCTAACCCTAAACCTAACGCTAATCCTAAACCTAACCCTCTCCCTCACCCTCTCACTAACCCCAACCCTAAACCTCACCCTCAACCTAACCCTACCCCTAACCCTAATGCTAACCCTAACCCTAAACCTAAACCTAACCCTCACCCTCACCTTAACCCTAACCTTAACATAACCCTAATCCTCACACTAACCCTAATCCTAACCATAACCTTCATCCTAACCCTCACCCTAATTCTATCCCTAAACCGTACCCTCACCCTCACCCTAACACTAACCCACACCCTAACCCTCACCCTAACACTAAACCTAACCCTAAGCCTAAAACTCACCCTCACCCTATCCCTCAGCCTAACCCTTAACCTCACCCTAACCATAACCCTAATAATCACACTAAACCTAACCCTCACCCTAACCTAACCCTACCCCTCAGTCTAAGGCTCACTGTAAACAAAACCTTAACCGTAATCCTCATCCTATCCATACCTAATCCTAACCCTCATTCTCAGCTGAGCCGTAACACAAATCCTCACCCTCACCCTAAACCTAATGCTAACCCTAAACTTCACCCTCACCCTAAACCTCACTCTCATCCTAATGCTAACCCTAACCCTAACCCTCACCCTCACCCTAACCCTCACACTCACCCTAACCCTAACCCTAAACCTAATCCTCACACTAAACCTATCCGTAACCATAACCTTCATCCTAAAACTCACACTAATCCTAACCCTAAACCCTAACCCTCACCCTCACCCAAAACCTAATTCTAACCCTAACCCTCACCCTCACCCTAACCCTCACCCTAACCCTTACCCTCACCCTACACCTAACCCTCACCCTCACCCTAAAACTCACCCTTACCCTATCCCTCACCCTAAATCTCACCCTAACCTAATCCTAACCTTCACCTTAAACCTAATCCTAACACTAAGACTAAGCATAATCCTAATGCTCACTCTAATCCTCAGGCCAACACTAAACCTGAGCCTACCCCTCACCCTCACCCTTACCCTCACCATAACCCTTACCCTCACCCTAACACTAACCCTAACTCTATTCCTCACCCTAACCCTAATCCTAACCCCACACTTCAGCCTAATCCTCATCCTAAACCTTAAACTAAACTTAAACCCCAATCTAAACCTAAAGATCACACTAACCCTAACCCTGACCCTCACACTCATCCTAACGTGAACCCTCACGCTAACCCTCATCCTAACATATACCCTCACCCTAACCCTAACCCTAACCCACACCCTAACCCTTACTTTAGCCATAACCCTCTCCCTAAAGCTCACTCTCACACTAAACCTCACCCTAAACCTTACCATCACCCTAACCTTAATCCTAACCCTAACCCTAATCCTAACACTCACCCTAACCCTAACCCTCACCCTTACCCTCACACTCAACATAACCCGAACCCTAACCCTCACCCTAATGCTAACCCTAACACTAAACCTCACCCTCACCCTAACCCTCAACCTCACCCTAACCCTCAACCTTTCTCTTAATATCACCCTAACACTAACACTCATCCTAAACCTAACCCTAAACCTAACCCTAATGCTAATCCTAAATTTAACCCTCACCCTAACCCTCTCCCTCACCATAAACCTAACCCTAACCCTCACCCTAATGGTAACACTAACCCTAAACCTAACCCTCACAGACACCCTAACCCTCACCCAAACACTAAGTCTCACACTCAACCTAACCCTCACCCTAACCCTAACCCTAAACCTTATCCTAATGCAAATCCTAACCCTAAACCTCACCCTAATCCTAACCCTCACCCACACCCACACCCTAACCCTAAACATTACCCTAAACCTATTCCTCACACTAACCCTAACCCTAACCATAACCTTCATCCTAAAACTCACACTAATCCTAACCCTAAACCCTATACTCATCATCACCATAATCCTAACTCTCACCCTCAACCTAATCCTAAACCTAACCCTAACCCTCACCCTCACCCTATCCCTCAATCTAACCCTTTCCCTCACCCTAACACTAAACATAACAAGCACACTAAACATAACCCTCACCCTAATCCTAACCCTACACCTCTGCCTAATGCTCACCCTAACCCTAACCCTAACCCTAATCCTCACCCTATGCCTAAACCTAACCCTAACCCTCACCGTCATCCTAGCCCTCACCCTAACCCTAAACCTAACACAAACCCTCACCCTCACCCTAAACAAAATGCTAACCCTAACCTTCACCCTCAACCTAACCCTCACCCTAACCCTTACCCTCAATATAAACCTAACCCTACCCTCACGCTACAACTCACCCTAACCCTAACCCTCACTCTAAACCTCACCCTAACCCTAATCCTAACCCTCACCCTAACCCTCAACCTAAACCTAATCCTAACACTAACACTAACCATAATCCTAATGCTCACCCGAATTCTCAGGACAACCCTAACCTTAACCCTACCCCTCCCCCTCCCCCTTACCCTCACCCTATCCCTTACCCTCACCCTTACCCTAACCCTAACCCTAACGCTATCCCTCACCCTAAACGTAAGCCTAAAACCACCTCTCACCCTAATCCTCATCCTAATCCTAAACCTAAACCTAAACCCCACCCTAACCCTAAAGATCACCCTAACCGAAACTCTCACACTCACACTCACACTCAGCCTAACCCTAACCCTCACCCTAACGATAACCCTCACCCTAACCCTCACCTTAACACGTACCTCACCCTAACCCTAACCCTAACTCTAACCCTAATCCTGATACTAGCCCTAACCCTAACCCTCACCCTAAACCTAACCCTAACTGTCACTCTCACCCTAACGCTCACATTCACCCTCACCATCACCCTCAGCCTATACCTCACCATAACGCTTATCCTCACCCTAACTCTAACCCTAAACCTCACTCTCTCCCTAACCCTAACCCTCACCCTCAGCATAACACTAACCCTAACCCTAATCCTAACCCTCACCCTCAACCTAAACCTAAACCTCACCCTCACCATCACCCTAACCCTAAACCTAACCCTATCTCTAACCCTCATCCTAACCCAGACCCTCACCCTAACCCTCACCCTAACACATACCCTCACCCTAATCCTAACCCTAACCCTCACTCTAATCCTCACCCGAACCCGAACCCTCTCCCTAAACCTCACCCTCAACCTAAACCTCATCATAACCTTTGCCCTCACCCTAACCCTAACCATCAACCTACCCCTCACCCGAACCCTCACCCTAACCCTAACCCTCAACCTAACCCGAACCCTAACCCTCACCCTAATGCTAATCCTAACCCTAAACCTCACCCTCACTCTAATCCTCAACCTCACCCTTACCCTCACCCTTTCCCTAAATATCACCCTAACACTAACACTCAACCTAACCCTAACCTTAATCCTAACCCTATGCCTTACCCTCACCAACACCCTCACCCTAAGCCTAACCCTTAACCTAACCCTAATGCTAAACCTAACCCTCTCCCTCAACCTCACGCTAACCCTAATGCTAACCCTAACCTTAACCCTCACCCTAACTCTCACCCTCAACATAACCCTAACCCTAACCCTCACCTTAATGCTAACCCTAACCCTAAACCTCACCCTCATCCTAAACTTCACCATCACCCTAACCCTCACACAAACCCTAACCGTCACACTCACCCTAACCCTCACCCTAACCGTAACCCTACCTCTCACCCTAATACCTAACCCTGACTCTATGCCTCACCCTCACCATCACCCTCACCCTAACCTAACTCTAAACCTAACCGTAATGCTAAACCTAACCCTCTCCCTCACCCTCACACTAACCCTAATGCTAAGGCTAAACTTAACCCTCACCCTAACCCTCACCCTCAACATAACCCTAACCCTAACCCTCACACTAATGCTAACCCTAACCCTAAACCTCACCCTCACCCTAAACCTCACCCTCATCCTAACCCTCACCCAAACCCTAACCCTCACCGTCACCCAAACCCTCAACCAAACCCTAACCCTCACCCTAACCCTGACCCTAAGCGTAACCCTAACCCTCACCCTAATGCTAAACTTACCCTAAACCTTACCCTAACCCTAACCCTCACCCTCACCCTAACCATAACCATAAACCTAACCCTAAACCTAATCCTCACACTAACCCTAAACCTTACCATAAATTTCATCCTAAAACTCACAATAATCCAAACCCTAAAACCTAACCTCACCCTAACCCTAACTCTTAACCTCACTCTAATATTAAACCTAACCCTAACCCGGACCCTAACCCTAACCCTAACCCTAATGCTAACCCTAACCCTCAACCTCACCCTAACACTTACCCTCACCCTAACCCTAAACCTAACAATCACACTAAACCTAACCCTCACCCTAACCCTACGCCTCTGCCTAATGCGCACCCTAACACTAACCCTAACCCTAATCCTCACCCTATCCCAAAACCTAACCCTAACCCTTACTGTCAGCCTAGCCCTCACCGTAACACTAACCCTAACACTAAACCTCACGCTAACCCTAACCCTAAAATGAATGCTAACACTTACCCTCACCCTAACCCTAACACTAAAGATCACCGTAATTCTAAACCTCACCCTCAGCCTCATTTTCATCCTCACCCTCAGACTAACCCTAACCGTAAAACTAATCCTAACCCTCACCCTCACCCTCACACTAACCCTTACCTTAAACCTCACCATCAACCTCAGCCTAACTCTAAACCTATACCTAACACTCACCCTAACGCTAACCCTCTCCCTAAATCTCACCCTCACCCTAATCCTCATAATAACCCTTACCCTCACCCTAACTCTAACCCTAATCCTCACACTAACCCTAACCCTAACCCTCACCCGAAACCTAACCCTAACCCTCACTCTCACCCTAACCGTAAAACTTACCCTTACCCTCACCCTCAGCCTAACCCTAACCCTAACCCTAATCCTAACCATGAACCTCACCCTCACGCTCAGAGTCACCCTAACCCTAACCCTAACCCTCATCCTAAAACATACCCTCACCCTAATCCTAACCCTAACCCTCATTATAACCCTCACACTAAACCTAACACTCTCTCTAAACCTCACCCTCACGCTAAACCTCATCCTAACCTTTACCCTCACCAAAACCCTCACCCTAAACCTACCCCTCACCCAAACCTGAACCCTAACCCTAACTCTCAACCTAACCCTAAACTAACCCTAACCCTCACTCTCACCCTAGCCCTCATCCTAACCCTAATCCTAAACCTAACCCTCACCCTAAACCTAACGCTCACCCTCACCCTTACCCACATCCTCACCTTAACCCTCACCCTAACCCTAACCCTCATCCAAAACATAACCCTAACCCTATCCCCAACCCTGACCCTAATCCCCACCATAACCCTAAACCTAACCCTAACCCTCATGCTCACACTAATAATAACCCTAACCCTCACCCTCACCCTAAACCTAATAATAACCCTAACCTTCAACCTCACCCTATCCCTCAACCTAACCCTTTCCCTCACCCTAATCCTAACCCTCAACCTCACCCTAACCCTAACATTAACCTTAACCATAACCTTAATCCTCACACTAACCCTAACCCTAAAACTGACCCTATGCCTCAACCTCATCATCACCCTCACCCTAAACATAACACTAAAGCTAACCCTAACCCTCTCACTCACCCTCACCCTAAACCTAATAATAACCCTAACCTTAACCCTCACCCTAACCCTCACCCTCAACATAACCCTAACTCTAAACCTCACCCTAATGCTAACCCTAACCCTAAACCTCACCCTCACCCTAACCCTCACCGTCACCCTAACCCTACACAAACCCTAACCCTCACACTCACCTTAAGTCTCACCCTAACAGTAACCCTAACCCTCACCCTAATGCTAACCCTAACCCTAACCCTAACCCTAACCCTAACACTCACGCTCAACCTAACCCTAACCATAACCCTAATCCTAAACTTAATCCTCGCACTAACCTTAACCCTAACCATAACCTTCATCCTAATACTCACACTAATCCTAACCCTAAACCCTAACCTCACCCTAAACCTAACTCTCACCCTCACCCAAATATTAAACCTAACCATAACCCTCACGTTAACCCTAATCCTAACCCTAATGCTTACCCTAACCCTCACCCTCACCCTATCCCTCTCCCTAACCCTTACAGTCACCCTAACCCTAAACCTAACAATCACACTAAACCTAACCCTCACCCTAACCCTAACCCTACCCCTCTGACTGATGCTCACCCTAACCCTAACCCTAATCCTCACCCTATCCCAAAACCTAACCCTAACCCTCACCGTCAGCCTGGCCCTCAGCCTAACCCTAACCCTAAACCTAATACTACCCTTCACCCTCACCCTCACAAAAACCTTAACCCTAACCCTCACCCACACCCTCAGCCTAACTCTAAAGCAATACCTAAACCTCACCCTAAGCCTAACACTCCCCCTAACCCTCACCTCAACCTAATACTCATCCCTAACCATAACTCTATCCCTAATCCTCACAATAACCCTAACCCTAACCCTCACCCTAAACCTAACCCTAACCCTCACTCTCATTCTAACCTTAACCCTCACCATCACCCTCACCCTCAGCCTAACCCTAACCCTAATCCTAACCATGAACCTCACCCTCACGCTGAACCTAACCCTAAACCTCACTCTCACCCTCACCGTCACCCTAACCCTAACCCTAACCCTATCCCTAACCCTCATTATAACCCTAACCCTCACCCTAACCCTAACCCTAACACATACCCTCACACTAATCCTAACCCTTACACTCATTCTAACCCTCACCCTAACCCTAACCCTCTCCCTAAACCTCACACTCACCCAAAACCTCAACCTAACATTTACCCTCACCCTAACCCTAACCCTAAACCTAACCCGAACCCACACCCTAACCCTAACCCTCAACGTAACCCTAATCCTAACCCTAACCCTAACTCTCACCCTAGCCCTTATCCTAACCCTAATCCTAATCCTACCCCTCACCCTAAACCTAAACCTCACCCTCAATCTTACATTCATCCTCCCCTTAACCCTCACTCTAACCCTAACCCTCATCCTAACCATAACCCTAACCCTAACACCAACCCTCACCCTAACCCCCACCATAACCCTAAACCTAACCCTAACCCTCACGTTAACACTAACAATAACCCTAACCCTCATCCTCACACTAAAACTAATTCTAACCCTAACCTTCAACCTCACCCTAACCCTCACCCTAACCTTTACCCTCACCCTAAACCTAACCCTCCCACCCTCACCGTAACACTAACCCTAACCTTAACCATAACCCTAATCCTCACACTAACTCTAACCATAACCATAACCTTCATCCTAACCCTCACCCTAATTCTAACCCTTAACCCTACACCCACCCTCACCCTAACCCTAAACCTCACCCTCACACTCACGCTAATCCTAAACCTAACCCTAAACCTAAAGCTCAACCTCACCCTAAACCTAACTCTAACCTAACCCTCACACTAAACCTAACCCTAAACCTAAACCTCACACTAACCCTAACCCTAACCCTAATATTAAACATAACGCTCACCCTCACCTAACCCTCACCCTAACCGTAATCCTATACCTACCCCTCACCGGAACCCTCACCCTAACCCTAACTCTGAACCTAAACCTAATCCTAACCCTAACCCTCACTCTCACCCTAGCCCTCATCCTAAAACTAATCCTAACCCTACCCCTCAACATAAACCTACCCCTCACCCTCACCCTTACCCTCATCCTCAACTTAACCCTCAACCTCACCCTAACCCTCATCCTAAACATAACCCTAACCCTAACCCCACCCTCACCCTAACCCCCACCATGACCCTAAACGTAATACTAACCCTCAACCTAACACTAACAATAACCCTAACCCTCACCGTCACCCTAACCCTAAACCTCACCCTCACACTCACCCTAATCCTAAACCTAACCCTAACCCTGAACCTCAACCTCACCCTAACCCTAACCCTAACACTCACCCTAACACTAAACCTATACCTAAACCTCACACTAACCCTAACCCTAAACCTAATGTTAACCCTAATGAGCACCCTTACCACAACCCTCACCCAAACCCTAATAATAACCCTCACCCTAACCCTAACCCTAACCCTCACCCTCACCCTAACCCTAACAATAACCCTAACCCTAATCCTCACACTAACCCTAACCCTAACCCTTACCTTCATCCAAAAACTCACACTAATCCTAACTCTAAACCCTACCTTCATCATCAACCTAACCCTAACTCTCACCCTCAGCCTAATTCTAATCCTGAACCTAACCCTCACCCTAACCCTAACTCTAACCCTAATGCTAACCCTAACCCTCACCCTGACCGTATCCCTCACCCTAACCCGTTTACTCACCATAACCCTAACCCTAAAATCTCCCTAAACATAACATTCACCCTAATCCTAACCCTAACCCTCTGCCTAATGCTCACCCTAACCCTATCCCTAAATCTAATCCTCAACCTATCCCTAAATCTAACCCTAACCTTCACCCTCAGCCTAGCCCTCAACGTAACCCTAACCCTAACACTAACCCTCACCCTCACACTAAATCTAATGCTAACCCTAACTTTCACCCTCACCCTAACCCTCACTCTAAAGCTTACCCTCACCCTAAACCTCACCCTCACCCTCATGCTACAACTCACCCTCACCCTAACCCTCACCCTAACATTTACCCTCACGCTCACCCAACCCTCACACTAACCCTAAAACTCAAACTAAACATAAACCTAACCCTCAAACTCACACTAACCCTAACCCTAATCCTAACCCTAAACCTCATCTTCACCCTTTCTCTTACCCAAACCCTAACAATAACCCTATTCCTAACCCTAATCCTAACCCTCATCCTCACCCTCACCCCAACCCTAACCCTAACCCTCACCCTAACCCTAACCCTCACCCTAAACTTAAACTAACCCTGACCCTTACCCTCACCCTAACCCTAACCAGAACCCTAACCCTCACCCTAACCCTAACCCTAACCCTAATGCTAACCCTAAAGCTCAAACGTACCCTAACCCTCACCCTAATCCTAACCCTTCCCCGATACCTAACCCTAAACCTAACCCTCACACTAAACCTAACCCTCACCCTCACCCTAAATCTAACCCTAACAGTAACCCTAACCCTAAACCTAAACCTAACCCTCACCCTCACTCTAATGCTAAACCTATCCCTAATAATAACCGTATTCCTAACCGTAATCCTAACCCTCATCCTCACCCTCACCCTAACCCTAACCCTAACAATAAACCTAACACTAACCCTAACCCTAACCCTCACACAAACCCTAACCTAACCCTAACCCTAACCCTTACCCTCACCCTAACCCTAACACTCACACTAACCCTAAACCAACCCTAACCCTAACCCTCACCCTAACCCTAGTCCCAACACCACACCTCAACCTAATCCTCATCCTAAATCTAAACCTAAACCTCACCCTAAAACTTACCCTCACCCTAACCCTCTCCCTAACCCTCACCCTCAACATAACCCGAACCCTAACCCTCACCCTAATGCTAACCCTTACCCTAAACCTCTCCCTCACCCTAACCCTAACCTCACCCTAACCCTCACCCTTTCCCTAAATATCACCCTAACACTCACACTCACCCTAACCATAACCCTAACCCTGACCCTATGCCTCACCCTCAACATCACCCTCACCCTAAGCCTAACCCTATAACTAACCCTAATGCTAAACCTTAGCCTCTCCCTCACCCTCACGCTAACCCTAATGCTAACCCTTAACTTAACCCTCACCCTAACCCTCACCCTCAACATAACCCTAACCCTAACCCTCACCATAATGCTAACCCTAACCCTAACCCTCACCCTCACCTTAAGCCTCACCGTCACCCTAGCCCTCACCCAAATCCTAACCCTCACACTCAACCTAACCCTCACCCTAACCCTAACACTCACCCTAATGCTAACATTAACCCTAACCCTCAAACTAACCATAACCTTACACTAAGAATCACCCTTTCCCTAAATATCACCCTAACACTAACACTCAACCTAACCCTAAACCTAACCCTGACCCTATGCCTCAGCCTCACCATCACCCTAACCCTAACCTAACCCTAAACCTAACAGAGTGCTAAACCTAACCCTCTCCCTCACCATCACACTAAACCTAATGCTAACCCTAATCTTAACCCTCACCCTCAACATAACCCTAACCCTAACCCTCACCCTAATACTAACCTTAACCCTACACATCACCCTCACCCTAACCCTCACCGTCACCCTAACCCTCACCCAACCCCTAACCCTCACACTCACCCTAATCCTCACCCTAACCAAAATACTAACCCTCATCCTAATCCTAACCCTAACCCTAAACCTCAACCTAACCCTAACCCTCACCTTCACCCTAACCCTAACCATAACCCTAATCGTATATCTAATCCTCACACTAACCCTAACCATAACATTCATCCTAAAACTCCCACTAATCCTACCAATAAACCCAAACCTCACCCTAACCCTAACTCTCACCCTCACCCTAATAGTAACCCTAACCCTAACACTCACCCTAATCCTAAATCTAACCCTAATGCTAACCCTAACCCTCACCCTCACCATATCCCTCACACTAATCCTTACCCTCGCCCTAACCCTAAACCTAACAATCACACTAAACCTCAACCTCACCCTAACCCTAAAACTAACACTCACACTAACCCTAACCCTCACTCTAACCCTAACCCTACCCCTCAGCCTAACCCTCATCCTTACCCTAAACCTAACCCTAACCCTCACCCTAACCCTAACCTTAAACGTCAACATAACACTAACCCTCACCCTCACCCTCACCATCAGCCTAACCCTAATCCTAACCCTCATCATCACCCTGACCCTCACACTAACCCTCACCCTAACCCTCATACTCACACCAACCCTATCCATAAACCTCACCCTAACCCTCACCCTAACACTCACCCTCACCCTTACCCTAACCCTAACCCTCACCCTAACCCTCAACGTAACCCTAACCCTCTCCATAACACTCACCCTCACCCTAAACCCCACCCTAACCATTGCCCTCCTCCTAACCCAAATCCTAACCCTAACCCTAATCCTCACACTAACCCTAATCCTCACACTAACCCTAACCTTAACCTTCACCTTAACCCTCACCCTCAAACTCACCCTAACCCTGACCCTAACCCTCACCCTAAAGCTTACCCTAAGCCTAACCCTCACCGTCATCCTCACCTTCACCATCAACCTAAACCTCACCCACACTCTAACCCTCACACTCACCCGAACAATCACCTTATTCCTAACCGTCAATCTCACCCTAAATATCACCCTAACATTAACCCTCACTGTAACCCTATCCCCTCACCCTCACCCTCACCCTCAGAGTAACCATAATTCTAACACTCACCCTCACCCTCACCCTAACCCTAACCCTAAGCCTAACCCTCACATTCAACGTAACCCTCACCCTAACCCTCACCCTTAACCTAGCCCTTACCCTAACCCTAATTCTAAACCTCACCCTCACCCTCACATTCACCCTCACCCTAAACATCAACCTAAACCTCTCCCTCACCCTCAGAATAACCCTACCCCTACGCCTAAAACAACCCTCACCCTCACCTCTCCCTAACCCTAACGCTAACAATAACCCTAACCCTAAACCTAAACCTCACCCTCACCTTCACCCTCACCCTCACCCTAACCCTAACTCTCACCCTCAGCCAAGCCCTAACCTTAACACTAACCCTAATCTTAACCCTCACCCACACCCTAACCCTAATGCTAACCCTAATATTCACACTCACCCTAACCGTCACCCTAACCCTTACCCTCTCCCTAAACCTAACCCTCACCATAACGCTCACCCTAACTCTCAACCTAATCTAACCTTCTCGCTAAACCTCATCCACACCCTAAACCTGATCCTAACTCTTACCCTCATCCTAACCCAAACCCTAGCCTAATCTTCAGACTAAACCTAACCCTAACCCTAAGCCTCACCCTAACCCTTACCCTTACCCTAACCCTAACAATATCCCTCACCCCAATCGTAACCCTAACCCTAACCCTCACCCTAACCCTCACAGTCGCCCTGAAACTCACCATCACCCTAATCTTCACTCACACCCTAACCTTCACACTCACCCTTACCCTCACCCTCACCCTAACCCTCACCATAAACCTTAGCCTAACACTAACCATCACCCAAACCCTAACCAAAACCCTCTCCCTACGCCTTAACCTCACCATCACCCTCACACTATGCCTAACCCTAAACATAAACCTAATCCTAAACTAACCCTCGCCCTCACCCTCACGCTAAACCTAACGCTAACACAAACCCTAATGTCAACAATAAACCTAACCCTAACCCTCACCCTCACCCTCAGCCTAAACCTAACACTAACCCTCACCCTAACCATAACCATAACCCTCACCCTAACCATAAACCTAACCCTAACCCGAAACTGAACCCTAACCCGAACCCTAAACCTAACTTTCACCCTAACACTCACGCTAAGTCTAACCCTCACTCTCACCCTAAGCCTCACCCTAAACCTTACCCTAAACCTAACCCTAACATTAAGACTAACCCTCACCCTAAACATAACCCTCACTGTACCTAACCCTCACCCTAACCGTCACCCTAACCCTAACCCTCACCCTAACCCTCACCCTCACCATAAACATCACCCTAACCCTAACCCTCACCCTAACGCTGACCCTCACACTCACCCTAACCCAAACCCTAACAATAAACCTAACCTTAACCCTAACTGTAACCCTCACACTCAAACTGTTCTTCACACTAACCCTCAAACTCACCCTAACCCTGACAATAACCCTAACCCTAACTCTAACCCTAAATCTCTCCCTCACCCTAACCCTAACCCTCACCTAAACCCTAACACTAACCCTCAACCAAACCCTAACCCTCAACCTAATACTACCGCTTACCCTACCCCTAACCCTACCCCTAACTCACCCCAGCCCTCACCTTAACTGTAAACCTAAACCTTACCCTCACCCTCACCCTAAATCTCACCCTGACCCTTACCATCACGCTAACCCTAATCCTAAACCTAACCCTCACACTAAACATAACACCCACCCTAACCCTAACCCTAAACCTTACCCTCACCCTCACCCTACCCCTAAACTTAACCCTAAAAATAATCCTATCCCTAACGCTAAATCTAAGCCTCACCCTCCCTCGAACCCTAACCCTAACCTGAACCCTAAACCTAACTCTCCCCCAACCCTAACCCTATCCCCACCCATTAGACTAATACTCATCCTAAACCTAAACCTAAACCTAAACCTCACCATAACCCTAAATGTCACCCTAACCCTAACACTCACCCTCATCCTAATCCTAACACTAAGCTTAATCCTAACCCTTAACCTCACCCTCACCTTCCCTCTAACCCTAACCCTAACCTTCATCCTCACCCCAAACCTAACAGTAAATCTCACCCAGCCCTCACCCTCACCCTAACCCTAACGTGCATCCTGACCATAACCCTAACCCCAACCTTCACCCTAACCCCAACCATAACCCTAAACCTAACGTTAACCCTCACACTAAGGCTAACAATAACCCTAATCTTCATTCTCACCATAACCCTCACCTTGAGCCTAACCCTAATCCTAACTCTAATCCTAACCCTCAACCTCACCTCACCCTCAACCTAACCCTAACCTTATCCCTAACCCTAAACCTAACCGTACCACTCACCCTAACACTAACAATAACCCTAACCATCAACCTCACCCTAACCCTCACCCTCACCCTGACCCTAATCCTAAACCTAACTCTAACCCTCACTCTAACACTAACCCTCACCCAAACTTAAACCTAAACCTAATGCTAACCCTAAAGCTCACCCTTACACTAATCCTCACCCTAACCCTTACCCTCACCCTCATACTAAACTTAACACTCACCATAAAGTTAACAGTAAACATAACCCTAACCCTAACCCTAAACCGAACCCTCACCCTCACCCTAACCCTAACCCTAACCCTAACAATAATCCTATCCCTTACCCTAGTCCTAACCCTCATCCTCACCCTCACCCTCATCCTAACCCTAACCCTAATCCAAAAATTAACCCAAACCCTATCCCTAAGCATCACCTTAATCCTAAAGCTAACACGACCCCTCAGGCTAATACTCATCCTAAACCTAAACCTAAACCTCAACCTAACCCTAAACATCAACCTAACCCAAATCCGAACCCTCAACCTCACCCTCAGCCTATCTCTAACCCTAACCCTAATCCTAACCCTGAACCTCATCCTCACCCTCAATGTAACCCTAAACCTAACCCTCACCCTCATCCTCACCCTAACCCTAACCTTATCCCTAACCCTCACCCTAACCCTAACCCTCACCCTAATGCTAACCCTAACCCTAACCCTCACCCTCAACCTAACCCTCTCCGTCACCCTAACCCTCACTCACAACCTAACCCTCACACTCACCGTAACACTCACACTTACCTTAACCCTCACCTTCACCCTAAATATCACCCTAACCCTAACCCTCATCCTAACCCTAACCCTAACCCTCACCCTAAGCCTCACCCTCACCAAGACCCTCACAATAAGCCTAACCCTAAACCTAACCCTAATCCTAATCCTAACCCTCTCCCTCACCCGCATGGTAATCCTAATGCAAACCCTAAAGCTAACCCTCACCCTCACCCTAACCCTAATCCTAACCCTAACAATAACCCTAACCCTAACCCTATCACTAATCCTCACCCTCACCCTAAACCCAACCCTCACCTTCACCCTAACCCTAACACTCAACATAAGCCTCACCCTAACACTCAGACTAACAATAGCCTCACTCTCACCCTAACCCTCAACCTAAACCTTACCGTAACTACAACCCTAAACCGTACCCTCACCCTAATCCTAAGCCTAACCCTAATCCTCACCATCACCTTAAATTAAACTTGACATTAACCGTAACAATAACCCTAACCTTAACCCTAACCCTATCCTTAACCCTCAACCTCACCCTAACCCGAACCCTCACCCTCAACATGACCCTAACACTAAACCAACCCCTCACACTAACACTCACCTAACTCTCACACTTAACCTAACCCTCACTCTCACACTAAAACTCACACTAAAACTTACCATAACCCTAACCCTAACCCTTACCCTCACGCTAAACCTAACCCTAACCCTAATCCTCACACTAACCGTAACCCTAAGCCTCATCCTCACCCTAAACCTAACCCTAACCCTCACCCTAATGCTAACTTTAACCCTAACACTCACCCTCACCCTAACCATCTCCATCACCCTAACCCTCAGCCACACCCTAACCCTCACACTAACGATAACCCTCACCCTCACCCTAACCCTCACACTCACCCTAATCCTAACCCTCACCCTAAGCCTAACCCTAACCCTCACCCTAACCCTCATCCTCACCAAGACCCTTACAATAAGCCTAACCATAAACCTAACCCTAATCCTAAACCTAACCCTCTCCCTCACGCTAATGCTAACCCTAAAGCTAACCCTAACCCTAAACCTCACCATAAATCTTAACCTCACCCTAACCCTAACCCTAACCTTCACCCTAATCCTAACCCTAACCCTCACCCTCACCCTAACCCTAACACTCAGCCTTACCCTCACCCTCAGCCTAACCCTAACCCTAACCCTAATTCTAACCTGAACCTCACCCTCACCCTGAACCTAACCCTGAAACTAACCCTCACCCTCATTGTCACCCCAACACTAAACCTCATCCTATTCCTAACCCTCATCCTAACCCTAACCCTCACCTTAACCCTCACAATAACACATACCCTCACCATAATCCTAACCCTATCCCTCACCCTAACCCAAACCCTCTCCCTAAACCTCACCCTCGCCCTAAACCTCACCCTAACCTTGACCCTCACCCTAACCCTAACCCTAATCCTACTACTTACCCGAAACTTCACCCTGACTCTAACCCTCAACCTAACCCTAACCCTAACCCTAACCCTCACCCTCACTCTAGCCCTCATCCTAACCCTAATCCTAACCCTAACCCTCACCCTAACCCTAACCCTCACCCTCAACCTCAACCTAACCTTCAACCTCACCTTAACCCTCACCCTAACCCTAACACTCATCCTAGCCATAGCCCTAACCCAGATCCCAACCCTCAACCTAACCCCCACCATAAACTTAAACCTAACCCTAACCCTCAGCCTAACACTTAAAATAACCATAACCCTCAGCCTCACCCTACCCCTCACACTAAACCTAATCCTCACCCTAACCCTAACCCTAACACTAATCCTCACACTCACCCTAAACCTAACCTAATGCTTAGCCTCTCACTAACCCTAAACCTAACCCTGACCCTCACCCTAAACCTCACCGTCACACTAACCCTCACCCAAACTCTAACCCTTACACGCAACCTAACCCTCACCCTCACCATAAACCTCACCCTTTCCCTAAATATCACCCTAAAACAAACCCTAATCCTAAACCTAAATCTATCCCTCACACTCAAGCTAACCCTAATGCTATCCCTAACCCTAACCCTCACCCTCATCCTAACCCTAACCCTAACCCTAACCCTAACAATAGCCCTAACCTTAAACTTAACCCTATCCTTCACCCTCACCCTGACCCTAAAAATAACCCTCACTCTCACCCTAACCCTAACACTAAACCAAACCCTCAAGGTAACACTCACCTTAACACTCACACTAAACCTAACCCTCACTCTTACCGTAACCCTCACACTAAACTTTAACCTAGCCCTAAACCTATCCCTTACCCTCACCCTAACCCTAACCCTAACCCTAACCCTCACACTAAACATTACCCTAACCCTCACCAAAACCCTCACCCTAACCATCACGCTCAACATAACCCTAACCCTCACCGTCACCCTAACCCTCACCCTTTCCTTAAATATCACCCTAAAACTAACCCTCAACCTAACACTAACCCTAAACCTAATCCTCACACTAAACCTAAACCTAACCCTAACCCTTAGCCTCCCACTTAACCTAAACCTAACACTCACCCTCACCCTAACCCTCACCGTCACCCTAACCCTCACCCAAACTCTAACCCTCACACTCACCCTAACCCTCACCCTCACCGTAACCCTCACCCTTTCCCTAAATATCACTCTAAAACTAACCCTCACCCTAATCCTAAACCTAACCCTGACCTTAAGCCTCACCATTACCATCACCCTCACCCCAAGCCTAACCCTAAACCTAACCCTAATCCTAAAACTAACCGTCTCCCCACCCTCAAGCCATCCCTAATGCTATCCCTAACCCTAACCCTCACCCTCACCCTAATCCTAACCCTAACCCTGACCCTAACCCTAACAATACCCCTAAACCTAACCCTAACCCTATCCTTAACCCTCACCCTGACCTTAACCCTAAACCTCACCCTTACCCTAACCCTAACACTAAACCTTAGCTTAACCATAACCCTAACCCTTACCTTCACCCTAAACCTAAACCTAACCCTACGCCTCACACTAACCCTAACCCTAACCCTAATCCTTACCCTAACCCTAAACCTAACCCTCACCTTCACCCTATACCTCACCCTAACCCTAACCGTCACCCTCACCCTAAACCTAATGCTAACCTTCACCCTCACCCTAACCCTCACCCTAAAATTTACCCTCTCCCTAAACCTAACCCTCACCCTCACCCTAAACCTCACCTTAACCCAAAACTAACCCTCACCCTAACACTCATACTAACCCTATACCTAACACTGACCCTAACCCTACCACTCACCCTGACCATCACGCTAACCCTAACCCTAACCCTACCCCTCACCCTCACGGTAACCCTCACCCTAACCCTTACCCTCACCCTAACCCTAACCCTAAACCTCACACTAACCCTAACCCTCACCCTAACCCTCACCCTTAACCTAGCCCTTACACTGACCCTAATTCTAACCCTCATCCTCAACCTAACATTCACCCTCACCCTAAACATCAACCTAACCCTCTCCCTCACCCTCACCTTATCCCTAACCCTAACCCTAAACCTAATCCTCACCCTCACCCTAACCCTAAACCTAACCCTAACAACAACCCTCACCCTCACCTTTCCCTAACCCTAATGCTAACAATAACCCTAACCCTAAACCTAAACCTGACCCTCAGCCTCACCTTCACCCTCACCCTAACCCTTACCCTCACCGTAACCCTAACCCTTATCCTCACTCTAACCCTAAACCTGACAGTAAACCTAACCCTCACCCTAACCCTAACCCTAATACTAACCCTAAACCTCATCTTCACCCTCTCCCCTACCCTAACCCAAAACCTCACCCTCAACCTCACCCTCACCCTTACCCTAATCCTAAAACTAATCCTCATTTTTACCCTCGCCCCTACCCTAAACCTAACCCTCACCCTCAAACTCACCTTCACCCTACCCCTCACCCTCACCCTCACCCTAACCCTAAACCTAATCCTAACCCTCATCCTAACCCTAAACCTCACCCAACCTTAAACATAACCCTAACCCTAACCCTAACCCTAACCCTCAGCCTCACCCTATCCCTAACCCTAACCCTCACCCTAATGCTAACCCTAACCCTAAACTTCACTCTCACAGTAACCCTCACCGTCAACCTAACCCTCACCCACACCCTAACCCTCACAATCACTATAACCCTCAACCTCACCCTAACAATCACCCGCACCCTAAATATCACCCTAAACCTAATCCTCAACCTAACCCTAACCCTATCCCTCACCCTAAAGCCTCTCCCTCACAATTACCCTTACACTAAGCCTAACAGTAAACCTAACACTAATCCTAAACCTAACCCTCTCCGTTACCCTCATGCTAACCCTAACGCTAACCCTAAACCTAAACCTCATCACAAACCTTACCCTCACCCTAACCCTAACCCTAATCCTCACACTAACACTAACCCTAACACTCACCATAAATCTAACACTAACGCTCACCCTAATCCTAACCCTAACCCTCAGACTTACCCTCACCCTCAGACTAACCCTAACCCTAACCTTAATCCTAACCCTGAACCTCAACCTCACCCTAAACATAAACCTAAAACTAACCTCACCCTAATCTCACCCCAACCCTAACCCTAACCCTAACCCTCATTCTAACCCTAACCCTCACCCTAACCCTCACCCTAACACATACCCTCAACCTAATCCTAACCCTATCCCTCACCCTAACCCTCACGCTAACCCTAACCCTATCACTAAACCTCAACCTCACCCTAAACATCACCCTAACGTTACTCTCACCCTAACTCTAACCTTCACCGTCACCCTAACCCTCACCCACACCCTAACCCTCATACTCCCAGTAAACCTCACCCTCACCTTAACCTCACCCTAACCCTTACCCTCACGCTCACCCAAACATCACACTAAACCTAAACCTCAACCTAACCCTAACCCTAACCCTCACACTCACCCTAACCGAATTCCTAATAATAACCCTAAACCTCACCTTCACCCTCTCCCCTACCCTAACCCTAACCCTCACCCTCAGCCTCAACCTCACTCTCACCTTAACCCTCACCCTAACCCTTACCCTCACGCTCACCCAACCATCACACTAAACCTAAACCTCAACCTAACCCTCAACCTAACCCTCACTCTCACCCTAACACTAATCCTAATCCTAACCCAAAACCTCATCTTCACCCTCTCCCCTCCCCTAACCCTAACCCTCATCCTCACCCTCAACCTCACCCTCACCCTAACCCTCACGCTCACCCTAACCCTAACCCTAAACCTAAACCTCACCCTCACCCTAACCATAACCCTCACCCAACCTTAAACCTAACTCTCAACCTCACGTTCACCCTAACCCTAACCCTAAACTTTACCGAAACCCTAACCATAACCCTCATTCTCATCCTAACCCTAACCCTAACCATAACTATAACCCAAACCCTAATGCTAACCCTAATGCTCACCCTTACCCTAACCCTCACCCTAACCCTTACCCTCACCCTAAACATAACACTAAAACTAACCTTCACACTAAACCTAACCCTCACCATAACCCTAACCATAACACTAACAGTAACCTTTACCCAAACCCTAACCCTAACCATCACCCTCACCCTAAACCTAACCCTACCCCTAAAAATAACCCTATCCATAACCGTAATCCTAACCCTCATCCTCACCCTCACCCTCACCCTAAACCAAACCCTAACCCTCACCTTAAAGCTAACCCTAACCATAACTCTCACCCTCACCCTAACACTCACAGTCACCCTGACCCTCACCAACACCCTAACCCTCACACTCACCCTAACCCTCACCCTCACCCTAACCCTCACCCTAAGTTCACCCTCACCACCACCCTCACCCTAAGCCTAACCGTAAACCTAACCCTAATCCTAAACTTAACTCTCTCCCTCACCCTCATGCTAACCCTAACGATAATCCTAACCCTAACCCACACCCAAAACCTAACTCTAAAACTAACCCTGACAATAACACTAAACCTAACCCTAACCCTCACCCTCACCCTAACCCTAACCCTAAACCTCACCCAAACACTCACCCTCACCATCACCTTCACCCTAAGCCTAACAGTAAACCGAACCCTAATCCTAAACTTAACCCTCTCCCTCACCCTCATGCTAACCCTAAACGTAACCCTCGCCCTAACCCTAACCCTAACCCTAACCCTCAACCTAACCCTCACCCTAACACTAACCCTAACACTAACACTAACAGTAATCCTAATGCTTACCCTAATACTCTTGTAAACCCTAACCCTAACCCTAACCCTCACCCTAAACCTTACCCTCAACCTAACCCTAATCCTCACACTAACCCTAACCCTCACCCTAAACATAATCCTAACCCTCAGCCTAACCCTCATCCTAACCCAAAACCTAACCCTTACCCTCAACCTAAACCTAAACTTAACCCTAAACGTCACCCTAATTCTAACCCTCACCCTCACCCTCACCCTCAGCCTAAGCCTAACCCTAAACCTAATCCTGACCGTCACCCTCACCATCACCCTAACTCTAACCCTAACCCTCACACTCACCCTCAGCCTAACTCTAAACCTATACCTAACCCTCACCCTAATCCTAACACTCACCCTAAACCCCAACTGAAACCTCAACCTCACCTTAACAGAACCCAAACCCTCACCCTAAACCTCACCCTAAACCTAACCCTCTCCCTAACCCTCACCCTCAACCTAAACCTCACCATAACCCTTACACTCACCCTAACCCTAACCCTAATCCTCACAATAAACCTAACCCTAACCCTCAGTCCAAAACTTACCCTAACTTTCACCCTCACCCTAACCCTAACCCTCACCCTCAACCTCAACTTCAGCCTAAACCTAACCCTAAAAGTAAACCTATCCCTAAACCTCACCCTAACCCTCAAACTAACACATGCCCTCACCCTAACCCTAACCCTCACCCTAACCCTCACCCTAAACCTAGCCCCAACCCTTACCCTCACCCTAACCCTAACCCTAAACCTACCCCTCACTCGAACCCTCACCCTAACACTAACCCTCACCCTAACCCTAAACCTAACCCTAACCCTCACCCTCAAACTAGCCCTCATCCTAACACTAATCCTCACCCTAACCCTCACCCCAATTCTAACCCTCATCCTCACCCTAACCTTCACCCTCACTGTAAACCTAACCCTAACACTAAACCTCATCCTAACCATAAACCTAACCCTAAACCCAACCCTCATCCTAACCATCACGATAACCCTAAACCTAACCCTAAACCTCAGCCTAACACTAACAATAACCCTAACCCTCAGCCTCACCCTAACCCTCACCCTAACCCTTACTTTCACGCTTACTCAACCCTCACACTAAGCCTAAACCTCAACCTAACTCTAAACCTAACCCTCACCCTCACCCTAACCCTAACTCTAAGGCTAACCCTAAACCTCATCTTCACACTCTCCCCTACCCTATCCCTACCCCTCACCCTCAACCTTACCCTAACCCTAACCCTCACCCTCACCCTCACCCTAACCCTAAACCTAACCCTAACCCTCACCCTAACCCTAAACCTCACCAAACCTTAAACCTAACAACAACACTAACCCTCACCCTAACCCTCACCCTAACCCTTACCTTCACCCTAACCACAACCATAACTCTCACCCTAATGCTAACCCTAACGCTAACCCTCACCCTCACCCTCACCCTCACCGTCACCCTAAACCTCACCCATAACCTAACCCTCACACTCACCTTAACCCTCACCCTCAACCTAACCCTCACCCCCACCCTAAATATCACCCTAACCCTAACCCTCACTCTAACCCTAACCCTCACCATAAGCCTCACCATGACCCTCACACTAAGCCTAAACGTCAACTTAACCCTAATCCTAAACCTAAACCTCTCCCTCACCCTCATGCTAACCCTAACGCTAACCCTAACCCTAAACCTCACGATAAACCTTACCCTCACCCTAACCCTAAGCCTAATCCTCACACTAACTCTAACCCTAAGCCTCACCCTAATCCTAACCCTAAACCTCAACCTCACCCTAACCCTAACCCTCAGCCTTACCCTCACCCTCAGCCTAAACCTAACGCTAACCCTAATCCTAACCCTGAACCTCAAACTCACCCTGAACCTAACCCTAAATCTATCCCTCACCCTCATCATCACCCCAACCCTAACCGTACACCTGTCTCTTACCCTCATCCTAACCCTAACTCGCACCCTAACCCTCACCCTAACACATACTCTCACCCTAATGCTAACCCTATCCCTCACCCTAACCCTCACCCTAACCCTAACCCTCTCCCTAAACCTCACCCTCACCCTAAACCTCACCCTAACCTTTACCCTCAACCTAACCCTAACCCTCACCATCACCCTAACACTCACCCACAACCTAACCCTCACACTCACCATAACCCTCACCCTCACCTTAACCCTCACACTAACCCTTACCCTCACACTCACCCAAACCTCACACAAAGCTTAAACCTCAACCAAACCCTAACCCTAACCCTCACCCTCACCCTAACCCTAACCCTAATCCTAACCCTAACCCTAAACCTAGTATTCACCCTCTCCCGTACCCTAACCCTAAACCTCAAGCTCAACCTCACCCTCACCCTAAACCTCACCCTCAACCTCACCCTAACCCTAAACTTAACCCTAACCCTCACCTAAACTTAAACTTAACACTCACCCCCACCCTCACATTAACCCTAACCCTAACCCTAACCCTCACCCTAATCCTAACCTTAATGCTAACACTAATGCTCACCCTTACCCTAACCCTCACCCTATAACACTTACCCTCACCCTAACCATAACCCTAAACCTAACCCTCACACTAAACCTAACCCTCACCATAACCTTAACCATAATGATAACAGTAACCCTAACCCTAACCCTAAACCTAACCCTCACCCTCACCCTAACCCTAAACCTAACCCTAACAATAATCCTATTCCTAACCTTAATCCTAAACCTCATCCTCAACCCCACCCTCATCCTAACCATAACCCTAACCCTAAACCTAAGCCTAACAATAACCCTAACCCTAACCCTAACCTCAACCCTAAAACTAACCCCAGCACTCAGGCTAATCCTCATCCTAATACTTAAGCTAAACGTAAACCTCACCCTAACCCTAAACACCTAAACCCTAAACCTAACCCTCACCCTCACCCTAACCCTAACCCTAACCCTAACAATAATCTTATCCCTAACCTTAATCCTAACCCTCATCCTCAACCCCACCCTCATCCTAACCATAACCCTAACCCTAAACCTAAGCCTAACAATAACCCTAACCCTAACCGTAACCTCAACCCTAAAAGTAACCAAAGCCCTCAGGCTAATCCTCATCCTAATACTTAAGCTAAATGTAAACCTCACCCTAACCCTAAACATTACCCTAACCCTAACCCTCACCCTCACCCTCACCCTCAGCCTATCCCTAACCCTAACACTAAACCTTACCCT